>NC_135896.1:71700206-71808322 GCF_964194155.1 Cetorhinus maximus
GAGGGGGAGAGAGAGAGAGAGTGTGGGGGTGGAGAGAGAGTGTGCGAGGGGGAGAGAGAGAGTGAATGTGGGGGGAGAGGGTGAGTGTGTGAGGGGGAGAGAGAGAGTGAGTGTGGGGGGAGAGGGTGAGTGTGTGAGGGGGAGAGAGAGAGTGAGTGTGGCGGGAGAGGGTGAGTGTGTGAGGAGGAGAGAGTGAGTGAGTGTGTGAGGGGGAGAGAGAGTGTGAGTGTGGGGGGGGAGAGGTTGAGTGTGTGAGGGGGAGAGAGAGAGTGAGTGTGGGGGGGGAGAGGGAGTGTGTGAGGGAGAGCGAGAGCGAGTGAGTGTGGGGGAAGAAGGTGAGTGTGTGAGGGAGAGAGAGAGAAAGTGAGTGTGGGGGGATAGGGTGAGTGTGTGAGGGAGAGAGAGAGTGAGTGTGTGAGGGGGAGAGAGAGTGAGTGTGGGGGGGACAGGATGAGTGTGTGAGGAGGAGAGAGTGAGAGTGAGTGTGGGGGGAGAGGGTGAGGATGGGTGGTGAGGGTGAGTGTGGGGGGAGAGTGAGAGTGAGTGTGGTGTGGGGTGAGGGAGTGTGTGAGGGAGAGAGAGAGAGAGTGATTGTGGAGGGAGAGGGTGAGTGTGTGAGGGCGAGAGAGAGAGAGTGAGTGTGGGGGGAGAGGGTTAGTGTGAGGGGGTGAGAGAGAGAGTGAGTGTGGGGGGAGAGGGTGAGTGTGTGAGGAGGAGAGAGTGAGTGAGTGTGTGAGGGGGAGAGAGAGTGTGAGTGTGGGGGGGGAGAGGTTGAGTGTGTGAGGGGGAGAGAGAGAGTGAGTGTGGGGGGGGAGAGGGAGTGTGTGAGGAGGAGAGAGTGAGTGAGTGTGTGAGGGGGAGAGAGAGTGTGAGTGTGGGGGGGGAGAGGTTGAGTGTGTGAGGGGGAGAGAGAGAGTGAGTGTGGGGGGGGAGAGGGAGTGTGTGAGGGAGAGCGAGAGCGAGTGAGTGTGGGGGAAGAAGGTGAGTGTGTGAGGGAGAGAGAGAGAAAGTGAGTGTGGGGGGATAGGGTGAGTGTGTGAGGGAGAGAGAGAGTGAGTGTGTGAGGGGGAGAGAGAGTGAGTGTGGGGGGGACAGGATGAGTGTGTGAGGAGGAGAGAGTGAGAGTGAGTGTGGGGGGAGAGGGTGAGTGTGTGAGGGAGAGAGAGAGAGTGAGTGGGGGGGGAGAGGGTGAGGATGGGGGGTGAGGGTGAGTGTGGGGGGAGAGTGAGAGTGAGTGTGGTGTGGGGTGAGGGAGTGTGTGAGGGAGAGAGAGAGAGAGTGATTGTGGAGGGAGAGGGTGAGTGTGTGAGGGCGAGAGAGAGAGAGTGAGTGTGGGGGGAGAGGGTTAGTGTGAGGGGGTGAGAGAGAGAGTGAGTGTGGGGGGAGAGGGTGAGTGTGTGAGGAGAGAGAGAGAGTGAGTGGGGGGGGAGAGGGTGAGTGTGAGTAGGAGAGATAGAGTGAGTGTGGGGGAGAGAGTGAGTGTGTGAGGGGAGAGAGAGAGTGAGTGGGGGGGGAGAGGGTGAGTGTGAGTAGGAGAGATAGAGTGAGTGTGGGGGAGAGAGTGAGTGTGTGAGGGGGAGAGAGAGAGTGAGTGTGGGGGGGACAGGATGAGTGAGTGAGGGGGAGAGAGAGTGAGTGTGGGGGGAGAGAGAGTGTGTGAGGGGGGAGAGGGTGAGTGTGTGAGGGAGAGAGAGAGGGTGAGTGCTGGGGGGAGAGAGTGATTGTGTGAGGGGGAGAGAGAGTGAGTGTGGGGGGGACAGGATGAGTGAGTGAGGGGGAGAGAGAGTGAGTGTGGGGGGAGAGAGAGTGTGTGAGGGGGAGAGAGAGAGTGAGTGTGGGGGGAGAGGGTGAGTGTGTGAGTGGGAGAGCGAGAGTGAGTGTGGGGGGGACAGGATGAGTGTGTGAGGGGGAGAGAGAGAGTGAGTGTCGGGGGGACAGGATGAGTGTGTGAGGGGGAGGGAGAGAGAGAGTGTAGGGGGGAGAGAGTGAGTGTGGGGGGGACAGGATGAGTGTGTGAGGGGGAGAGAGAGTGAGTGTGCGGGGAGAGGGTGAGTGTGTGAGGGGGAGAGAGAGAGTGTGAATGTGGGGGGTGAGGTTGAGTGTGTGAGGGGGAGAGAGAGAGTGAGTGTGGGGGGGGTGAGAGAGTGTTTGAGGTGGAGAGAGAGAGTGAGTGTGGGGGGAGAGGGTGAGTGTGTGAGAGAGAGAGAGAGAGAGTGAGTGTGGGGGGAGAGGGTGAGTGTGGGGGGAGAGGGTGAGTGTGGGGGGAGAGGGTGAGTGTGTGAGGGGGAGAGAGAGAGTGAGTGTGGGGGAGACAGGATGAGCGTGTGAGGGGGAGAGAGAGTGAGTGTGGGGTGAGAGAGTGAGTGTGTGAGGGGGAGAGAGAGAGAGAGTGTGGGGGTGGAGAGAGAGTGTGCGAGGGGGAGAGAGAGAGTGAATGTGGGGGGAGAGGGTGAGTGTGTGAGGGGGAGAGAGAGAGTGAGTGTGGGGGGAGAGGGTGAGTGTGTGAGGGGGAGAGAGAGTGAGTGTGGGGGGAGAGGGTGAGTGTGTGAGGAGGAGAGAGTGAGTGAGTGTGTGAGGGGGAGAGAGAGTGTGAGTGTGGGGGGGGAGAGGTTGAGTGTGTGAGGGGGAGAGAGAGAGTGAGTGTGGGGGGGGAGAGGTTGAGTGTGTGAGGGGGAGAGAGAGAGTGAGTGTGGGGGGAGTGGGTGAGTCTGTGAGGGGGAGAGAGAGAGTGAGTGCGCGGGTGAGGGTGAGTGTGTGAGGGGGAGAGAGAGAGTGAGTGTGGGTGGGAGAGAGTGAGTGTGTGAGGGGGAGACAGAGTGAGTGTGGGGGGAGAGGGTGAGTGTGTGAGGGGGTGAGAGAGAGTGAGTGTGGGGGGGGAGAGGTTGAGTGTGTGAGGGGGAGAGAGAGAGTCAGTGTGGGGGGCGAGGGTGAGTGTGTGAGGGGGAGAGAGAGAGTCAGTGTGGGGGGAGAGGGTGAGTGTGTGAGGGGGAGAGAGAGATTGAGTGTGGGGGGCGAGAGAGTGTGTGTTAGGGGGAGAGAGAGAGTGAGTGTGGGGGGAGAGGGTCAGTGTGTGAGGAGAGAGAGAGAGAGTGAGCGTGGGGGGAGAGAGTGAGTGTGTGAGAGGGTGAGAGAGAGAGAGTGAGTGTGGCGGGAGAGAGTCAGTGTGTGAGGGGGAGAGAGAGAGAGTGAGTGTGGGGGGGAGAGGGTTAGTGTGTGAGGGGGAGAGAGAGAGTGAGTGTGGGGGGGCACAGGATGAGTGTGTGAGGGGGCGAGAGATAGAGTGAGTGTGGGGGGAGAGGGTGAGTGTGTGAGGGGGAGAGAGAGAGTGAGTGTGGGGGGAGAGAGTGAGTGTGGGGTGGAGAGAGTGAGTGAGTGTGGCGGTCAGGATGAGTGTGTGAGGTGGAGAGAGAGAGAGAGAGTGTGGGGGGAGAGGGTGAGTGTGTGAGGGGGAGAGTGAGAGTGAGTGTGGGGGAAGAGAGTCAGTGTGGGGGGGAGAGAGTGAGTGAGTGTGGGGGGAGAGGATGAGTGTGTGTGAGGGGGAGAGAGAGTGAGTGTGGGGGGAGAGGGTGAGTGTGTGAGGGGGAGAGAGAGAGTGAGTGTGGGGGGGACAGGATGAGTGAGTGTCGGGGAGAGAGAGTGAGTGTGGGGGGAGAGAGAGTGAGTGTGGGGGCAGAAGGTGAGTGTGTGAGGGGGAGAGAGAGAGTGAGTGTGGGGGGGGAGAGTGAGTGTGTGAGGGGGAGAGAGAGAGTGAGTGTGTGAGGGGGAGAGAGAGAGTGAGTGTGGGGGGGGAGAGGGAGTGTGTGAGGGAGAGCGAGAGCGAGTGAGTGTGGGGAAGAAGGTGAGTGTGTGAGGGAGAGAGAGAGAAAGTGAGTGTGGGGGGATAGGGTGAGTGTGTGAGGGAGAGAGAGAGTGAGTGTGTGAGGGGGAGAGAGAGTGAGTGTGGGGGGGACAGGATGAGTGTGTGAGGAGGAGAGAGTGAGAGTGAGTGTGGGGGGAGAGGGTGAGGATGGGGGGTGAGGGTGAGTGTGGGGGGAGAGTGAGAGTGAGTGTGGTGTGGGGTGAGGGAGTGTGTGAGGGAGAGAGAGAGAGAGTGATTGTGGAGGGAGAGGGTGAGTGTGTGAGGGCGAGAGAGAGAGAGTGAGTGTGGGGGGAGAGGGTTAGTGTGAGGGGGTGAGAGAGAGAGTGAGTGTGGGGGGAGAGGGTGAGTGTGTGAGGAGAGAGAGAGAGTGAGTGGGGGGGGAGAGGGTGAGTGTGAGTAGGAGAGATAGATTGAGTGTGGGGGAGAGAGTGAGTGTGTGAGGGGGAGAGAGAGAGTGAGTGGGGGGGGAGAGGGTGAGTGTGAGTAGGAGAGATAGATTGAGTGTGGGGGAGAGAGTGAGTGTGTGAGGGGGAGAGAGAGAGTGAGTGGGGGGGGAGAGGGTGAGTGTGAGTAGGAGAGATAGATTGAGTGTGGGGGAGAGAGTGAGTGTGTGAGGGGGAGAGATAGAGTGAGTGTGGGGGGAGAGGGTGAGTGTGAGTAGGAGAGATAGATTGAGTGTGGGGGAGAGAGTGAGTGTGTGAGGGGGAGAGAGAGAGTGAGTGGGGGGGGAGAGGGTGAGTGTGAGTAGGAGAGAGAGAGTGAGTGTGGGGGGAGAGAGTGAGTGTGTGAGGGGGAGAGAGAGAGTGAGTGTGGGGGGGACAGGATGAGTGAGTGAGGGGGAGAGAGAGTGAGTGTGGGGGGGAGAGAGAGTGTGTGAGGGGGGAGAGGGTGAGTGTGTGAGGGAGAGAGAGAGAGTGAGTGGGGGGGGAGAGGGTGAGTGTGAGTAGGAGAGATAGAGTGAGTGTGGGGGAGAGAGTGAGTGTGTGAGGGGGAGAGAGAGAGTGAGTGTGGGGGGACAGGATGAGTGAGTGAGGGGGAGAGAGAGTGAGTGTGGGGGGAGAGAGAGTGTGTGAGGGGGGAGAGGGTGAGTGTGTGAGGGAGAGAGAGAGGGTGAGTGTGGGGGGAGAGAGTGATTGTGTGAGGGGGAGAGAGAGTGAGTGTGGGGGGACAGGATGAGTGAGTGAGGGGGAGAGAGAGTGAGTGTGGGGGGAGAGAGAGTGTGTGAGGGGGAGAGAGAGAATGAGTGTGGGGGGGGGTAGAGGCAGTGTGGGGGGCACAGGATGAGTGTGTGAGGGGGAGGAGAGAGAGAGTGAGTGTGGGGGGAGAGGGTGAGTGTGTGAGTGGGAGAGCGAGAGTGAGTGTGGGGGGGACAGGATGAGTGTGTGAGGGGGAGAGAGAGAGTGAGTGTCGGGGGGACAGGATGAGTGTGTGAGGGGGAGGGAGAGAGAGAGTGTAGGGGGGAGAGAGTGAGTGTGGGGGGGACAGGATGAGTGTGTGAGGGGGAGAGAGAGTGAGTGTGCGGGGAGAGGGTGAGTGTGTGAGGGGGAGAGAGAGAGTGTGAATGTGGGGGGTGAGGTTGAGTGTGTGAGGGGGAGAGAGAGAGTGAGTGTGGGGGAGACAGGATGAATGTGTGAGGGGGAGAGAGAGAGTGAGTGTGGGGGGACAGGATGAGTGTGTGAGGGGGAGAGAGAGTGAGTGTGTGGGTGGAGGGTGAGTGTGTGAGGGGGAGAGAGGGAGTGAGTGTGGGGGTGGACAGGATGAGTGTGTGAGGGGGAGAGAGAGAGTGAGTGTGGGGGGAGAGGGTGAGTGTGTGAGGGGGAGAGCGAGAGTGAGTGTGGGGGGGGACAGGATGAGTGTGTGAGGGGGAGAGAGAGACAGTGATTGTGGTGGGAGAGGGTGAGTGTGTGAGGGGGTGAGAGAGAGTGAGTGTGGGGGGGAGGGGTGAGTGTGTGAGGTGGAGAGAGAGAGTGATTGTGGGGGGAGAGGGTGAGTGTGTGAGGGGGAGAGAGTGTGAGTTTGGGGGGGAGATTGTGAGTGTGTGAGGGGGAGAGAGAGAGAGTGAGTGTGGGGGGAGAGGGTGAGTGTGTGAGTGGGTGAGAGAGTGAGTGTGGGGGCAGACCGTGAGTGTGTGAGGGGGAGAGAGAGAGTGAGTGTGGGGGTGGACAGGATGAGTGTGTGAGGGGGTGAGAGAGAGAGTGAGTGTGGGGGGAGAGGGTGAGTGTGTGATGGGAAGAGAGAGAGTGAGTGTGGGGGGGGACAGGATGAGTGTGTGAGGGGGAGAGAGAGAGTGAGTGTGGGGGGAGAGGCTGAGTGTGTGAGGGGAAGAGAGAGAGTGAGTGTGGGGGGGGCAGGATGAGTGTGTGAGGGGGAGAGAGAGAGTGAGTGTGGGAGGAGAGGCTGAGTGTGTGTGGGGGTGAGAGAGAAAGTGAGTGTGGGGGGGGACAGGATGAGTGTGTGAGGGGGAGAGAGAGAGAGTGAGTGTGGGGGGAGAGAGTGAGTGTGTGAGGGGGAGAGAGAGAGTGAGTGTGGGGGGTGACAGGATGAGTGTGTGAGGGGAGAGAGAGAGTGAGTGTTGGGGGAGAGGGTGAGTGTGTGAGGGGGAGAGAGAGAGTGAGTGTGGGGGTGGACAGGATGAGTGTGTGAGGGGGTGAGAGAGAGAGTGAGTGTGGGGGGAGAGGGTGAGTGTGTGAGGGGGAGAGAGAGAGTGAGTGTGGGGGGAGAGGGTGAGTGTGTGAGGGGGAGAGAGAGAGTGAGGGGTAGAGAGAGAGTGAGGGGGAGAGAGAGTGTCTGAAGGAGAAGAGCGTGTGAGGGGGTGAGAGCAAGTGAGTGAGAGGGGAGCGAGAGAGTGTGTGTGAGGGTTGGAGAGAGAGAGTGTGTGAGGGTTGGAGAGAGAGTGTGAGGGTTGGAGAGAGAGTGTGTGTGAGGGGGAGAGAGAGTGTGTGTGAGGGGGAGAGAGTGGGTGTGGATTGGAGAGCATGAATTTTGGGGAGGAGAGTGACTGTGCGAGGGATAGAGACCTTGGTCGGAGACAGTGAGTGTGGGTCGGAGACAGTGAGTGTTGGGATAGAGAGCACTGTGAGGGGGGAAAATGTGAGTATTGGGGAGAGGGAGCGAGCATGGGGGGAGAGCTAGTGTGGGGCGAGAGAGTGAGTGTGGGGGGAGAGTGTGGATGTTTGGGGAGAGAGAGACTCTGAGCGAGGAGAGAGAGTGTGAGGGGGAGAGAGTATGAGGATGAGAATGAGTGAGTGTGAGGGGTGGGGAGCAAGTGTGAGGGAGGAAAAAGAGAGCACGAGTGTGAGGGAGGGATAGAGGTGAGTATGGGGGAGAGTAAGGAGGCGCCCATTTAAAACAGAAGAGGAGAAATTTCTTCTCTCAGATGGTAGTGAATCTGTTGAATTCCTTACTCCACAGGGCTGTTGAAGCTGGGTCGTTAAGTTTATTTAAGGCTGAGATAGACAGATTTTTAATCAGTAAGGGAATCAAGGGAATCACGGGGCAAAGGCAGGAAAGTGGAGTTGAGGATTATCATATCAGCCATGATCTCATTGAATGGCGGAGAAGACTTGATGGGCCGAATGGCCTACTTCTGCTCCTACGCCTTATGGTCTTATGGTTTACCCTATCCAGGTCCCTCATAATTCTGTACGCCTCAAACAGCCACCCCTTAGCCTCCTCTATTCTAAGCAAAACAACCCTAGCCTATCCAATCTCTCCTCATAGCTGCAATTTTCAAGCCCCGGCAACATTCTTGTAGATCTCCTCTGCACTCTCTCCAGAGCAATTATGTCCTTCCTGTAATGTGGTGACCAGAACTGTACACAAAATTCCAGCTGTGGCCTAACCAGCATTTATACAGTTCCATCATTACAACCCTGCCTTTGCATTCAATACCTCACCCAATGAAGGAAAGCATCCCATATGCTTTCTTGACCACGTTGTCCACCTGTCCTGCCACTTCAAGGACCTGTGGACATTTACTCAA
The DNA here is from genome assembly GCF_964194155.1 of Cetorhinus maximus. Lineage (NCBI taxonomy): Eukaryota > Metazoa > Chordata > Chondrichthyes > Lamniformes > Cetorhinidae > Cetorhinus > Cetorhinus maximus. The sequence goes on from NC_135896.1 coordinate 71,708,048, forward strand.
AGGTCTCTCACTTCCTCAACTCCTCTCAATAACTAACCGTTTATCGAGTATTCCCTAGATTTGTTTGCTCTCCCCAGATGTATTACCTCACACTTTTCTGGATTGAATTCCAATTGCTTCTGCGCCCACTCAGCCAAACCATCGATATCATTCTGGAGTCAACAGCTATCCTCTTCACTAACAACTACACGGCCAATTTTTGTGTCATCTGAAAAGGTTCTAATCATGCCTCCCACATTTAAGTCTAAATCATTAATATATATAACAAACAGCAAAGGCCCCAACACCAAGCCCTGTGGAACACCACTGGAAACGGCTTTCCATTCGCAAAAACATCTATTGACAAATACTCTTTGTTTCCTGTCACTGAGCCAATTTTGGATCCAACCTGCCACCTTCCCCTGTATCCCATGAGATCTCACTTTCCTGACCAGTCTGCCATGTAGGGCCTTGTCAAATACCTTACTGAAATCCATGTAGTCAACATCCACTGCACTAGCCTCATCAACCCTCCTTGTTACTTGCTCAAAAAGTTCTATTAAGTTAGTAAGACCCAGTCTTCCCCTAACAAAACCATACTGACAATCCCTAATCAATCTGTGCCTTTCTAAGTGACAGTTTATACTGTGAGTCAGAATTGTTTCCAATAACTTGCCCACCGAAGAGAGACTAACCAGTCTATAATTTTCTCTCTTATCCCTCATACCCTTTTTAAATAATGGTACAACATTCGCAGATCTCCAGTCCCTGGGACCTCACCTGTATCTAGTGAGGATTGACATCTGAGTGGCATGAACACTGTTCATCATAACAAGGAGCCATAGGCAAGGAGACTGCAATTACATATTCTTAACCTTCCTAAACCTGCCGCTACGTTTTGGTGCCCCCCTGACATCTACAGCGGAGGTGGAAGCAGCCTGCTGACTGCTACGCCCTTGACGGGTGCCCTTTGGAAGGCTGAGACCCAGAGGGCCCTGGCCTGCTTTTGGGGTCCTGCAATGTGGCAGTGGCACCCTCCTCAGCCTGTGGAACTGGAACTGCCAGGGTCAGAGGAAGAGGGGATTCAGATGAGCAGGACACTCCAGGAGTCATTTGGGTAGATGGTCCCAGAGTGTGCACCTGCTGATCCTCCTCCTTATGGGTGCCCGAGGGCCCCTGACTGATTCCATGAGGAGAAGGGGAAGCTGGAGTGAGATCAAGCTGCCCCACACCCCTCTTGCGTTGACACTGTTGGAGGCCAACTATGGCGTCAGCGATGGAGTTCAGCCCAGGCAGCAGTGTAGGACTAATGTCCCGGACCAAGGTCTCCATGACAGTCACCATCCTACCAGTGTTGACTTTGGAGTGTTGATATGCCAGAGCTATCACCTCGGACTGAAGGCAGACGGACTCCTCCATCATACCTTGAAACCTAAGGCAGAGGACCTCCTTTCCTGTTCCCAAGCTTTCCTATGCAGCTCCAGCAATTGAGATATGACTGTGTCCACAGGCTTGTCATCTGACTTGGACTCAGCAGATTTCTGGCCTCCAGCAGTCCTCCAAGTGCTGGAAACCTGGGACGTCCATGCTGCCGCCTGCTGTGCATCAGACAGTGCGAGGTGCTCACCAGATTGTGACCCTGAGGTTACTCGAGAACTAGATCCCACCGCGGTGTGTGTTTCTGCACTGGTGGAGGATGTGGGTGAGTGCTGTGACAGGTCTTCAATTGTGGTTACAGAAAATTCCTCTTCCAAGGTGTCTTCGGGGCTTGAGTCGAGGACCTGGGTCGTGGACTCCCTTGGCTGTTTCCTAGACGTGCCTGCAAAAGCAAGGAGCGATAATTAGTGCATGACAGTGGCCTGTGAAACAGGACACATCACTCACAGCATGGTTGTCTGATAGATGTTGCACTGCTGGATCCTCATTTGGTAGAGCAGCACCGACTTCACCGTCAGCACAGGAACGGTCCAGATCCTCGCTGACCAGCTGGATGACTCTATTTGCAAATTCTCTTAGAACCTTGATGTCCGGCATTCCTCCACCAGTCTGTGACCTCTCCCACTTGCTGTGTGCCAGTTTGTCCTGCATGAAGACAGATAGAGAGAGTGTAAGCAGGATGCCTGTCAGGCCAGATGGTAAGGAAGCCTGGCATATGTGGGTGGTTAATGATGCCATGGACGGGGTGAAGGTGTGTGTGAGAGAGTGAATTGTGATGTCTCTTTAACTGGCAGTAAATGAGATCCCTGTGGATGTGAGATGGGTTTGTGAGTGTGAGAGTTGAGAGTGATGAGAAGAGTGACTTACCCTGGCTGAACGGAGGAGATCATTCATCCTCTTCCGGCACTGAGTGGCCGTCGTCTTTTGCAGGGTGTTGGCAGTGACCACTGCTGCCACTGCCTCCCAAGCCGGATTGGTGATATTGCAGCCCCTCCTGTGGCCATAGCAGGGTCACAGGACATCGCAGCGGGCCTCCATGGCATCCAAAAGGCATTCCAGGGATGCGTCACTGAATCAGGGGGCTGCGGTCTTCTTGGCTTTTGGGGCCATGTCTTCTGTGCAGCAGTCCTGGGCTGGAAGCACTGAGAGGTGTGCATGCGGCTGCACTTAAATATGGTGCCCGACGCGAGGAATCGACAAGGTGATGGCGTGGTGGGCGAATGAGAGCTCGCCCGCCATCAGAACGGTGTTTCCCAGGAATGCATGATTAATGAGATGGGATTGGGATGATACAGCGTGAGAAGCCGCCATTGTGGTTGGTGGGTAAACATTCTTTTTCCCGCCCACTATCGCATTTAGTGCAAACCTGGGATGATTCCATCCTCACTCCCTCTCTCCCCCAACACTCACTCTCTCTCTCTCCCCCTCACACTCATTCTGTCTCCCCAACTCACTTACTCTGTCCCCACCTCACACTCAATCTCTCTCCACCTCTCACATTCAGTCTCTCTCCACCCCTCACACTCGCTCTCTCGCTCCCTCACACTTGCAGTCCTCTCTCACACTCACTCTCTTGCCCCCCACTTTCACTCACTCCTCACCTCTCACACTCTCATCCTCAGCCTCTCTCCCCCCCTTACACTCTTTCTCTCTCCCCTTACACTCTTTCTCTCTCCCCTTACACTCACTCTCTCCCCCAACTCGCACTCTCTACCCCAACACGCACTCTCTCCCCCAACACTCACTCTCTCCCTCAACACTCACACACACCAACATGCTCGGATGATGCAGCATGGGGGGAATAATTCCGGCGAGCTGGGTTTATAATGATATGCAAATGTATTACAATAAAGTTCCCGATGTGTGACGGCGGGAAACGAGGCCCGCCATTGAAGGGTGGAGTGGACAATTGCAAACGTGTTTCACAACGGCACGAAACCGATTTCTGGCCTTCCTGCCATATTGTCCACTCACGCCCACCATCAGTGGGCATGGACGATTCCGCCCTGAGTGTGGGTGGAGAGAATGAGTCTGGGGTGGGGGGAGAGAGGGTGAGAGAGTGAGTGTGTTTGAGGAGGGAGAGAGAGAGTGTGCGAGAGAGGGGAGGAGAGAGGGGGGAGAGCGAGAGTGTGTGCGGGGGCAGAGCTCTCCATAAGCCTGGCTCACTCCCAGTATCAGGGTTCTCATTCACTCACACACACCATCATGCACTCTCATCCACTCTCACAGTGAGTGAGTGAGTGAGCATCCTGAGACTGGGAGTGAGCCAGACACACACACACTCTCACCCTATTGCACTCTAATACTCATCTTTATTTAATATTCATTGCTTTTTTTTGGTCAGCAACTTGTTACTTTTCATACCTTTTTTAAATATTCATGTCTAACGTTGTGACGAACTTTATCTTTCTGAAATTTGCTCATCAGCCCCTCACCTCTTATCCTTCTACCAATCACATTAAACCTATGCTCCCTAGTCACTGACCTTCCTGCTAAAGTGAATAGGCCCTTCCCATCCACTCTATCCAGGCCCCTCACAACCTTGTACATCTCAATCAAATCTCCCCTCAGCCTCCTCTGTTCCAAGGAAAACAACCCAGCCTATCTAAACTTTCATCATAACTTCAATTTTCCAGCCCTGGCAACATTCTTGTAAATCCCTTCTGCACCCTCTCTAATGCAATTACATCCTTTCTGTAATGAGGTGACCAGGACAGCACACAGTACTCAAATTGTGGCCTAAATAATATTTTCAATAGCTCCAGCATAACCTCCCTGATCTTATGTTATATGCCTCGGCTAATAAAGGAATTTATATATATTTATTATTAAGAAGGCATATATGCCTTCTTAATCACTTTATTGACCTGTCCTGCTACCTTCAGAGATCTGTTGACCAGGGATCTGTTGTTCCCATGCATATGCTGTCCTTGTTCTTCTAGATTGTAGAGGTCATGGGTTTGGAAGGTGCTGTCGAAGGACTGTTGGTAAGTCCCAGCAGTGGACCTTGTAGATGGAACACTTGATTGCTAACATGGTTGAAAAGGAGCGCGAGAGGAGTCGGGGGTTGAAAAGGAGCTGGGAGAGCAGAGGTGACTGATGGAGTGATTGAGGAGGGAGGAGGTGCTCCTTTTCTTTTCTATCTTTCTTCAGAAAGAAAAGTGACGGCTTTGGTAAGTAGGACCTGGTGCGTAAATTAGAAAAGTGTGATATTTTTAAACAAGTTGCTATATTTGGATTTAACTGAGACGCGACAGGAATAAGGGAAATTTAGGGCCAATCTAATAAAGTAATATAAATAATCCAAAATAGAATAAAGTTAACATAAGGGAAGTAGAGTTAAGATGTGGTAGGGCAGCTCAGTTGAGTAGAATGTGTGTCCTGTAATATGTGCGAAGCCATGGATGCTACCGGTGTCCTAGATAACCACATGTGCAAGAAGTGCTGCCAGCTGCAGAAACTTGAGCCCTGGGTTTCAGAGCTCAAGCGGTGGCTGGAGTCTTTGTGGCACATCCATGAGGCTGAGAGCTGCGTGGATAGCACGTTCAGAGAGGTGGTCACACCGCAGTTTAAAGGCTTGGAGACAGAGAGGGAATGGGTGACCACCAGGCAGTCCAAGAGAAGTGGGCAGGTAGTGCAGGAGACCCCTGGGGTCCCACTCACAAATGGGTTTTCTGTTTTGGAAGCTTGTGAGGGCACTGGCTCCTCAGAGGAGTGCAATCAAAGCCACGCTTGTGGCACCACGAGTGGCTTGGCTGTACAGGAGGACAGGAAGAAGAAAGGAAGAGTTATAGTGATAGGGGATTCATTGGTTAGGGGAACAGACAGGCATTTCTGTGGCTGTAGACGTGATTCCAGGGTGGCATGTTGCCTCCCTGGTGCCAGGGTCAAGGATGTCACAGAGCGGCTGCAGGACATTCTTCAGGGGGAGGTGATCAGCCAGAGGTCGTGATCCACATTGGTACCAATGACTTAGGTAGGAAGGGGGATGTGGTCCTGCAATCAGAATTTAGGGAGCTAGGTAGAAAATTAGCAAGCAGGACCTCAAATGTAGTAATCTCTGGATTACTCCCAGTGCCATGTCCCAGTGGGTGCAGAAATAGAAGGATAAGGCAGATAAATGCATGGCTGGAAAGATGGTGTAGGAGGGAGGGCTGTAGGTTCCTGGGACACTGGGACTGGCTTTGGGGGAGATGGCACCTGTACAAGCTGGATGGGTTGCATCTGAACAGAACTGGGACTGAGTTCCTTGCGGAGTGTTTTGCTAGTGCTGTTGGGAGGGCTTTAATCTAACTTGGCAGGGGTGTGGGAACCAAGAGAAAATATTAGAGAGGAATACCAGAGTGCACAAAATACTGGGAGGGACAGATAGCACTAGTATAGAGAATAGTAAGTTAATAGGTAAAGTCGGGGTAAGGGAGAAAGTAACAAAATCTAAATCAGGGTTACTATGCATGTATGTGAATGCAGAGAGTATAGTAAGTAAGATTGGGGAGTTACAGGCACTACAGGCACAGATTGCCATGTGGAAATTTGATGTTGTGGCGATAACAGAGACCTGGCTCAAGGAAGGGCAAAACTGGGTGTTAAATATTCCTGGGCACAAGGCGTTCAGAAAACATAGGAAAGGAAGAGGGGTGATGGTATTGGTTAAGGAAAGCATTGCAGTTCTGGAGAAAGAGGATGCCCCAGAGGGTTCAAGGACAGAATCAATTTGGCTAGAGCTAAGGAACAAAAAGGGTGCAATTACATTGCTCAGCAAAATCTACAGACCGCCAAATAGTGAGAAGGATGTAGAAGAACAAATTTGCAGGGACATTACAGAGAGATGCAAACATAATGGGTGACCAATTACCCAAATGTAGACTGGAACAGTGGTAGTGTAAAGGGTGGAGAGGGGCAAAAGTTCCTAGATTGTGTTCAGGAGAATTTTCTAGAGCAGTTATATGTCCAATCAATAAGAAAAAATGCATTGTTAGACCTGGTTCTTGGAAATGAGGCCGGCCAAGTAGATCACGTGTCAGTAAGGGAACATTTAGGAGACAGTGATCATTGTATTGTATGTTTTAGGATGATGATAGAAAAGGACGCTAGGCAATCCAGAGTAAGAATAATTAACTGGACAAGAGCCAACTTTGATGGCGCAAGAACGGAGCCGGGCAAGATAAACGTTGGCAGGTAAAACTGTAGCTGAACAATCGGCTACCTTCAAAAAAAAATTGGTTTGGGCACAACCGAGGTATATTTTGTCAAAAGGGAAAGGTAAGGTAAATAAATCCAGAGCTCCCTGGATGAAAAAGGAGATAGAAATTAAGAAGAAGGAGAAAAAGTGTGCTTATGACAGGTGTCAGGTAGAAAATTCAATTGAGAACCAAGAGGAATACAGAATGTTCAGAGGGGAGGTGAAAAAGCATTTTAGAGAAGCAAAGAGGGATTATGAGAAAAGATTGGCAGCCAGCATAAAGAACAAAGAACAAAGAAAAGTACAGCACAGGAACAGGCCCTTCGGCCCTCCAAGCCTGCGCCGATCATATTGCCCGTCAACGAAAACATTTTGCACTTCCTATTCATGTATTTGTCAAGCTGCCTCTTAAACACCACTATCGTACCTGCTTCCACCACCTCCTCTGGCAGCGAACTCCAGACACTCACTATCCTCTGCGTAAAAAACTTGCCCCGCACATCTCCTTTATAGTTTTCTCCTTTCACCTTAAATCTATGTCCCCCTAGTAATTGACTCTTCCACCCTGGGAAAAAGCTTCTGACTATCTACTCTGTCCATGCCACTCATAATTTTGTAAACTTCTATCAAGTCGCCCCTCAATCTCCGTCGCTCTAGTGAGAACAATCTGAGTTTCTCCAACCTCTCCTCGTAGCTAATAACCTCCAGACCAGGCAGCATCCTGGTAAACCTCCTCTGCACCCTCTCCAATGCCTCCATATCCTTCTGGTAATGTGGTGACCAGAATTGCACGCAATATTCCAAGTGTGGCCTAACCAAGGTTCTATACAGCTGTAGCATGACTTCCCAGCTTTTATACTCAATACCCCTGCCAATGAAGGCAAGCATGCCATATGCCTTCCTGACCAACTTATCCTCCTGCGTTGCCACTGTGGACCTGTACACCCAGATCTCTCTGCCCGTCGATGCACTTAAGTGTTCTGCCATTTACTGTATAATTCCTGCCTGTATTAGACCTTACAAAATGCATTACCTCACATTTGTCCGGATTAAACTCCATCTGCCATTTCTCCGCCCAAGTCTCCAACCGATCTATATCCCGTTGTATCCTTTGACAATCCTCTTCACTATCTGCAACTCCTCCAACCTTAGTGTCGTCTGCAAACTTACTAATTAGCCCAGTTATATTTTCCTCCAAATCATTTATGTATACCACAAACAGCAAAGGTCCCAGCACTGATCCCTGCGGAACTCCACTAGTCACAGCTGTCCATCCAGAAAAGCACCCTTCCACTGCCACCCTCTGTCTTCTATGACCAAGCCAATTCTGTATCCATCCTGGGGAATCCATCCATCCATAAAGGGGAATCCCAAAGTCTTCTATAGGCATATAAATAGTAAAAGGAGGAGCAGGGCCGATTAGGGACCTAAAAGGGAATTTACACATGGATGAAGGGGCCATGGCTGAGGTATTAAATGAATATTTTGCATCCGTCTTTACCAAGGAGGTAGATACTAACCAGGCCATGGTGACAGACGAGGAAACTCTGTCACTAGAAGGGTCCAAAATTGATAAGGAGGAAGTGCTGGTACTTAAAGTTGACAAGGTGCCAGGACCAGATGAGATGCATCCAGGGATATTGAAGCAAGTGAAAATAGAAATTGCAGGGGCACTGGCCATAATCTTTCAGTCTTCCCTAGACTCAGGGGTGGTGCCAGAGGAGTGGAGAATTGCAAACATTATGCCCTTGTTCAAAAAAGGTTGTAAGGATAAGCCCAGCAATTACAGGCCAGTCAGTTTAACTTCAGTGGTGGGCAAGATTCTAGAAACAGTCATTTGAGATAGAATTAGTAGTCACATGGAAAAACATGGGTTGATAAGGAAGAGCCAGCATGGATTTCTAAAGGGGAAATCGTGTTTAACTGACTTGCTGGAGCTTTTTGAAGAGGTAACAGAAAGGGTCGATGAGGGTAACGCTGTTGATATGGTGTATGTGGACTTTCAAAAGACATTTGATACAGTGCTGCACAATTGACTTGTGAGAAAAGCTATAAAAACAAAAAAACTGCAGATGCTGGAAATCCAAAACAAAAAATAAAAAATACCTGGAAAAACTCAACAGGTCTGGCAGCATCGGCGGAGTACAGTTGACGTTTCGAGTCCTCATGAAGTTCTGTTGAAGGGTGATGAGGACTCGAAACGTCGACTGTACTCTTCTCTGCCGATGCTGCCAGACCTGCTGAGTTTTTCCAGGTATTTTTTATTTTTTGTTATGTGAGAAAAGCTATTGCTCATGGAATAAAAGAGACAGCAGCAACATGGATACAAAATTGACTGAAAAATAGGAAGCAGAGAGTAGTGGTCAATGGATATTTTTCAGGCTGGAGGAAGGTTTGTAGTGGAGTTCCCCAGGAGTCTTGGGACCCTTGCTTTTCCTGATACATATTAATGATCTAGATCTTGATGTGCAGGGGACAATTTGAAAGTTTGCGGATGATATGAAGCTTGGGAATGTTGTGAACTGCGAGGACAGTGTGGAACTTCAAGAGGACATAGACAAGCTGGTGGAGTGGGCAGATCGGTGGCAGATGAAGTTCAATGCGTAGAAGTGTGAGGTGATGCATTTTGGTAGGAAGGGTTGGACAGACAATATAGAATAAGGGGTGAAATATTGAAGGGGGTGCAAGAGCAGAAAGACGGGTGTATATGTGCATAGATCATTGAAGGTGGCTGGACAGGTGGAGAGAGCAGTTAATAAAGCATATAGTATCCTGGGCTTTATTAATAGGGGATTAGAGTAAAGAGCAGGGAGGTTATGCTGAATTTATATAAGACACTCGTTAGACCTTGGCTGGAGTATTGTGTACAGTTCTGGGTGTTACATTATAGGAAGGATGTGAACACATTGGAGAGAGTGCAGAAGAGGTTTACGAGAATGGTTCCAGGGATGAGAAACTTCAGCTATGAGGATAGATTGGAGAAGTTGGGACTGTTCTCCTTGGAGAAAAAAAGGCTAAGAGGAGATTTGATAGAGATGTTCAAAATCATGAGGGGGCTTGACAGAGTAAATAGGGAGAAGCAGTTCCCGCTCGTAAAAGGATCAAGAACGAGAGGGCACAGATTTAAAGTGATTTGCAAAAGAATCAATTGTGTTGTCAGAAAAAACTTTTTCACACAACAAGTGGTTGGGGCCTGGAATGCACTGCCTGGAAGTGTGGTGGAGGCAGGTTCAATCGAGGCATTCAAGAGGGCATTAGATGATTATTCGAATAGAAACAACATACTGAGGCAACAAAAACAACAAAGGCAGGGCAATGGTACTAGGTCATAATGCTCATTTGGAGAGCCAGTGCAGACATGATGGGCCAAATGGCCTCTTTCTGTACAGTTAAAATTCTGTGATTCTGTGACATACATTGGTGGTGGAGGAAGTGAACGTTTAAGGTGCTGGTGGGATGTCAATCAAGTGGACTGCTTTGACTTGGATAGTATTGAGTGTTTTGCATGTTATTGGAGCTGCACTCATCCAGGCAAGTGATGGGGAGGCAGTGGTGCAGTGGTATTGTCACTGGACTAGTAATCCAGAGACCTAGGGGACTCTGGGGACCCAGGTTTGAATCCCACCATAGCAGGTGGTGAAATTTGAATTCAATAAAAAATCTCGAATTAAAAGTCCAGGCAAGTGGAGAGCATTTCACACACTCCTGGATTGTTGGACAAGATTTAGGGGTCAGGAGATGAGTTACTCACTGTAGCCACAGTATTTATATAGCTGGTCCAGTCCAGTTGGGACAACATTGATGATGAGGGAATTCAGTAATAGTGATGCCATCGTCAAGGTGAGACAGTCTTGTTGGAGATGGCCAAAGCCTGGCACTAGTGTTACTTGACTCTTATCAAGCTGAATGGTGTCCAGGTCTTGCTGCATGCAGGCACAGTATCTGAGTTATGAATAGTATGGGAAACAGTGCAATCATTAATGAACATCCTTATCCCCGTGAAAGAAGAATTGATGAAGCAGTTGAAGAAGATTGGGTCTAGGACACTATCCTGAGGAACTTCTGCAGTGTTGTCCTGAGATGATCAGCCTCTAGCAACCACAACCATCTCCCTTTGTACTAAACATTTCCCCCCTGATTCTCATTGATTTCAATTTTTGCTAGGGCTCCTTGATGTCAAGGTCAATCTGGCTGAAGGTGGTTGCAAATGCTTCAGCCCTGTTTTTTGCACTGACATGCTGGACTCTGCCATGGCTGAGTTTGTGGAGACTCCTCCTCCTGGTTAGTTGTTTAATTATCCATCATCATTCATGACTGGTTATGGCAGGACTGTGGAGCTTTTACCTCATCCATTTGTTGTGGGACCATTTAACTCTGCCTATCACATACTGCTTCCATTGCTAAGCACGCATGTAAGTCCTGCATTGTTGCTTCACCAGTTGACACTTCATTTTTAGGTATGCCTGATGCTGCTCCTGCCATGCTCTCCTGCAGTCATTGAATCAAAGTTGGTCCACCAGCTTGATGGCAATAGTAGAGTGGGTGATATGCCGGGCCATGAGGTTACAGATTGTGGTTAAATACAATTCTGCTGCTGCTGATGACCCACAACGCCTCATGAATGCTCAGTTTTGAGCTGGTAGATCTGTTCTGAATCTATCCCATTTAGCACAGTGGAAATGCCACACAACTTAATTGAGGATATCCTTGATGTGAAAATGGGACTGCGTCTCTATAAGGGCTGCTTTTACAAATATTGTCATAGACAAATACAGCTCAAATAGCAGATATGTCATTCAGTGCTCAGCCAGCTCGAGGAGCAATGATTCTTCAGCTGAGGGTAGGTGGTAAGTGGTAATCAGTAGGAGGTTTTCTTGCTCATGTTTGACGTGGTGTCATGATACTTCATAGGGAATGGAGCCAATGTTGAGGACTCCCAGGGCTACTCTTCCAGGAAGACTGAAGCCATAGTTTTCAATCCCCACTCCAAGCTCCATTTCCTAGCTACCATGTCCACCTCTCTCCCTAGCAGGTGTTTGAGAATATGACTGGCTTAAGCCAGTCTATTCACAATCTTACTATAATTTCTGAACCCGAGATGTGCTTCTGATCACGAATTTGCTCCATCACTAAGACTGTCTGTTTGCAACTTCATAACATCGCCCAGTTGCACCCCTGTCTTAGCTCATCTGCTGCTGAAGCACTTGTTCGTGCCTTTGTTACCTCTAGACCAGGCTTGTCCAACCTTTGTGCATAGGGTGGGGGAACCACATTTCAAAATTTTTCTCACTCTGATTATCAACCTGTAAATCCTTCTGATACGCCTATGGCAGGCGGTAAGAGCGGGAGCATCTCCTGGTCAGCCAGACCCTGCAGAGGCAACAGCAAACCACTTCAGTACCTTGCCAAGCATAACCATGAACAAACACATAGAAGTCCATGGTTGCCAATGCACTTTTAGAGCATGGTACCTGAAGAGAGAAAGAGATCTCCATTGGGCCCTTCTATTTACTTGTCTTCTTCCTTGTCCTTCATGATTGCCTGTAGTACTACATATTTTAACTGCACAGTTTAAGGTATGACAGGAGGTTTACCACATTCTGAGTAGGTGCAGAAGTAGCCACCATTGCTGACAGGTTAGGGTTCCATAGGACTCCTTTGTCCACACCTCTCTGAACTACTTTGTCAGCTTTCTGTTTGCTTTCCCACTTGGGCTCAGTTTTCAAGTGGGCTTTAACATTGTAAATGTAGTCCTCATGTTCCCCTTTCTTCACAGTCTCCAATATTGTGACCAACACTGGAGCTGTGATCAAAGTTTCCATCTGCTGACGTGAATTATCATGTGACCCAGACGGCCAAGTATTCTGGTCAGGAATTACAGGTGAATATCAAATCAGAGCAAATGGCATAAGGAGGGGGTAACTTGATGTGGTTTGTAATGACATAAACCACTGCAGCTAATTTTGCTGCTGAGCACTAAGAGTAATGGGGAATGATAGAGCCATCTCCACATTCTGATCCTGATCATAAATTCCACAACCTGTTTTCACAAAATTCATACCATCCACATCCTTTGGGATGTATGCTTGAATTAAAGCTTCATTCCATTTCCCAAATGCCTTCAACTGTGCAGATATGAAGTTTCCCTTGTAATTAAGGTTGGCAGTTAACTTAGGGTCTTCCATTGCTTCAACCTTAAGATACCTGCCTTCTAACAGTAATATACATCTAGCTATTCATACACTAGACACTGTCTTTGATTCCATCATCAAATTACCCCCTCCTTATACCATTTGCTCTGATTTGATGTATTTGATAAGGTGTTAGAGGCAAGGTACTAGCATGGATAGAAGATTGGCTGTCTGGCAGGAGGCAGAGAATGGGGATAAGGGGGTCCTTCTCAGGATGGTGGCCGGTGACTAGTCGAGTTCCGCAGGGGTCAGTGTTGGGGCCACAACTTTTCACTTTATACATTAATGATCTAGATGAAGGAACTGGGGGCATCCTGGCTAAGTTTGCAGATGATACAAAGATAGGTGGAGGGACAGGTAGTATTGAGGAGGTGGGGAGGCTGCAGAAGGATTTGGACAGGTTAGGAGAATGGGCAAAGAAGTGGCAGATGGAATATAACGTGGGCAAGTGTGAGGTCATGCACTTTGGTAGGAAGAATAGAGGCATAGACTATTTTCTAAATGGGGAGAGAATTCAGAAATCTGGAGTGCAAAGGGACTTGGGAGTCCTAGTCCAGAATTCCCTTAAGGTTAACTTGCAGGTTGAGTCGGTAGTTAGGAAGGCAAATGCAATGTTGGCATTTATTTCGAGAGGACTAGAATATAAAAGCAGGGATGTGCTGCTGAGGCTTTATAAGGCTCTGGTCAGACCACATTTAGAATATTGTGAGCAATTTTGGGCCCCGTATCTCAGGAATGATGTTCTGGCCCTGGAGAGGGTCCAGAGGAGGTTCACGAGAACGATCCCAGGAATGAAAGGCTTAACATATGAGGAACCTTTGAGGACTCTGGATCTATACTCGATGGAGTTTAGAAGGATGAGGGGGGATCTGATTGAAACCTACAGAATACTGAAAGGACTGGATAGAGTGGACGTGGGGAAGATGTTTCCATTAGTAGGAGAGACTAGGACCCGAGGGCACAGCCTCAGAGTAAAGGGAAGACCTTTTAGAACAGAGATGAGGAGAAACTTCTTTAGCCAGAGAGTGGTGAATCTATGGAATTCATTGCCACAGAGGGCTGTGGAGGCCAGGTCATTGAGTGTATTTAAGACCAAGATAGGTTCTTGATTGGTAAGGGGATCAAAGGTTACGGGGAGAAGGTGGGAGAATGGGGTTGAGAAGCTTATCAGCCATGATTGAATGGCGGAGCAGACTCGATGGGCCGAATGGCCTAATTTCTGCTCCTATGTCTTATGGTCTTATGGTGGTGGTGAACCGCCTTCTTGAACCGCTGCAGTCCATCTGGTGTAGGTACACAAGCAGGGATGTTCTTATTCAACACCCTATAACTGATGGTCATTCACCAGGAGCCAGCCAGCTTCTTTACAAGCCATATAGGGGAATTTACACCTATGGCCAAGGTTCTCAAGATCCAATGCTCCATGAGGAATATTACTGATTTCTGTAGATCCCTTTCTTCTTCTCTGAGAAAGGTATATTGTTTTTGTGAATGGGATATAGGCTGTCCTCCTATTCTGACTTCCACTCCTCTCACCTTTCCACAGTCGTATGGGTTTGTGGGTGGCAAAATAGTCTTTATTAGTCTGGACCACACCTACATCTTTTGCTAGCTGTCAGGATCTCCAAATCATAGGAACCTGTCAGGGCTATAGTCCAGGTGTCCCCATACCTCAAAGGTATTACTGCTACTTCATTTCTTTCTAATCCCCCCCATGAACAATTGTTGCCACTATCAAATTATGAGTTAACATCCATAGAAAAGCAAAATATTATGGGTGATGGAAATCTGAAATCAGAACAAAAAAAGCTAGAAAAATTCAGCAGGTCAGGCAGCATCTGTGGAGAGCAACAGAGTTAACAAGATCATCAAGATGATCTTTTATCAGAACTGAAAATAGATAGAAATGTAAACGTTTTAAGCCAGCAGAAGGGAGAAGGGGGCAGGAAGAACAAAGGAGACAGTTTGAGATAGGGTGGAAGGGCAGGGGAGATTAAATAACTAAAGATTTCATGGTGCAACAGCCAAAGAAGGGGCTAGTGGATATCGGAAAGAAACAAAGCTTGTCCAAATGAGGTGTGAATTGCCACATAAAAAACACCTGAATGCAACATGAATGGATAAAGGAAGAAACAAGATGAAGACCAACCCAGCAAAACAAAGACAAGGAGAAGGAAAAAAACACACAGGACAAGGTGGAGGCAGAGGTTATGATCTAAAGTTGTTGAACTTAATGTTGAGTGCAGGAGGTTGTAGAGAGCTGAGTTGGTTAAGGTGCTGTTCCTCGAGCTTGCGTTGAACTTCATTGGAACTCTGTAGTAGGCCATGGACAAAAAGATCAGCCTCGGAGCAAGGTAGAGAATTAAAATGACAAGCAACTGGAAGCATGGGGCTCGTGCTTCTGGGCTGAATGGAGGTGCTTTGCAAAGCGGTTGCCCAGTCTGCATTTGGCCTCCCCAATGCAGAGGAGACTAAATGTTGTTCTTTTCTTTACCCACTGGCTGTTCGGTTCTGATGAAAGGTCATTGACCTGATACATTGTTTGGAATCTTGTCCTCTTGCTGATGATGAGCTTGGAGGTGGAAAAGACATTTATTTAGACGGGATGGTGGTGTACCAGAGCCCTACCCCTTTCTTGCCTCTGCCAGAATTAAGATCTGAGCGGGAAGGTCTATAGTCATCCTTCCTGCCCCACTGACAATTGAGGCCCTTAAAGAGTGAGTTAATAATCACTTAAGGGCCTCATCCCACCACCAGCTACAGGTGGGCCTGTCACCATGAGGAGTACATAACAGGTAAACTATGCGGCCGGCTTGTCACCCGGGAAGTGTCCCATGATCAAAGGCAAAAGGCACCCAGTACCTGATCGAGGTACTGGACATTGGCACTGAGAGACTCCCCAGCGCCACCCCCCCCACCCCCTTTACTTATCTGTGGCCTGGGTCGCTCTGTGATCCTGGGACTCTGGCCCCTATCCTTCCAGTAGCAGCCACGGCCTCCCCAGTGGCACTGCTGAACACAAGGGCCTCTGGCCTCTGATTGGTAGGTGAGACTTCCACCCCCAAGGCCTTGATTCCAGGGGAATGCCTCACTACTGCCTGATCGGCATATGGTTCAGCAGCTGAAAAGAAAAGCAGGTCTCTCACTGGCTTTCCAGCCGGCAGGCCAGACCCCCCGATGCCTCAGCAAGATTCTGCCTGTTAACTCCGTTTCTCTCCACAGTTGCTGCCTGACCTGCTGAGTTTTGCCAGCTTTTTTTGTTCTTATATGAGTTAACATCAGATCTGAGCCCAGAGCTCCCAGTCCAGGCTGATCCCATTTTATGAATAAACATTTGGACTTAGTCTAAGGGCTCCTACTTTAAAATTTATGGGTTTAGACAATTTCCCAGTCATCAAGTTGCCCGTAAATCCACCCAAAACGTACAATTTTCCACTTGACCAAGATGGCCTCATTGGAGGCAGCATTAACCAAATGGTTTCCTTTCTTTCCCTCCTTAATGATGGCTACACAAGGTCTACAGTAATCATTGTACCCAAGCAGACACAGGTACTTAGGCTGGGCAAAACCCTTTCATGTCTGTGCTACTCAACAGTCTTCACTGTGCAGCATGGATCTTTCCCTTGCTTTTTCACCAACCTTTTCAAAAGTTTCTGTACTTGTTTGATCATTTTACTAGTTTTTATGACCTCCACCTCCTCTGGGGCTGTGGGGAGAGCACAGGATGATTTCTTGGGTCACTTTTATTCTTATGGGGGCTTCCGAAGTCATGGGAAAAGTGGCCCTTTACACCACAATTAAAACATATTGTTTCTCTTTTCACATGTAGCCCCCATATTGCCACTTCCTAGGGACTTTATTTCAAAGCTCTTACCTTTTGGCTTGTTAATTGTCCCTGTATTTCTTTCATCAGGCTGTTTGTGCCTTTCGAAAATCAGAGTGATATTGCTTAAGTGTCTCTCTTCAGTATTATCTTCATCCACATCATGGATCATCCACACAAAATCCGACATCATGGACCAGCAGACTATAGGATATTAGTGTTTGAAGCCAGTGGTTACTGGCTGCTCCCCAAAGGCCATCTGTTCTCCTAAACCTCTCCCAGTGGCTTCCTTTTTTGTGAGGCACAGTCTCTCAGCAAAAGTCATGGGTGCCACATTCAGTCCCTGTTCTACCTTTGCCCTGCCCCCATTTCCTGGGCAACTCTTTAACTCTTCATATGTACTATTCTCTAGTGTGGTGAATAAGGTTGGTGAGCTACAAGCACAAATAGCTGTGTGGGAATATGATGTAGTGGCAATAACTGAAACGTGGCTTAAAAATGGTGAGGACTAGGCACTTAATATATAAGGATATTAAGTGTTCAGAAAAGATAGAGAAGGAAAAAAATGAAGGTGGGCTGGCAGTACTGATTGGGAAAGACATTGCAGTGGAGTGTCCTTAAGGGGGCAAGAACAGTGTCCATTTGGTTAATGTTGAGAAGCAAAAATGGGAAGATCACACTACTTGGGGTATTTTATGGGCCTAAACAGTAAGAGAGAGGTAGAGGAACAAATGTGTGAGGAAATCACAGAAATACGCAAGAACTGTAGAGTGGAATCATCCCAGATTTGCACTAAGTGTGGTAGCGGCCAGGAAAAAGGACTTTACACTGGCCGACCACAATGGCGGTTTCTCACTATCGTCCCAATCCCACCTCATTAATCATGCATTCCCAGGAAACACGCCATTTCGATGGTGGGTGGGCTCTCTTCCGCCTACCACACTATCACCTTTCCACTTCATCACAGCGGACACCATATTTAAAGCGCAGCCATGCGCACACCTCTCAGTGCTTTCAGCTCAGGACTGCTGCACAGAAGGCATGGCCCCGAAAGGCAAGAAGACTGCAGCCCCCTGATTCGGTTACGCATCCCTGGAATGCCTTTTGGACACTGTGGAGGCCCACCGTGATGTCCTCAACCCCTGCTCTGGCCACAGGAGGGGCAGCAACATCGCTAATCAAGTGTGGGAGGCGGTGGTCAGTGCCAGTGCCCTGCAAAAAAAGACAGCCACCCGGTGCCACTACAGGATGAATGGTCTCATCCGTTCTGCCAGGGTAAGTCACTCTTCTCATTACTCTCAACTCACGCACTCACAAACCCATCACACATCCACAGGAATCTAACACCTCAAGGGACAACAGCACTAACATCCATCACTAACACACCCATCAGGCTCATATCGTCTGGAACTCGCGAGTCATCCCGTTCATGTCTCTGCTCACAACACAAACATTCCACGCAGTGCCATGTGTCCTGCTCACACTCTCTCCATCTGTTTTAAAGCAGGAGAAGCCTGCTCACAACAGCAGGGAGAGGTCCCAGACCAAGAATGGAGTGGCCCACACTTGACCCCTCACTCACTTTGAGGAGCAGGCCATCGTGCTGACTGGTGAGCATGTGGACGGTGCCTGAAGCAACGACAGGATTGTTGATGAACACCCTCGTGAGGATCCTGCACCACATCATCCCTCTCTCAATGCAAATGTGAGTATTCTCTCTCCTGCTTTTGACTCTGCTGCCATGCACTAATTATCTCTACTTTGGTTTACAGAGAGCTCTGCCAAGTGACTGACACCCTCAGCCAGCCAGCTCCATCCATGTCCTCACCTCCAACCAAGAGGACTCCTCCTCCATTGAAGAGCTAGAAATAAGCAGCCTGGAAGACCTGTCACAGTGCTTACCCACACCCTCCACTAATGCAGAGACACACATGTCAGTAGGACCTAGATCTAGAGCAGGCTCGAGTTCTCAATTTGGTGGTCACTGCATGGTCACATGTCCGCAGCAGGAGCAGGCAGGTTCGTGTAAGCTCCCCGGCACTCGGAGGACTGCTGGGGAAGAGGCATCTGTGAGGTCCGAGTCAGATGACAAGCCTCTAGATTTGGCCTTCCAACTCATCCTGGAGAGTCAGCAGAAGGCAGGGGAACATCACGCAGAGCTGTTGGAAGCCCTTAACAGAGTGGCACGCTAGTCGGAGGAGTGCATCCGTCAACACTTTGATGAAATGGTGTCCGCACGTGCATGAATGGAGTTCTCAATGGGAAGGATAGTTCTGGTCCAGCCAAACACAGAAATACGCGCAGACCTGCACTTCATCGTGGGAGCCATGGGTGAGTTCCTGCAGTAACGTTAGAGGGAAACGGGGCACCTGAACATCCCCCCCAGGTGCTTGTTCCCCTCAAGGAGTCAGGCTGGGGCCCTTGGCCACCTGAAGGGAGGAGGAACGGCAGATAGACACCCCTGGGTCATCCACTCAGGAATCTCAGACGCTGTCCACTCCCTCTGAGTCCCCTTTGCCTGTGGCCCCTTCAAACTCATCTTCTATCACCACAGAGGGAGCAGCCAGCCCACAGGAGGACAGCCAAAGCAAGCTGGGGACCTCAAAGCCTCGGCTCTCCAGAGGACCCACGCCGAAGGCATTAGAGCCAACAGGGCCAACCATTGCACAAGCTGTCTCCAACCCTGCTGCGGATGTCAGGCAGCAACTAGAAGTCTAAGGCATTCAAAAGTTAAGAAATTTTTATTACATTTGGTTGCACAGGTTTGTCACTTTACAACCTGGAAATATATTCACTGAATAATGTGTAATGGTGTCCTTCAGCTTCATTGCCAGGCTTCGCCAGTCCTCCCACTGCACATCCCGCCTCACCCACTAGCAGTTCAGCTGCATGCAGCCGACCCACGAATGATTCTGGAGGGAGAAGTGTGTGTGTGGCAGGGCCTTTCAGAGCCTCATGCAAGCACTCTCCCATGCACGGAATTCTTCCCGCATCACACTCACCTCAATGTCCTGAGCATTTTCAATGCTGCCTGCTGGGGTTCGCTTTCAGTTGACCACCTGAGCTGACCTGCATCTCCGCCCCACACTGATCCACCTCAGCACCTGCTCTTGCCCACCACGTCTCGTTTCAGTTGCAATTTTTTAAAAATTCATTCTTGGCTAGGCCAGTATTTATTGCCCTTGAGGGCATTTAAGAGTCAACCACATTGCTGTGGGCCTGGAGTCACAGGTAGGCCAGACCAGGTAAGGACGACAGATTTCCTTCACTAAAGGACATTAGCGAACCAGATGGGTTTTTACAACAATTGACAATGGTTTCGTGGTCATTATTAGACTTTTAATTCTAGATTTTTATTGAATTCAAATTCCACCATCTGCTGTGTTGGGATTTGAATCTGGTTCCCAGGGCACTACCCTGGGTCTCTGGATTACATGTCCAGTGACGATACCACTACGTCACTGCCTCCCCAATTTGGCAAGCAGGATCCTGCTACGTTTTTCCCTATGTCCCCCCCATCCTTTCCCCTCCCCCAGTCACCCATTTCCTTTCCCCCATTACCGTCGACGCACCTGGCATCACCTTCCACCTCCCTACTGGCCACAACCCTTTTCTTTTGGGAATGTCCAGGTGAACGTTTGCATTCCCTTCCATCCTGAAAATCCCATCCAAATCCACATTAACCTCCCTGACCTCCTTCCCACCCCAGGGTCTATGCCTGCCTCCATGTCCCCACTAACTATCCTCACTGTCCCTTCTACCAACATCGTTGCACCCTCACCCTCTCATCTCACTCTGCTCTCAGTCAATCTCACCATTCCCTTGGACCATGCCCAGCTTCAGTTTGCTCCCCAGGAGGCAGTCAAGGACTCATCAGACCCCTCCCTTGCACGTTCAGCTGGACATCTCCCCCTTCTGGACTCCTTCCCCCAGGAACTCCTTCCCCCTTGGAACTCCCCACTCCCCCATAATTCCTCCACATGGCAGAATCGACACCCCCCGGAATCCCTTCCCCCCCAATCCCAGACCGCCCCCCCCCACCCCAGTCCTCCCCCATCCCACGACCCCAGTCCTTCCCACTTCCTGACTCCCTCAGACACCTTCACTTCTTCTGCCACCCTTACTCCTTCCCCTCTCTGGACTCCTTCAGACACCCTCACTTCTTCCTCCACCCTTACTCCTTCCACTCCCTCCACACTCCTTCCCTTACACCTACCTCCCCAGTTGCCATCTTCTCCTCGTTGCCCCCTCTTCCTCCCCTATAGTCCCTCCTCCTCCCAAAATCACCCCCCGACACCTTTGTTCTCCCTCCCAAACTCAGCCTCGTCACCTTCAATTCTCCTTCCCACCCTCACAGCCCAAAACCTTCATTCCCCCTCCCAACCTCACCCCCCCCCCAACACCTTTTTCCCCTGCTCCCAACCTCACCCCTAACTCTTCTTTCTCTCCCACTCAACCCTAGACCTTCCTCTCCCATCCCCTCAATGATCATCCGTTGTGAGCAGACCCTCAACCGTGACTTTCCACCTTCCGTGAGCTGCTTCATGGTGGAGCCATGTCCATGAGAATCCAACCAGCATGCGATGGATGTTTCTCCAGGGTCCCGCTGCTGTTGGGCTCCAACATCTTCTGCTCATCAGATGTCTGCAATGTGAGCAAGACCCTAATGGTAAGTCCCGACTTCTGCATGTCTTACTTGTCAAGACATGTTCTGCATTGGTATGATTTCCCACTCAGGTGCCTGGATGATCCAGCCATGGGGTATGATTCCAGTTGGCTGGCATTATAGTGATACGCAGATGTATTACAATGCGTTTCCTCATGTCCGATGACAGGAAATAGCAGACGCTTGCAAACTGGTGTCATGACGTTGTAAAACCGATTTTTGGCCTTCTCACCATATTGTCTGCTTATGCCATCTTCGGCTCAGTGCACGGGCCCAACGGGCAGGCGGGTAGGTGATTTTTTTACAAACCTCATCCAGTGGCGGGATGAGATTTGATAGCGGTTTTAAAAACATTTAATAAAGTTTTTGTTTATTTCATTAACATGTCCCATCTTGTGTGACATTTTCACATGAGGGGGACATGTTAATGAATTTTTTATTGTTCTATTTTTTATATTTGCCAGCCTTTCAGGACCCTCAAAATCGTCGACGATTGGCAAGTTAAGGGCCTTAACGAGGCCTTTAATTAATGGTGGGCGCGCGTCCCACTGCATAGCATGCCCGCCGACCGAAATATTGCGATGCCATGCACTGACATCAGGACGCTGCGTGACATTTTAAGCGCTGGCGTGTGGGCTCCACCACCCGCACGCAAGCCAGAAGATTCTGCCCATAACACTTACGACATACTTTATTTTTTGTATGAAAAGAAATGACAAATTGATTACAGGCTGACTTTGAAACAAGTGTTTCCACAATGATATCAGGATATGCAGAGATAACTCCTGAAGATCAAGGAGAGACAAATTTCCGCTGACATAACACATAACCCTGCCTTGTCCTGGCTCTTTGGGAGATGAGCGGAATTACCCTCCCCCTCCCACTCCCCCCGACATGGAAATTCAACCTCCAAGAGTCATCATCAGTGGCTGTTGCTAGCTTTAAAGGAATTATTTGTAAATATTGGGGCAGGTTGTTCACTCTGTACAAACAAACATTCTCAAATCTTGAAGTGGATTATGAGAAGGCTGGATTGTACACCAGATTGTAGGAACCATTTATACTGGGCTGGTAATTCATAAACAGGCTTTTCTCTGCTTCTGCTTTCCAATCTTGTGGCCTCTCCAACTTCTTGTTGTCAGTCACTGCAAACTCAAAAGCTAGAAAAGGAAAAGACTCTGGTTATATTCAATAGATAGTTATCTTCTCTCTGCAATTTATCAATGGAACATTAGAAATAATGATCACTTTTCCATGTGTTGTATGACATCGGACATCTCCTGCTGTGACACTGAGTTACCCAGGACATGAACCTTTGTAGTGTTTGTAATGTGGTGTTATGAATGCAGGGTGGCCCCTCCCATTGATATCTCTTCTGAATGTCATTAATCTATCAACATAAATTAATATTGAATTACACAAGAGTGTAGGAACAGAAGGAGGCCATGAACCCCCTCAAACTTGTTACAGCATTCAATTAGATCATAGCTGATCTAATCGCTTTGGTTTTGTAGCCCTTAATACTCTTCCCTGAGAAAAATTTGTCAAAGTCAGTATTGCAATTTTCAATTACCCACAGCCTTAACAAGCCTTTTGTGGGGAAGTGCTCCAGATTTCTATTACCCTTTGTGTGGAGAAGTACTTCCTGACACCACCCCTGAATGGCCAATTTAAAGATTGTTAATAAATCTCATGTAAATGCTGATTTAAAAATACCCAGAGAATAGTTTACATTTCTGTGTATTCTTCATCTAATTTACTGCATTACCAGAGATTTTGAAGCAAATGCAATAGGTTTGTCTTTTTGTAGTGTGCAGGGTCCCAAACCTTCCTGTGAAGGATCTGTCTCCAGGGTAGTTGTTTCCCTACAATCATATAATTGCAATGTCAGTGCTGAAATGCACGTCCTTTCTCAACAATTCCCTTAGCGAGAGCAATTCTTGAGCGAAATTGGGAATGTATGGGGACAAGAAATTAAAGAGAACTAGATATCTTCGAAGATTGTCCTGATCTTAAGGATCTTTAATATGCTCTATTTTACTTGGATATACCAGCACTGGAGTAAATAGAACCAAAGAAATTGATCTGCTGCATGTTGATGGAACATTTCAGACTGTTGAACACCAATCCTTCATTACGTGTCACTTGCATCAATACTTGCAGATCATGATCATGTTTTTACACTCTTTTAATGATTCCATCTTTCTGCATTTTGTCTAGCTCAACCTTTATTTATCTTGTAAGTGAATGCTGCACTTAATGGGCCTTAACTTCCGAGCTCCAGGGCAGTGTATCTTGGGTGGACTACAAAGATGCACTGGGGAACACTCCCTGCTAAAGTTCCCAGGTAACAATTGCACGGCAATTGCCTGGGAAGTTCAAACTTCCGATGGGCAATTGCCCTGCACTGGGAACCATCCGAACTAGGGGACTCGTGCACTACCTGCCTAGTTCTCTTGAACTGCCTGGTGGTCACCCATTCCCTTTCTGCCTCCAAACTTCTAAGCTACGGTGTGACCACCTCTCTGAATGTGCTATCCATGGAGCTCTCAGCCTCGCAAATACACCACAGTGACTCCAGCCGCTGCTCGAGCTCTGAAATCCAGAGCTCAAGTTTCTGCAGCTGGTGACACTTCCTGCACATGTGGTCATCTCAGACATAAGTAGCATCCACAACTTCCCACGTATTACAGGACACACATTCTAAATGACTGAGCTGTCCTGCCATGGCTTCAATTTACTTCCCTTATGTTAACTTTATTTTACTTTTGGTTTACTTATACAACTTTATTTTACCTGACCTTGACTTAACTTTACTTACCTATTACTTGTGTTTCTTACTTAAATCTAAGGAGCTCCTTTATTTAAAACAAATACATTTTTCTAATTTTCAGCTGCTGAAGACCCTCCCTATCCATTTTGGATACTGGTGAGGGCATTTGTTCCTTGGAGGAGTGTAGTCAGAGTCAAGTTTGTGGCACCACAGGCAGCTTTGCTGTACAGGAGGGGAGAAAGAAGAAAGGAAGAGCAGTAGTGATAAGGGATTTGGGAGCTGGGGAGACAGACAGTCATTTCTGTGGCTGTAGACATGACTCCAGGATGGTATGTTGCCTCCCTGGTGCCAGGGTCAACGATGTCGTGGAGTGGCTGCAGGACATTCTTCTGGGGGAGGGTACCAATGATTTAGAAAGGGGATGAGGTCCTGAAAATAGATTTCAGGGAGCTAGGAAGGAGATTGAAAAGCAGGACCTCTAAAGCAGTAATCTTAGGATTATTCTCAGTCCCGCATGCTATTGAATATAGAAATAGGAGAATTGAGCAATTAAACACTTGGCTGGAAAGCTGGTGTAGAAGGGAGAGCATCAGATTTCTGAGGCATTGGTTCAGGGGAAGGTGAGATTTGTACAAGCCGGACTGTCTACATCTGAACAGGACTGGGAAAGTATCCTAGCAGGGAGATTTGCTACTGCTGTTGGATGGGTTTTAAACTAGATTGGCAGGAGCTAGGAACCTGAGGGCAAAGTCAGAGCAGGAACGGAGGCTGGAGAATTAGTGAGTGACTCTGAAAGATAGAAGAAGCAAAGGTTAAAAAGTGCACAGCACGGGAATTTTGTAGTGTTAAAAGGTATATATGTAAATGCAAGGAGTATAGCAAATAAAGCCGACGAGCGGAGGGCACAGATAGACACATGGCAGCATGATATCATTGCTATAATGGAAACTTGGCAGAAAGAGGGGCAAAAATGGCAGCTCGACATTCCTGGATATAGAATTTTCAGGTAGGATAGAGAGGGGGGGAAAGGTGGTGGTGTAGCATTATTGGTTACGTAGCATTATTGGTTAAAGCCTCAATCACAGCTGTAAGGAGGGATAATATACTAAATGAAGCATCAAATGAGGCCATATGGGTTGAGCTCAGAAATAAAAAACGCCACACTGCTAGGAGTGTACTATCGACCCCCAAATAGTGGAAGGGAGTTAGAAGAGCAAATATGTAGGTAAATTCCTGAGTGTAAAAACAATAGGGTAGTAACAGTTGGGGACTTCAACTACCTAATAACAATTGGGATATGAACAGTGTGAAAGGCACAAAATTCTTGAAATGCATTCAACAAGAAGTGATGCAATTCTAGATTTAGTCTTAGGAAATGAAGCTGGGCAATTGGATGAATTGGAGACTAAGGGGTGAACTAATTGAGGTATACAAAATTATGAGGGGGCTAGATGGGGTAGACAGGGGCCATAGATTTAAGGTGATTGGTAGAAGGATTAGAGGAGACATGAGGAAAATCTATTTCACTGAGAGGGTGGAATTCACTGCCTAAGTTGGTGGCTGAGGTTGAAATGCTCAACTCATTTAAAAGGAACCTGGATCTGCACCTGAAGTGCTGTAACCTGCAAGGCTACGGACCAGGTGCTAGAAAATTGAGTTAAAATGAACAGCTAGTTTCTTCTTTTTTCTCTTTTAAGGCTGGTGCAGGCACGATAGGGTAAGCAGCCTCTTTCTGCACCACAACTTTTCTATGGTTCTCCCCCCACCATAGGCCCGACACCTGACTCCTCCCCGCCCCTACTCCCAGGCCCAACTCGACCCCCCACCCCTCCAGGCCAAACTCCTGGCCTCCTCCTACCCAAACTGGATTCCCAACTCTCCTCGCCCCATCCCCCCCCACCAGGCCTGAAGCCTGACTCCTGCCCTCCCCCCACACCTCTGGCCTGACCCCACCCAGGCCTAACTCCCGTACCACCGCCCCCCCCCGCCCCACCAAATCCTACCCACTTACCTTATACACTTCTCCCTGGCTTGTCAAAGACCTTTAAACTTGGCTGGACCTTTAAACTTACCTGGTTTATGGCAGCTAGTGCTTGCTTACCTGTGTTTGAGCTGCCCTTGACTGTAGGCCCGGGGATGCGCTGCACTGCGCAGATCACGCCCAGCCTGAGTTGGAAAGCCAAGTGAGCTACGATTGTCTGGTTTTCCAGGCAAGTAATTTTGGGTGGAGTGTCAATCCAAATCTATTGCCAATCCACCAGAGGTTCGGCCCAATGTTGTGAGATGAATACAGGAGATAATTTTGCTCTCTGTCTACTCCACTGGTTTCCATTCTACATTGAGAAACCTTAAAGCGCAAAGCAATTGGCCACAAAATTTTTGCAATGCATGTTGGGCCATAAAAATCTACTGGTTCAAATAATGGCACCTAAAATCCCATCTTCCACCTGCTTGGTGGCTCAACAAGTTTATATAGAGAATCACACCCATTGGTTTCAATACTAGACTGAACTCAAACCACCTTTTACAACAAGGGCAATCCTTCTGAATTAGAATCCAACATTCAGATATCAGCACACTGCAGTTCTACTGTGATACAGGAATCTTACAGAAGAACATAGCCCAGCATGACTGTCAACTCTTTGAAAGTACAATCCAATTAGTTTGCTCTTTCCTCATCGTCTTATAAATTTCTTCTCTCTTCAAGCATTTAGCCCATTATCTTTTGAAAATTATTATTGAATCTGTCTCCGCCACCCAGTGCATTCCAGGTCACAGCAACTCTCTGCATAAAAGAATCTGTCTCCTCTACCCTTGGGTTCTTTTGCAAATTATTTTAGATCTGTGTCCTCTGTTTATCGATCCTCCTGCCATTGGAAACAGTTGCTTTCTACTGACTCTATCGAAACCATTCAGGATTTTGAACACCCCTATTAAATGTCCCTTTAACCTTTTCTGCTCTAAGAAGGATGATCCCAGCTTCTCCAGTCTCTGCATGTAATGGAAGTCATTCACCTAATACCATTCTCCTCTGCACCCTCGCCTTGAGATTCTTCCTTAAGATCTTTCCAGCATTATATTTGCTTACAGGCAGTTGTAATAGTTTAGCATTTCCTTACAGCATAGTATGTAGTTTCCCTGTAGTTTATTTAACAGCATTATTCAGGAATATATTGTGTTGTGCCATTTTAAAGGTATATTTTGTAATGTACTTTAAACTGAGAGGGCCCATTAAACACTGGAACTCAGAGTAATTTGCAATATGGAGTAACACAATTGCTCCACATACTGTACCTTGTGTTTACTTATATGCGTGGCTTTCATTACCACCACGTCCAAAGCCTGTAAGAGATGAAAGATGCCGTCAGCAACAAGTGCAAACAAAGAATCAGTGAGTAAGGCCAGAATTGACCAAGCTTGTTCCTTTATTCCCAGCAAACACAGTTCAAATGTGGTCAGTGGTGGCATCTGAAAACAGAGCAACTTCTCACTTACGAGTAAAATTTGCTTTCACCCACCTACTGATCCTTCCTACTGGCTTCTGTTGTGCCAACTGCAAAACCATGAGTTCAAAATCAGCTTAGGTCACACTGCTGAGATCAGGATGGATTTTTTTCTGACCTTGGCCCCTGTATTATAATGGGAACTTCTATCTGTGTCTTTTGGATAAGATGTTACACCCTGAGAGGGGCAGAAGGAATTTTAATTTAAGATCCTGTGGCACTATTTCAAGGAAGACTGTGGACTTTTCCCTTGTGTCCTAGCTAATATTTATCCCTCAACCAACATTACTAAAAAAACACATTATCTGGTTATTATCACAATGCTATTTGGGGATTTTGCTGTGCACAAATTGGCTGTTGCTTTTCCTACATTACAATAGTGACAACACTTCAAAAGTGCTTCACTGGCTGTGAGACATCCTGAAAATGTGACAAGAAATGAGAGTCTTCCTTCCACATTCCCTTCCGTGGCAGACTTTCCAGCTCTATCTTTAAGTGGTATTTGGTGTTTGAGCTGTTTTTGAATTTGTTGGAGCATGGAATAGCTTTTTAGGAATAGGGGTGAAATTTGAGTCTTGAAGGGAGAAAATGTGAGGGTTGGGGGAAATTATTTGTTTTTGTAGCTGAAGTCTATCAAGGTTCTCCAACACTGGATTATCATTCAGCAACCTCTCTATTCTAGATGCTGCTGCAGTGATTGGCTGGAAGAACCCATAGGAATATTGGGAACAGGAGGATGTTTTCAATTCCTCAATCCCAACCTTGAAAGCTCTAATTGTCCACAAGCATTTGAAGGAGAGAGTTTCAGATTTCCATTACGCTTTGTGTGAATAACTTTCCTGATTTTACTGTATTAATAGCCTAGCTCTAATTTTATGGCTATGCGTCCTTTGGTTCTGGACACTCCTATCAGTCCTATCAGTGGGAGTAGCTTCTCCTCGTACCCCCTTGAAAATCATTTCAAACCCCTCAATGTTCCATTCATGATGGAATACAAGCCTAGTCTATTCAGTCTGTCCTCATAGTTTAACCCATTTAACACTGGTATCATTCTGCTGAATCTGTGCTGCACCCCCTCCAAGACCAGTATATTCTCCTTGAGGTGCAGTGCCCAGAACTGAGCAGTTTTTACAATCTGCCCACTTTCACTCTCCGGTAGATGTCTCACCTTTTGGCCCAAAGAGAGCACCATAGCATGGGTTGTTACAGTAAGGCTTTCCATCATGCTGCAACAAGAAGACACAAAATAAAGATCTCTTTTTAAAAAGGGAAGGAAACAAATTCAGTACATTTTTGGGGCGAGGAGACAAATTAAGAAACAGCTTACGTCAGAGAAAGAGCCAGGTGTCAAGGTTTTCTTGCATCTTTCACACCTCAAGCAGGCTCTGTGCCAATCCTTTCCCAGAGATGTCACTTTTTCAGCTGGGAAGAAAAGAATCCAATGTGACAAAAATACTTCTATAATAAACTGGACAACAGCCCCTTGCAACAGGAACTTATGGACAAAGTTTAAAATGTTACACACATGAGTATGGCCAACAGTCATAGCTCTTTAGTGAGTTTTTGGGTGGTTCTGTTTGAAAGGGCCACAGTCCTCAAAAAACAAATCCTTTGCATGAGGAGAGGTCAAGGACCATTTTCGCTTTGCACACAGATGCCACTCGCTGTGAGGAAATGAGAAGGATCAGAATAGACAGAGGAGGCACATTCCACCCTAGCCCAGCCATCAGGAACCCAGGGGGTCAGATGCCAAGCAGTTTTTACACTCTGCACACGTTCACTCTCCATTATGGACAGTAATATTGGGTAGGATGCAAATCCAGTGGGTTTCTTGCCTGGTGAGTTAGGCTAAAATGACCCTCAAAGCATAAATGCCACAGGAGCAGACCCTGGTAGTAGGGGCTGTCCCAGACATTGGAAAGGAGCAGAAATGGCAGTGTGTAGTTAATACTGAGGAAAACTGCAACAAATGCAAGACGACATTAATAAACTTGCAGATGGGCATGTGAATAATGAATGAATTTCCATCTAGACAAATGTGAGTGCATTAGTGGTTGGAAGAATAAGACGGCCACATACAGTCTAAGTAGGATAGAGGAACAAAGGGATCTGGAGACACAGATTCACAAAACATTAAACACAGTGATACAGGTTAACAAGGCTATAAAAATGCAAGAGATATTGATAGACTAAGTGGATCAGCAAAAAAATGGCAAATTAATTTTACTGTAGGCAAATGTGAGGCCATCCACTTTGGACCTAAAAAGGATAGAACAGGGCACTTTCTAAATGGTAAAAAGCTAGAAACAGTGGAGGCCCAAAGAGACTTGGAGATCCAGGTGCATAGATCATTAAAATGTCATGAAGAGGAACAGAAAATAATGGCCCGAATCATCCAAGCAGCGGTAATGATGAGCGGACTGTCGCTAGGCTCTAAGGCTCTCCTGACTTGATGCTGCTGTGCATTTCTGCCAGGACCTTCCCGGCTTTCACAGAAATGCGCAGTGCAGCGTCCTTCGGGAAAATCCGATGGCGTGGAGTAGAGTCGGGGGATGACAGGACATGTCCCCATTTTACAGCACTAGCTGTCAAATGGTGAGTTTAAAGGTCCAGCCTTTGAATGTTAGTGGGTGGATGGTTGAGTGGGTGGTTGTTGGATCGGAGGCTGTCGGGTAGTTGTGGGGTCGTCGGGTCAGGTAGGGGATAGTTGGGTGGTCAGTGGGTAGTCGGTTCAGAGTTGAATGAGGCGATCGGAGATAGTGAGGTCAGGACGGTGGGGTAGTCAGGTGGTCAGAGTATAGTCAGGTGGTTGGGGGTATTTGGGTGATCAAGGGCGGGGAGGGCGGAGTTGTGTAGTTACCCAGGTATTTGACCAGGTTTTAATTTGTCTAACATTTCCTGGGTAACTAA
The DNA here is from genome assembly GCF_964194155.1 of Cetorhinus maximus. Taxonomy (NCBI): domain Eukaryota; kingdom Metazoa; phylum Chordata; class Chondrichthyes; order Lamniformes; family Cetorhinidae; genus Cetorhinus; species Cetorhinus maximus. The sequence continues at coordinate 71,738,512 of NC_135896.1, forward strand.
TCAGATATGTACCATGGCATTGTCCGAACTCTCCGACTGTAGCTCAGAGTTGGAGACATTCACAGGGGGTCCCGGGAAGTTTAAACTTCACAGGAAATTCCATTTACAGCGAGAGAGTGAGAGAAACAGCATGGTCATTTACAGGAAGCGAGTGTGAGAGAAACAGTGTGGTCATTTACAGCGAGAGAGTGAGAGAGAAACAGCGTGGTCATTTACAGTGAGAGAGGAGTGTGAGACCATTAAAGAGTGCAAGAGGGAAAAGAGCGCAGAGAGCAGCTGATTGGTGAGTATTTCTAGTCTTTAAAGTAAAAGTAAGATCTTTAGTTTGTGTTTAGATCTCTAGACTTTTTTTTCTCTTTTCCTTAAAGATAGCTTGTTAAGTGTAAGATCGATACAGATGTGTATAAAAAAATAATTATAATAAAACGTGTAAAGAGTGGGGATACTAGAGTAATTAATACATAAATTGAATAAAACACGATAGCAATGGCAGGATGGGTGATGTGTTGCTGCTGCAGCAAATGGGAGCTGCTGGACACCAAGGTGATCCACAGCGAACACATCTGTACCGGTGTTTGCAGCTCGAGGAACTTCGGATCCAAGTTAAGGAGCTGGAATTCGAGCTGCAGACATTGCGCCACATCAGGGAGGGGGAAAGTTACCTGGACACTTTGTTCCAGGAGGCAGTCACGCCTCTCAGATTAGGCAATTCAAATTTGGTCTGTGATCAGGGACAGGAGAATGTGACTTCAGGTAAGGCAGGTTAGGGGACCCAGGGGTAGCGTTTGAGGATCCTCGGCCCCTGCAATTGTCCAACAGTTACAAGGTTCTTGAAAGCTGTGTGGATGAGAGAGGGGACTGCAGGGATGATGAGTGAACTGACCATGGTACCGTGGTACAGGGAGCCATTCAAATGGGGCGAGGAAATAGGAATGTAGCTGTGGTAGGGGGCAGTATAATTAGGGAGATATATACTGTTGTCTGCAGCCTTGAGCGTGAGTCCTGAAGGCTGTGTTGCTTGCCCGGTGCCAGGGTAAAGAACATCTCCTCAGGGCTAGAGAGGAACTTGGAGTGGGAGGGGAGGGATCCAGTTGTCGTCGTCTATGTTGGTACCAATGACATTGATAGGATAAGAAAGAAGGTTCTGCTGAAAGAATTTGAACAGTTAGGAGCTAAATTAAAAAGCAGAACCTCCAAAGTAATAATCTCGGGATTGCTGCCTGAGCCACGGGCAAACTGGCATAGGGTAAAAAAAGTCAAGGAGTTAAATGTGTGGCTCAGAAATTGATGTGGGAGGAATGGGTTTCAGTTCATGGGGCACTGGCACCAGTGCTGGGGTAGAAGGGAGCTATTCCGTGGGATGGGCTTCACTTGAACCGTGCTGGGACCAGAGTCCTGGCAAATTGAATAACTAGGACTGTAGAGAGGGCTTTACATGCCCTTATTATCTCCTGATTTATTCTCTGTCCTACAGTATAGCTACTGTCAGGGGGACTATAGACTACTGCCACCAGTGTTGTCTTCCCCTTGTTATTTCTTACCTCCACCCATATGGATTCTACATCTTCCGATCCAAGAGGGGGGATTGGGGGGGGTGGGGGGAGGGTTCTGGAAAGGGGATACGTAGGTTTACAAAGCAAAAGGATATGGCAGCCTTGCAGGGCAGCTATTTAGGTAATGATACCCAGAGTGTGACAAGAAAGGACAGAGTGTACAAACATACAAAAAAGCAGCAAATAGGGTCAAAAGGGTAAAAGGCAAAATTAATGGCTCTTTACTTAAATGCACATAGTATTCAGAACAAAATAAATGAATTAATAGCACAAATAGAGGTTAATGGGTATGATCTTATAGCCATTACGGAGACATGGTTACAAGGCAATCAAAGCTAGGAAATAAATATTCACGGGTGTGTGACTTTTCGAAAGGACAGGTAGGAAGGAAAGGGTGGTGGAGTAGCTTTGTCAGTATGAGATGGAATAAATACGATAGCAAGAAAGGATCTTGGATCGGAAGATGTAGAATCCATATGGGTGGAGGTAAGAAATAACAAGGGGAAGACGACACTGGTGGCAGTAGTCTATAGTCCTCCCTGACAGTAGCTATACTGTAGGACAGAGAATAAATGAGGAGATAATGAGGGCATGTAAAAAAGGCAGTACATTAATCATGGGTAACTTTAATCTTCATGTAGATTGGGAAAGTCAAATTGGCAGAGGTAGACATGAGCAAGAATTCAGAGTGTATTCGGGACAGTTTCTTAGAACAATATGTTGTGAATCCAACCAGAGATCAGGCTATTTTGGATCTGGTAATTTGTAATGAGGCAGATTTAATAAATGATCTCAGAGTAAAGGATCCCCTAGGAAACAGTGACCATAATATGGTAGAATTTAGCATTCAGTTTGAAAGTGAGAAACTTGGGTCAGAAACACCAAACTTAAATAAGGGTAATTACAATGGATTGAGGGCAGAGTTGCCTGGAACGGACTGGGAAAGCAGTTTAGCAGAAAAGATGGTTGATGAACAATGGCAGACGTTTAAGAAAATAGCTCATGACTCTCAACAAAGATATGTCCCAGTGAAGAAAAAGGATTTGAGGAAGGAGATAAACCAATCATGGTTAACCAAGGAAGTTAAGGACAGTATCAAATTGAAAGAAAAAACATATAATGTGGCAAAGATTAGTGTAAGCTAAAAGATTGGGAAAGTTTTAAAAACCAACAAAAGATGACCAAAGAAAAAGAGGGAGAAAATAAACTTTGCTTTTAAACTTGCAAGTAGTATAAAAACAAACAGTGAGAGCTTCTTTAAGTATATAAAAAGGAAGAGAGAGACCAAAGTGAACATAGGCCCCTTAGAGAATGAGGCTGGAGAAATAATAATGGGGAACCAGGAAATGGCAGAGGAGTTGAATAAATATTTACTTCAGTCTTCACGGTAGAAGATACTAATAGCATTCCAAAAATACTAAATAATCAAGGGGAAAAAATGGGGGATGAAATAAATACAATAACTATCACTAGAGAAAAAGAACTAGGGAAACTAACGGGGCTAAAGGCCAATAAGACATCTGGACCTGATGAGTTGCCTCCTAGGATATTAAAGGAAGTAGCTACAGAGATAGTGGATGCACTGGTAGTAATCTTCCAAGAATCCTTAGATCCTGGAAAAGTCCCAGAGGATTGGAGAATGGCCAATGTAACACTCTTATTCAAAAAGGGAGGGAGACAAAAAACAGGTAACTATAGGCCAGTTGGCTTAACATCTGTCATTGGGAAAATGCTGGAGTCTATTATAAAGGGTGTACTAGCAGAGCATTTAGAAATACATAATCTAATCAAGCAGAGTCAGCATGGCTTCATGAAGGGGAAATCATGCTTAACAATTTTTTTAGAATTCTTTGAGGAGGTAACAAGCAGAATAGATAAAGGGGAACCAGTAGATGTAGTATATTTGGATTTCCAAAAGTCAGTTTCCAAAAGATAAGGTACCGCACATAAGACTACTTAATAAGATGGTGTTGGGGGTAGTATATTAGCATGGATAAATTAGCATGGTTGGCTAACTAATAGAAGACAGAGAGTTGGGATAAGGAGGGCATCTTTGGGATGGCAACCTGTAACTAGTGGAGTGCCGCAGGGATCGGTGCTGGGACCACAATTATTTACAATATATATTAATGCCTTAGATGAGGGAAGTGAATAAACTATCTCCAAGTTTGTGGATGACACAAAATAGGTGGGAATGCAAGTGGTGAGGATGACACAAGAAGTCTACAGAGGGATACAGACAGGTTAAGTGAGTGGGCAAAAACTTGGCAGATGGGATATAATGTGAGAAAATGTGAGGTTATGCACTTTGGCAGGAAGAATAGAGGAGTTGAATATTATTTAAATGGAGAAAGACTGCAGAAGGCTGCAGCACAGAGGGATTTGGGAGTCTTTACGCATGAATCCAAAAAAAGCTAACATACAAGTTCAACAGATAATAGGGAAGGCAAATGGAATGTTGGCTTTATTTCAAAGGAAATGGAGTATAAAAATAGGGAAGTCTTGCTAAAACTATGCAAGGCATTAGTTAGACCACACCTAGAATACTGAGAACAATTTTGGTCCCCTTATCTAAGGAAAGATATACTGGCATTGGAGGCAGTCCAGAGAAGGTTTACTAGGTTGATCCCGGGAATGGAGTGATTTTCTTATGAGCAGAGGTTGCGTCTGCACTCACTGGAGTTTAGAAGAATGAGAGGCGACCTTATTGAAACATATAAAATTCTTAGGGGGCTTGACAGGGTAGATACTGAGAGGTTGTTTCCCCTTGTGGGAGAGTCTAGGACCAGAAGGCATAATCTCAGAGTAATGGAACGTCCATTTAAAGCAGAGATGAAGAAGGATTTCTTCTCTCAAAGAGCAGTCAATCTGTGGAATCCTTTGCCGCAGAGGGTTGTAGAGGTTGGGTCATTAAGGCTGAGATAGATAGATTTTTAATCAGTAAGGGAATCAAGGGTTATGGGAAGAAGGCAAGAAAGTGGAGTTGAGGATTATCAGATCAGCCATGATCTCATTGAGTGGCAGAGCAGACTTAATAGGCCGAATGGCCTACTTCTGCTCCTACGTCTTATGGCCTTATGGTCGCAAGTAGGCCTGCACATCAGGACTTCCAAGGGGTCCAAATGTGCATCTTCAATTGCATGTCTGGTCTCTGACAATCTGGAGACCAGGAGGGTGTGGCCCATTCAAAAAGGATAATGTAATGCTGGCTTTTATATAGAAAAATGAGAATTCAAGTAGGTAGAAGTTATACTTCAACCATACAAAGCCCTGCTTAGTTCACACCTGTAGTACTGTGTCGGTCCTGGAGAGACTGCAGTATAGGTTTAACAAAATGATACCTGGATCCCAACGGTCAATTACGAGGCATGATTACACAAAGTAGGGTTGCATTCCCTGGAATTTAGAAGATTAAGGAGTAATTTGATCCAAATTTTCAAGATATTACAGGGAATAGATAGTTTTTTTCTGTCTATTCTATTTCCACTAGTTGGGGAGTCCAGGATTGAGGGACATTGTCTAAAAATTAGAACCAGATCTTTCAGAAGTGAGATTAGGAAACACTTTTACACACAAAGGATGGCAGAACTCTCTTCCGCAAATGACAATTGTTTATTTTAACTCTGAGATTGATTAAGTTTTGTTATCCAAAAGGTATAAAGGGTTATGGGACAAATTTGGGTATATGGAGTTAGGTCATGGATCAGCCATGATCTCATTGAATGGAAGAACAGGCTCAAAGGGCTAAATGGCCTCATTCTATTCCTGTGTTCCAAACCAAGCACAGGGTTCATTTCTAGAGATAGTATTGAAAATCGGAGCGGTAACAACAAACTGATATAAAACCATGATTAGAGTAACTGCCTGCGATTGGGAGCTGGTATTCAGTATGAGACAAAGTTGGTAAGGGGAAAAACGACTGGAACATTTGCTTAGCTGGAAGCAAAAGGAAAAAGTCTACAGTAATTCTCTCAATGAAAGGCAGTTAGTTACAGTTGGAGCTCTGGAAGTATTCGACTTGGTTGCAGCTTGAAACCATAACAGTGGGCTATTGGAAACCAAAGGAGCTTTTTGATGTTTTAAGCCACTGTGCATGAGTTGCAGGGAGGCCCGTGCTGGCACTGTGGAATCCAGAGCTGTGAGGTTAGTAAAGAAATTGGAGGGTTGCTGAGCCAAGAATTAATGGAAGGACCCCAATGAAATCCTGCACCTTGATGAACAGCTTGAACATCAAAGAGAAATCAGAATAAATTCTGGAGAGCTGTGATGTACCTTTGGTTTGGTCACTGAGAAAAGTGAATAAACCTTGAAAATTTTGTAAGATAAGGGAACTCGTAGGGGAAGTAAAAAGTTTAAAGCTTAGAAGTCTTAAAAAATTAGAATCAGATCTTTCAGAAGTGAAATTAGGAAACACTTCTTCACACAAAGGATATCAGAATTACTTATGTGTTTTTTTTTCTCACCTGACCTTCTGATTCAGGCTGGGTGAGGTCCAAGCAGCTCAGTTTGACTGAGGCCCAGTGTCAAAGTCCAGCTCCGTCAAAGTGAAGGAGGACACACCCTCTTTTTTACAGTACTAGCTGCCATAACACAGGCAAATTAAAATTCCCATTGAAACTTAAAGCTCCTTGACAGGCCAGGGAGAAGATAAATGTCTAAGGTAAGTAGATAGGATTTGGGGGAATCTGAAGTCGGGGAGGAGTTGAAGGTCTGGGGTGTAGTCGGAGGTCAGTGGGGGGCGGTTCAGACTTGGTTGCGGGAGGTCGGACCTCAGCGTTGTAGGACCTTGTTTGTGGAGGGGGGGGGGAGGTCGGACCTCGTTTGGGGGTAGGTCGGACCTCGGGGCGGGGTGTGGGGTGGGGGGGGGGGGAGTAATACCTCTTTGCGGGGGAAGCTTGTTGGGGGGGGGTGGACCTTGTTGGTGAGGGCTGGACCTCTTGGCGGGGGGGGGTGGTCAGATCTCGTGGCGGGGTGGTCAGACCTTGTTGGGGGGTGGGGGTCAGACCTCAAGTTGGTCCTCGGTGGGGGGGTGGGGTCAGACATCAGTGGGAGGGGGTGGGGGGGTTTCAACTTCAGTGCTGGACCACAGATGGGTGTCGGACCTCGGGAGTGGGCTTGGGCTGTGTGGTTCTGGTCCTGAGGGTAGGGAGTCAGGTCGGGTATGGCGGGTTAGGGTCGGTTCGGGGGTGAGGGTCAGGTCAGGTCATCAGAGGGGTGTTCGGGCCTCGGGCTGGTGTCAATGTGACAGTCAGTCCTGGGGGGAGGGGGTGTGGAATCCCATGCAGGTGGGAGTAGTTCTCTGGGGAGTTGGGGGTGTGGGGGTTTCCCATGGGGAGCCCTTGTGTGGGGGAGGGGGGAAACTCAGTCTGGGTCTTTACAATAGTTACCCAGAAGTTAGAAGAGGTTTTAATTATTCTAACTTTTTCTGGGTAACTATTGGTCTAGCCCTGTTGGGGGATCTGAAGTTTGCGATTTAAATCACACTTTTAGATGGTTCCTAGTGTAGGGCAATTGTCCAGAGGAAGTGGGCACTTCTGGGCAACTGCTATGCAAACCCTTACCTGGGGACCTTCTGAGAGGGATTCCCCGGTGCATCTTTGGGGCGCCCCCAATCTGACACTGGGGAGCATGGAAGTTAGCATTAAACTAAAAGTGCTTACTTTGTTTGATTCTTTTTGACATACAGTTTGTTTTAGTTTCACAAGACGTGAAATCTTGTGGCATGGTTCAGTCAGTTAATTGCAGAGTGTTCGGATTTCTTCTTTCAATGTCAATGGTCCCTCTCAGCATTGTAACACTAGCCCATCTCAACAAATTGCACAGTGTCATTAACATAGTAAAATATCCAAAGGAGTTTCATAGGAGGATAATCAGACAAAAAAAAATGAGGCTAAGTGACTTAAGGAGATATTACATCAGATGGCAAAAGCTTGACCAAAGAGGTGGGTTTTAAGGAGCATCTTAAAGGCAGAAAGTGAGGTAGAGCGTAGGAGAGGTTTAGGGAATTGCAGAGCTCAGGGCAGCCAATGGTCAAGCAATTAAAATTGGGGACGTGCAAGGGATCAGAATTGGAAGAGAGCAGACAGCTGAGGATTTTAGGGCTGGAGGAGGTTACACAGATAGGGGTCCCAAATCATGCCAATTGACTGAGTTGGATTAAAGTATCTGAAAATAATCAGCAGACTGGTCTAGTCAGACTGAGATAGAGAGAGGTAGGCTTGGGTCTGTTCAGGATAATCAAGGCGTCAAATGAGTATCAGCATTAAGGCCAGCTTATTCATCACCACCCATTCATTTGAACCTGCCGACATCTTTAGTAATACACGAAGATAAAAGCAAAAAACTGCGGATGCTGGAAATCCAAAACAAAAATAAAAATACCTGGAAAAACTCAGCAGGTCTGGCAGCATCTGCGGAGGGGAACACAGTTAACGTTTCGAGTCCGTATGACTCTTCAACAGAACTAAGTAAAAATAGAAAAGAGGTGAAATATAAGCTGGTTCAAGGGGGGTGGGGAGTGGAACAGGTAGAACTGGATAGAGGACCAGTGATGGGTGGAGATAGCCAAAAGATGTCATAGACAAAGGACAAAGAGGTGTTGAAGGTGGTAATATTATCTAAGGAATGTGCTAATTAAGAGTAGAAAGCAGGACAAGCAAGGTACAGATAGTCCTAGTGGGGGTGGGGTGGGGTGAAGGGAAGGGATCGAAATAGGCTAAAAGGTAGAGATAAAACAATGGATGGAAATACATTTAAAAATAATGGAAATAGGTGGGAAAAGAAAAATCTATATAAATTATTGGGGAAAAAAAGGGGGGGATCAGAACGGGGGTGTGGATAATGCTGGAGTTGGCGGAAATGGCAGAGGATGATCCTTTGAATGCGGAGGCTGGTGGGGTGATAAGTGAGGACAAGGGGGACCCTATCATGGTTCTGGGAGGGGGAGGAAGGTGTGAGGGCGGATGCGCGGGAGATCCCCCTCGTCCTCACTTATCACCCCACCAGCCTTCGCATTCAAAGGATCATCCTCCACCATTTCCGCCAACTCCAGCATGATGCCACCACCAAACACATCTTCTCTTCACCCCTCCTGGCGGCATTCCGCAGGGATCGTTCCCTCTGGGACACCCTGGTCCACTCCTCCATCACCCCCTACACCTCAACCCCCTCCCAAGGCACCTTCCCATGCAACCACAGAAGGTGCAACACCTGCCCCTTTACTTCCCCTCTTCTCACCGTCCAAGGGCCCAAACACTCCTTTCAAGTGAAGCAGCATTTCACTTGCACTTCCCTCAATTTAGTCTACTGCATTCGTTACTCCCAATGCGGTTTCCTCTACATTGGAGAGACCAAACGCAGACTGGGTGACCGCTTTGCAGAACACCTTCGGTCTGTCCGCAAGCATCACCCAGACCTCCCTGTCGCTTGCCATTTCAACACTCCACCCTGCTCTCATGCCCACATGTCTGTCCTTGGCCTGCTGCATTGTTCCAGTGAAGCTCAAGGCAAACTGGAGGAACAGCACCTCATCTTCCGACTAGGCACTTTACAGCCTTCCGGACTGAATATTGAGTTCAACAATTTTAGATCATGAACTCTCTCCTCCATCCCCACCCCCTTTCCGATCCCCCCCCCCTCCTTTTTCCCAATAATTTATATAGATTTTTCTTTTCCTACCTATTTCCATTATTTTTAAATGTATAGATTCATTGTTTTATCTCTACCTTTTAGCCTATTTTGATCCCTTCCCTTCCCTTCACCCCCACTAGAGCTATCTGTACCTTGCTTGTCCTGCTTTCTACCCTTAATTAGCACATTCCTTAGATAATATCACCACCCTCAACACCTCTTTGTTCTTTTGTCTATGACATCTTTTGGCTATCTCCACCTATCACTGGCCCTCTATCCAGCTCTACTTGTCCCACCCCCCCTTAAACCAGATTATATTTCACCTCTTTTCTATTTTTACTTAGTTCTGTTGAAGAGTCATATGGACTCGAAACGTTAACTGTGTCCCTCTCCGCAGATGCTGCCAGACCTGCTGAGTTTTTCCAGGTGTTTTTATTTTTGTTTTAGTTATACACGAATGGCTACAAGAGGGCGCTATTACACCGCCCGGCTCTTTTGCATCTGCACCTTGACTGCTTACAGATAGGAGAATCTGCAGCTCTAACTGAAAACTCCCCAGCTTTCACATTCAGCCTCACAAAGGAAGCTAGGTGCCACATCCTGTAAACAACCCGATTAAGAGCAGATTTTATCAGATAAAGTTCTAACGATATCTAACGGCTGAGGAAAGAGAGTTGAACGTCCAGAAACATGAGTCAACATCCCATCCCCACTAAACGAGAAATATCGATTGACACCACGGACCAAGACGTTGTAAAATCAAGAATCTCTGCTGGAAATTCGGAAGGAACTGTAACAGGACAATGATACAGAAGCACTTTCTGTATTATTTAACCAGCGATCAAATCATAGAAGGTTTACGGCAGAGAAAGAGATCACTTGGAGAGATGGAACATCACCTGTGCCTTAAACAGAGAATTTGTCTTTAACAAGTTTCAGGAAGTAATAAATTTACACTTCAGAAAAAAAGACGCGACTCATTTTTAAGTTTCAGAAAGTAATAATATTCTGTTGAAAACGCTGCAGTTCTATAGTGAAAACAAGATTGCTCACCAAAGTACACCTCTTTAGCACACTTCGGACACTTGGGCATGTTTGATCCGGGATTCACTTGTCCGATGCCTGCAATTCACACTCTCTCTGGCCCTCGCTGACACAAGTCAGTTTATATATTTCTGCGGGAGGAGCTTTGCACAGGGAGGAGGGAGAATGGGCCAACCAATTGCACACGGAACCCTCAACCGGTGCAAGTAGGATTGTAAAGTGTAACCACTGCCGAGACACTGCTACATAGAAGGAAGAAATGATTAATGCAGGGAAACACACCGGAAAATAACAGAATACTTGAAGCTCTTTATCAGATTAAACACTGTTTTCACATTGCTAATTGTTGTGACTTTTGAGTCCCAATTGCACACTAGTTGTGGGGTGACCGAGTTGGTACTTTAGATAGAGTAGTTCTGCAGACACTTTTTAGGTGGAACACATTCAAAACTTTGACGTAGCTTCTCAATTGTAGCAGAAGACATTGGTGACTTCACCTCATATATATCCATCTGCTTTGAGTAGGCATGACAATGAGCAGAAACATTGTTCCCATGAAAGGTTTCACATAGTTGATGTTTAACTGCACCCATGGCCTTCCTGGCCCCTCCCAAGGGTGTAACAGAGCTGTTGAAGGAAACTCGTGCAATTGCTGACATTGCGCACAATTCTTCACTAAGCTTTCTATTTCACCATCAATCCCAGGCCACCACAGATAGCTGCATGCTGTGGTCTTCATTCGGATATTCCTAGATATGCACTGTGTAGTTCAATTAACAATGGCTTTCTTCCCTTTGGAGGAACTATCACTTGTGCTCCCCACAATAAAATACCATCCTGACCAGTTATTTCATGTCTTCTGTTAAAGTATGGTTTCATTTCGTCTGATACAGGTTCTTGTGACGAACTGTAAAGAACATATCTTTTTATTTTTTGTTGGACTGTGGATTAGAATTACAATGGCTGCAGGTTGAAAGACATGTCCACTGGAGCAGGATGAGAGATATATACAATGTTGCAGTCCTGGAACAGAGTGTGCCATGAAAGACAGGATGGTGCCCGGAAAGGAGTCCTGGGCCAAGGGAGCTGCCTGCCAACAGCATTTTAATTGGCCCCTGACCAAGTGACCAGGTTTTGTGTGAGAGCAGTGCAGTATGCCTGAAAGGAACAAGACCTTAAACCTCTTTCTCCTGTGCGTGGAAGATTCCAGTAATTCCACAGCAGCAGAAAGCTCCTGGCCTGCAAAGAGAAAACATCTAAAATCTCTCTTCCTCCTATCTCCATAACCTGCTCTCTCTCTGGGGAAACCCCTGTCAAAAGGAAAAGGGGAAAACCACTGTTAAAGACATTGAAAAGCAAGCTCTCGACCAGTGAACTAAATACTGAAAGTGCTGGAAGACCAGCTCGTGTCATCAACAAAAACTGAAAGGAATTTGGAAGACATTGATCAAAATCAACCCATCCCTGCTCTGGAATTGGTGCTATTGAACTGTTTTATCCCACCTGTGTGTTTGTGTGTGTGTAGGGATTTAAGGAGGGTGTAGAATTTAAGTAATTGAGTTAGAAGTTAGCAGTTCATATTTCTTTCTTTTGCCTGTAGTTAGAGACAATTTGTTCAATAAACAGTTATTTACTTATTAAGTTTACAAACCTGGTGCTTGTATTCTGTTAACCTATATTAAACAGTTAGGTAGAATTGGGGCAATCTGGTGGTTTAGTCAAACTTTTCACATTTTTCGCGACTTGGGGAACAGTGGGGCTTGATATTACAGCGCACTATCCCCAGTGAGTCATGACACCAACCATGAAGCACTTGTTTTCATGCTTGAGAAAGGACTGGGTCCCTACTTGACCAGTCTTTGATCTGTCTAGCACATACTGATGATGAATCTATGAAATTTAACAATAACACGAGTTCTTGTGGAACTGGGACATCTTCATCATTTTCTTGTAAAGGCAAACAACTCAGTGCATTGGCATTTGCAATTTGATTTCCAGGCCTATGTACAATGTATACTTGAATGCTGCCAGGATCAGGGCCCAGCATTGTATTCTTGCCGAGGCTATGGGAGGTATAGCCTTGTCCTCACTGAACAATCCTAGTAATGGTTTGTGGTCAGAAACAATGGTAAAATGACAGCCATGTACTGGTGAAATTTCTTGACACCAAAGATGATTGACAGGTCTTTTTCTGTCTGTGAGTATCCCTTTTCTGCTGAGGTGAGCATTCTTGACACATATCCTACAGGCCATTTTGTGCCATTGTCTATCCGATGAGAGAGCACTGCTCCCGCTCTGTAGGGGGATGCATCACATGTCAACACCAATTCTTTCCTCTGGTCAACATCTACTAATAGGTTGGATGAGTGCAACAATTGTTTCACCTTAGTGAAAGCTTATTTCCGAGGTGCCTCCCAAGACCAACGTTAGTTCTTCTTGAGTAGAGAATGCTGGGGTGCCAGTTCTGTAGACAAATTGGGTAAGAACCACCCATAATAATTGATCATTCCGAAGAATGATTTGAGCTCGGAGGTGTTCTTTTGCACAGGTGCCTCTCTTACGGCTCTCACCTTTTCCTCAACCTGGTGGAGGCCCTGTGAATCTACCCAGTGATCCAAATAGATTACCTCCCTCACTTGGAACATGCACTTTTTTTAAAATGCACCCCAGCCTGCAAGAAACATTTTAAGACAACTTCTAAGTTCGCCAAATGCTCTTTTTCTGTGAGTCCTGTCACCAGACATCATCTAAATAAACTACAATGTAGGGCAGTCCCTGCAGTAAACTTTCCATTGTTCTCTGGAAGATGGCATAAGCTGAGGAGATGCCGAATGGTAATCGAGTGTGCTGGTACAACCCTTTGTGGGTATTAATTGTGACAAATTCCTGGCAGGCCTTCTCTAACTCTAATTGCTGATAAGCATGACTCATTTCAGACTTCGTGTAGGCAGTTCCACCTGCCAGCTTGGAATACATGTCTTCGATTTTTGGTATGGGGTACCTGTCCAGCTCAGCCACTTTGTTAACTGTCAATTTTGTAGTCTCCACAAATTTGGACGCTTTGGTTGGGTTTAAGTACGGGGACTATTGGCGCTGCCCATTCTGAGAACTGCACAGGTTGTATAATGCCCAGTTTCTCTAATCTATCCAGTTTGGGCGTTGACCTCTTCCCTCAGTGAGTAAGGTACTGGTCTTGCCTTCATGAATCATGGGGCTGCCTCTGGATCCACATGTATTTTTGCTTGCAGCCCCTGGATCTTCCCAAGTTCATCCTTGAAGACTGAGGCATATTTTTGAAGTAGCTCTGGTAACCCACTTGCTCTCAGCAGGAAAATATCAGCCCATTCTAACATAATCTCCTTTAGCCAGTTTCGTCCTCGGAGACTTGACACTTCACCTGCTACCACCATCAAGGGTGGCTTTGCTGATTGGCTTCTGTAATGGACAGTTACTCTGCTTGTGCCTTTGACTTGGATGTCTTCACCTGTGTAGGCTTTTAATTTGGCGTCAGTTTCTTCTAAATTTATGTTCACCTTAATTTAGGTATTTGAAGGTGTGTTCACCAATTACTGTAGTGGAAGCTCCTGTGTCCACTTCCATCCGAATAGGTCTGCCATTCGCTATTACTGTTACATAAATTGGTTTTGTTTACCCTGCCTTCAAATTAAATAATGAATTAATATCTGAATCTGTTGCTTCAAGCTCTACTACACTGTAAATCTCACGGGGTTTTCTCTTTTGCTTGAAAGTCTGGCTGATTCTTTCCTTGTACTGTCTCATTATGTGTCTATTTCAATGACAATAAAAACATTCGATTTTTTTAACTGCTAATCATTACTAGTCTGCTTATTTCCACCTCTGTTGCTATTATTCATATTCTTGCTGTTGAGTCAATTCTGTTTATTTTTCTGTTAGCAGGGGCTGTTTCCCGTTTCTCAACAGAGTCTTGCATTTTCACACACTTTTTGGCCGGAGCTTCCTGCCCGATGTGGAGGACGGCACCATTTTGCACTCCCTTTTGAATCCTTTACTGCGCTCTCCATGGCCAGTGCTATCTCTAGCGCCTTCGTGAAATCCAAATTTGTTTCTGACAGCAATCTCTTCTGAATCGTGAGCTCATTCACACCACACACTAAATGATCTCTGAGCATATCGTTTAAAGATGTACCAAACTTACAATGTTCTGTTAACTGTTTCAAATTTGCTACATATCAAGCAATTGTCTACCCCGGGGCTCTATTCCTTGAATTAACAAACTAATTCCTTGCATCATTACTGAGGACTTAGGCTGGTAATGACCCTTCATGAGGTCCACCAATTCATCCAAATTTTTCGAATCTGGGGCACTGGGTGCCATCAAACTTTGAATTAAGCTGTGGGCTTTATTCCCGCATGTAGATAAGAGGATTGCCCACCTCTTCTCTTCTCCCGTAATGTCATTTGCTTGGAAATAGAAGCTGGATTGAAAGGATCAATTCTTCCAAATTGTGGCATTCTGTGAGGGGATTACATTGGCAATTTGGAAATCCTACTTACAATTACCATGTGAGGTGCAGCCTGGTTTCACTTCTCTTGATTTCTTCCATTAAGTGATTTTACTCTCGATGCTAATTCGTTGTATCTTCCTTTTATCCTTCCTTTTATCCTTCCTTTTTCCTTGTCGCTGGTTTGTTGCGTCCTTGTCGCAAGTTTGTTGGGTCTCTGCCTTATCCTTGTTTTATCCTCATTTTATCCTCGTCGCCAGTTGTTGTGACTTGAGTCCCAATTGCACACTAGTTGAGGGGTGAACAAGTTGGTACTTTAGATAGAGTAGTTCTGCAGACACTTCTTAGGTGGAACACATTCTGTTTATTTACAAGGTACTCAGCAGCTACACGTGTGTGCTTCTACACCAAACTTTATCTACATACTTCTGCTGCTCACTTGCAGACTACTGACTTCCAACTAACTACCGAGTTAACCTGCGCTACTCCACTATTGGTTTCACAAGATCATGTGATCTTTCTTTATAACATTATTCTTAATGGTATACTACGCATTAGATAAAGCCATAGTTACCACACTAACAGGCTTTTCCATTTCACATTATAAAGAAAGAGGAATGCTGGCAATTTGGAGTAGTTACCAAGAGAGTGAGGGTTTTCTGCTTTACAGTTTGATTGCCACTGCACCAACTCTCTTCTCCATCTTCCCCACTGCAATACTGTACTTGACCTTACTCAAACTACTCACAGGCATCTACAGAACAGATGGGAAACTGTTCAAACTAGACTACCTTCAATCCACTTCAACCTCAGTCATTGAGCTTCAATGTGCAGATAATGCTTGTGTGTGTGCTCGCTAAGAAACTAAGCTCTGGGTCATTGTCAACTCCTTCTCCAAAACATATGACTAAACACCTGGAAAACTAAGGTCCATTTCTAACCAGCTCCCACAGCACAACATCTCGCCCCATTAATTAAGATCACGGTGGGGTCCTCGAATATGTGGACCATTTTCCATATCTTAGGAACCTCCCCTTCACAAAGACAAACATAGACGACGAAACTCCAATGTGCCAGCTCAGCCTTCGGCCAACTGAGGAAGAGTATTTGAGGATGAGGGTCTCAAACCCGAGACTAAGATCATGGTTTACTGGGCAGCAGTGATCCCTGTGCTCCTATATGCTTCAGAGACTTGGGCAACCTACAGCAGGGACCTCAAAGCACTGGAGAAGTACAATTAGTGGTGCCTTTGCAAGATGCTCCAAATCCAGTGGCAAGAAAGGTGGTCCAACAGCAGTGTCCTCTCCCCAAGCCATCATGTCCAGCATGAAGGCGCTAATCACTCAAAACCAGCTCCACTGTGAGGGACATGTCATTCACGTGCGAAGTGACTGTTCTATTCGGAATTTGGTTGCGGCAGGAGACTCCCAGAGGACAGCAGAAGTGCATTAGGGATTCCCTCAAAGCATCCATGAAGAGGTCAAACATCCCCACTGACTCAGGGGAGACCCCGGCTTGTGACTGACCAAAGTGAAGAAGGCTCATTTGGGAAGGCACCAAACACATCCAGAGACTTCATTGGGAATGTGCAGAGGCGAAGTCGAGGTGTCGGAGAGAGCGGACAAACCTCGAAACAACTCATCTCCAGCACCATATCCCCCTTATGTGGCAGAGTGTGCAGATTGTTCACTGGACTTATCAGCCATCTCAGAACCCACTGAACTGGAGTGGAAGCAAAGTCATCCTCGATCCCGAGGAACTGCCTAAGCAGAAAACGACAGTTTGCTGTTCTCACTGTCTGTATTGCTGGAGTTCTCAATACTGATTCAGTCATTACCCCTCTGCCTCTTTTTTTTAAAAACAACAAGCTCCGAATTTCTTTCATTTTTGGCCTGAGTCTTGGCACACTCGCCCTTGAGTCAGAAGGCTGCGTGTTCAAGTCCCACTCTGGAGATTTGGGCAAAAAATCCAGGCTGACGTTCCCAGTTCAGTGCTGAAGGTATCTCAAATTCAAATGAGAGATTAAACTAAGGCCTGACTGCCCTCTCTGATGGATGTGAATAATCCTTCAGCACGATTTTGTAGAAGAGCAGGAGAGTTCTCTCTAGTGCCCTGGCCAATGCTTATTGCTCAATCAAAATCACGAAAGCAAATATCACATAGTTATTTGTGGGAACTTGTGCACAAATTGGCTACAATGTTTCCTACATTACAACCACGATTAAACTTCAAAGGTATTTCATTGGCTGTAAAGAACATTGGGGCAACCTGAGGTTGTGAAAGGAGCTATTTAATGCAAATCCTTTTTTTGCTGTGACAGCCAAACATACCTTTCTTAGCTGAATTTATTCAACTCAGTAACATCCCAATTAACTTATTCGGGAATGATAATTTTATAATCAGCGATGTGGATATAGGAAATACTACCACTTGCTGACTGGTGAAGCTATCCTCCAGCCTAACTGCTCACGAAACCTGCAGCTAAAAATAAACTACCCCTAAACAGCAATAACTAGCACAAAGTTGACAACCTTGTCTACAGGGATTTTTGGGCTGAATTGAGAAAATGGCACACTGATATATTTGGGAAGGGTCCCCTGTGGTTGTGCTCTGGCACAGTAGAGGAACTTAACTTTCCAGTTAACCATACCTGATCTGCGAGTGCTTAATGGGACAATGTAGGAGCATTACTCTGTATTTAACTTGTGCTCCACCTATTCTCCGAGTGTTCGATGCAACACTGTAAAGGGAGCTTTACTCAAAATCTAACCCATGCTGTCAAGACCAGCATTTATTACCCGTCCCTAATTCCCTTTAGAAGGTGGTGGTGTCTTTCTTGAACTGTTGCATTCCATGTACTGTTAGGGAGAGAGTTCCATGATTTTGACCCAGTGACTATGAAGGAATGGTGATATATTTCCAATACAGGATAGTATGTGAGGGGAACTTGCAGGTGATAGTGGTCCCATGTGTCTGCTGCCTTTGCCTTTTTAGATGTTAGAGATTGTGGGTTTGAAGAATGCTATTGAAGGAGCCAAGGCGATTTGCTGCAGTGCATCTTGTAGATGGCACACACTGCTTCCATTGTGCATCAGTGATGGAGGGAGTGAATATTTAATGCTTTGTCCTGGATGGTGTTGAGTTCTTAAGAGTTGTTGGAGCTGCACTCATCCAGGCAAGTGGAGAGTATTCAATCACACGCTTAACTTGTGCCTGATAGATGGTGGACAGGCATTGGAGAGTCAGTAGGTGAGTTACTCGTTGCAGATTTCCCATCCCCTGACCTGCTCTTGTAGCCATAATATTTGTATGGTTAGTTCAGTGAAGTTTCTGGTCAATGGTAACCCCCCCAGATGTTGGTGGTGGATTCAGGTAATACCGTTGAACATCAAGGGGAGTTGGTTAGATTCTTTCTTGCTGGACATGGTCATTACCTTGCAGTTTTGTGGCACAAATGTTACTTGTCACTTATCAGCCCAAGCAGAATGTTGCTCAGGTATTGCTTATGTGGGAACTGACTGCATCAGTATCTGAGGAGTCACAAATGATACTGAACAGGTTGCAACCATCAGTGACCATCATTTCTGACCTTATGATGCAGGAAAGGTCACTGATGAAGCAGCTGAAAATGCTTGGGCTGAGGACATTACCCTGAGGAACTCCTGCAATGATGTCCTGTAGCTAAGATGATTTGCCTCCAAAAGCCACAATCATCTTCCTTTCTGTTAGGTTTGACTGCAACCAGTGGAGAGTTTTCCCCCTGATTCCCATTGACTTCAATTTAACGAGGGCCTTGATTTTATTTTTATTCATTTGTGGGATCTGGGTGTCACTGGCTAGGCCAGCATTTATTGCCCATCCTTAACTTTTTTAAGAGTCAATCACATTGCTATGGGTCTGGAGTCACATGTAGGCCAGACCAGGTAAGGATGACAGGTTTCCTTCCCTAAAGGACATTAGATGCCACAATTGTTCAAATACTGCCTTGATGTCAAGGACAGTCACTCTCGCCTCACCTCTGGAGTTCAGCTCTTTTGTTTATGTTTGTACCAAGGCTGTAATGAGGTCATGAGCCGAGTGGCCCTGGTGGAACCCAGACTGAGCCTCGATGAAGAGATTCTTGCTGAGTAAGTGCTACTTGATGTCAATGATATCTTCCATACCTTTGCTGATGATTTAGAGTTAATGCAGTCCAGAGTCCTAGGGCAGCTCCCTGCTGATTGTATACCTCTGAGCCACCACCTCTGGTGTGGCTGTGAGGTATGATTCTGTGAGTACAACTTTCTTAAATGGTCTGAGAGACAGTTCTTCCAACTTGGCACTAGTCCCCGGATGTCCCCTTACTTTGCAGGATTGACTGGGCCTCTGTGATTTCTAGTGCATTGGTGGTCCACCTGTTTTCCAGCCTTTTTCCCCGCAATATGATACAATTGAATATCTTGCTCGGCCATTTCAGAGGCCAGTTAAGAGTCAACCACATTGCTGTGAGGCTGGAGTCACAAGTAGGCTAGACTGGGTAAGGACAGCAGATTTCTTCCACTGAAGGACATTAGTGAACCAGATGGCTTTTATGACAATCTGGTAGTTTCATGATCTATATTAATGAGACAAGCATTTTATTCCAGATTTAATAATTACATTTAAATTATCCCAACCACCATTGTGGGATTTGAACTCATGGGCAGAATTTTATGGTACCCAGCTGGTGGGCTTGCAGGCGGGTGAAATTCGCTGGGTGGCCTTCCCACTGCCCTCCTGCCTGCCCCCAGCCTGTCTGCAATTTTACATGGGGTGGGCGAGGCTTGGAGCCTGCTGTTGCTCCAATTGAGGCTCTTAAGTGGCTATTTATTGGCCACCTATCAGCGGCTTCCCAACCAGCCTCAACTTTCAAGCTGGTAGAAGAGGTTCAGGGGCAGGCGAAATCCTGGCAGGTCACCGTACTCGGGCCTCAGGCCAGAAAGGGGGCGCTTCCCTCAAGGCCTCCTTTCCACATCATGTGTGTACCCACCAAGGTGTCCTGCCCCCCCCCACTCCACCACATGGTGTTCCCCTACCCTCCCTGCCTCTCCATTAAGACCCCAACCATCCGGGCCTCAACTCCTCTCCCCACCCTGAGACCACCCCGCACTTAACTGGTCCTGGACTCTGGGACTTAGAACCTGGGGACTGCTTGTATTCCCAGTCCTGGCCACTGCTGCCATCAGCGCTGCTGGGACTACAGAGCTTTCAGCCAATCAGACTGGCCAGCGGTTCTATAAGGTAGGGCTTCCATCTGAGTGAGGGACGTGAGTCCCACCTCCAGCTAATTAATGCTCCTCAGAGCAGTAAATGTCTTTGGGGCTGCTGTGATCAGCAGGGATTAACTCGCCACTGACTCTGAGTTGCAGAGCGGGAAACGCCACCATCCAAAGAATCCTGCCTCATATCTCTCTACCATTAGTCGAGATCTTTGGATTAATAGTCCACTAACATTGCCAAGATGTCCCAAAACGCTTTAAAGCCAATGAAATATCTTTTTAAATGTACTCATTTTGTGACGTCAGAAATGTAGCAGCCAATTTGTGCACAGCAGGAACTGCTTTCCTAACAGCACACTGGGTGTACCTACACCACATGGACTGCAGTGGGTCAAGAAGGCAGCTCACCACCGCCTTCTCAAGGGAAATTAGGGATGAACAACAAATGCTGGCCTATCCAGTGACAGCTTGAGAATGAATGAAAAATGTCAGTTGTCCCTGGATCAGCAAAGAAACAGTTCTATAATGACACTGACAAGCAGGCAAAAAGTGCAGTGTAATTGTTTTACCAGGCAATCTGCAATCACAGTGAAGGCACTGGGCCAAACAGCCGCAAATCTCCCACGTCTCAATGTCATTAACAACTGGCTTGGAGAGAAATCTACAAAATAAAACAGCAAAGTATTTACATGGTTCTCTGCATAGCACAGACTGAAAAATGTTTCATGTCTTTTCCACTTGGGCCAAAACCTAATTAGAACCAGGTACTTTCACTGGCCAATGTAGGAGGAAGTATAAGAACAGAAGGAGGCCATTCAGCCTCTTCAGCCTGTAATACAGGAACAGGGGGAGGCGATTCAGCTCCTTGAGCCTGTTATACAGGAACAGGAGGAGGCCATTCAGCCCCTTGAGCCTGTTAAACAGGAACAGGAGGAGGCCATTCAGCCTCGAGTTTGACAGCGCCCTTGAACAGCCTAGCTCCAATTTTAAGGTTTTACCTTTTGCTCTGGTCTCCCTGACAAGACAAAAAAGGTTCTCTCTATCTACTCTATCAAATTCTTTAAAAATCTCAATTAGATCACCCCTTAATTGATATTCAACGAAATACATGTCTAGTCTATGTCCTCTTAATTCAATCCTTTAACCTCAGTATCATTCTGATCAATCTGTGCTGCAAGGCCAATATATCCTTCCTGAGGCGTGGTGCCCAAAACTGAATACATTCTCTGAATACAGTGAATAAACAATGATATCATCTCCAGGTAGGGTCTGACAAGAACTCTGTACAGCTGTAACATAACCCTTTGTATTCCAACCACCTTGCAATAAAGGCCAGCATTCTGTTAGCCTTTTTAACTATTATTTGTAACTGCCTGAAGTATCCAAAAATAATTGCTTGTCGTTGGTATTTTATACCTTAACATTTTTCGTGTGAAGAGTGGAGATTAGGGAGGAGGAAGTGTAAAAGGTGTTGTAAACCACCCTACCTCACAGAGACAATCTCTTTTCAAACCAACACAGCCATTGATTGTGGGTCTATTCTTGTTCAGGATGCAGAATAGATATAGGCCCAGAATTTCTGTTCTGCAAATGGTCGTACCCCAGAGCTCCACTGGGGAACCCCTCGGAAGACCCCACGCACTGACAACATGGGAATTGCCTGGGAAGTTGGGACTTCTGATGGGCAATTATCCTGCGTTTGAACCCTCTGACTTACCTGATAGTTACCCAAGAAAGGTTAGAAGGATTAAAATCAGTTCTAACTCCTGGGTTACTATACTAATGGCACCCCCAACTCCCCACTGGACACCTCCCCTCCCCGACTACCCCCACCTGACCCGACTACTCACTCCCCCGACCACCTGCCCAATGGAAGATACCCCTGACTCCCCAACTAGCCCCCTACCCAACTATTCCCCTGACCCCTGACTAACCCCAACCACCCAACTATCACCCCTGCAACCACCTGCCCAGACCCCCTGACTACCTACTCACCTGACTAACACCCCAACTCTACTACCCCCCTGACCCTCAACTACCTACCACTTGAGTATACCCCCAACCCTCCTGATTACCCAATGACTCCCATGACTAACATCCGACCACCTGGGGCCATAAAAAGGGGGTATGACTTGGTTTCCCCCGATGCTCCTGCACTACGGAGGAGGACTCTACATTCCACATTTCTGAGGAGGCCCATTCCGGAAGTCTGGATGAAAAATGTGAAAGTTAAGTAAATAGGAATGGAGTGATAATCTGATGGTGATTGCCACTCCTTGGAAGATTCAGCCCGAGGTATATAGGCCCTGCAAACAGCAGTATGATAATGACCAGATAATGTGCTTTAGCTATGTTGGTTAAGATTTTGCCCAGGACAACTCCCCAGCTTTTCCGTAAAGTAATGGCCATTTTTCTCTTTACATCCACCTGAGAGGGCAGACAGAGACTTGGGCTGAATAATATGGGGGTGTGGGGGGTGGAGGGGGGTGCTGTGTGGGAGGGGGCTCACTTGCCTCCATCCCTCATTAGGGTGGTAGTCCATCAGTCCTGGCAGCACAAAGACAACATTAGTGCACGTTGCCGGGAACGCAACCAGGAAGAAGAAGACCCAAAGGATCCCTGGAAACAGGTAAGTCCAGGGTTTCGGGCAGGTTAGGGTGGTGGGTTTAAGGCAGCAGGTGGGTTAACAAGCCTAAATGACCCTTGGCTATCTATTTAAATATGGTGGGCAATATGACAATTTCAACATCTGCCCACCTCCCTGTATTATGGGAGTGAGCACCCACCTTATTTTACACACCACTGAAAACACACCCAGCAGGGGCTTGCGAAATGCAGCCCTTGGCTTAGCATCTTATCTGTAAAGCAGCACCATGCTAGTGTAGCACTCTCTCAATATTGGCACTGAGTGTTACATGCTCAAGTCTCTGGTATTGAACTTGAACCCATGAGCTTCTGATTCAGAGGCAAGAATTCTACCACTGAGCCACAGCTGACATTAAAAGTAGTAAGAAAGAAAACTGCAAAGTAATTCAGTAACTGACCTGTCATATAAATTTAGGCATGATCATCTAATGCTGTTATTTTTGCAATGGTGATTATCAAGTGTTTTCACATTGTTTGCTTTGTTTGCAGAATTCCTTATGTGCTACCAGGAAGTTTGTAATGACCTAAGATTTTGCATGCAAGTGTTTAAAAAGAAAAAACTTGTATTTATTTAGCATTTTCTTTGACCCCAGGATGCCCGAAAGCCCTTTACAGCCAAAAAATTATTTTGAAATGTAGGAAATACAGCAGCCAATTTTCACATAGCAAGATGGAATGTGATAATGACCAGATAATCTATTTCAGTGATGTTGACTGAGGGATAAACATCATGATTCTCCCCTGTTCTTCTTTCAATACTGCCATGGGATCTTTTACTTTCACCTGACAGGGCAGACAAGGCTCCAGTTTAACATCTTATCCAAAGAATGGCACCTCCAACAGTGCTGCACTCCCTTCAAGGGCAATTAGGGATGATGAATAAGTGCTGGCCTTGTCAGAGTTGCTCACGTCCCATGAACTAACAAGCAAAGAGACACCAGTGTTACCCCACAGCTGGCATAAAGTGATTGACAAAAGACTGAGCAACTGTTGATAAGCAAAGCTCTGATGGGCTCAGTAAGATGCCAGATTGCTACTAAATAAACGATTTCAATAAAAACTGTCTGTCAGCCTTAAGCAAGCAGCCTGAAAGAGTGTCAATCAACAGCAGTGATTTTTCTGCCACATTAACAGAATTGGCAAGAAGGTGTGGTCATCATCATGGGTTACACAAATAAACTGCTCTGGTGCACCGTTATTATCAACCAATATCTTAATTGCTGCTAGGTAACCATGCTGTCAGCATGGTTTGAGTTGCCTTAATGTGTATATAAGAATATCAAGATTGTGATTGGGAACTAGGGGCGGAATTGTCCCCTCCTGCCTACAGCGGGTTTCATGGCAGGCGGGACTTGAAAATTTGGAGAGAAGCCAAAAATTGGATTCCTGCTGGTGGAAAACCACTTTGAAATTTTCCCCCTCGCTACTTCCATGGCGGGCTGAAGGTGGGTTGGGTTTCCCGCTGATCCATGATGGGAACGTCATTTACATGCATTCCTTTGTCATGAAAACTTATTAAAAATGCTACTCGCTGGAATCACGTAGCCCCTCCCAATCAGTGGCAATTGAGAACGGTCTGAAACACATTTGGAAATGAGTGGCGTGCAGCTCCTGCTGGTGCAACACTCAAATCCTTCCTGCAACAGTGCTGTTCCGGGTTCTCACCAATGCCAGTGAGACACTACACTGGTAGGGGCATGGGGCTGGTCTGCTCACTGGGTTCTTTGGGAAGGTGTCTTCTACAGGGCTCAGACAGGGCTGCAGATGAGGCAGAGACCAGCATTGCGGCTGTGGGAGGTGGTGGGAGGGAAGGAGGAAGGAGACACGGGTGACAATAGGTTGGGGGGGAGATGTTGGCAGGCAGGGAGGAGACCGAGGGTGGGGAAGCTGGAACTGACATGGGAGACTAGAACACAGACACAGAAGGGAATTGAACTGTATGAATGAGAGGGGGTATACTCTGGAAAATGGGACGGGCAGTGGGGTTGTGTTAGTGTGGCATAAGAGGGATGGGTTGCACAGGGACTCATGGAGGTGGAGGAGGGGAAAGGCTTGCACATGAGGGACAGCTTGCACAGAGGTTCATGAGGGGGTGCAGAGGAAGACTATTGTCATCAGTAAAGAAGGAACTGGTGAGCTCTTTGAAAGACAGTCATAATCCCTGGTCTGGGGCCAAGAGGTCGGGGTGAGAGATTAAAGGCAGTCCTGGGTTTAGTGGACCTCATAGTGAGAGTGAGAGATTAAAGGTAGTCTTTGGGATTTGTGGGCCATGATACAAAGCTATGCATGGCACACATGTCGTAGTCCCGCTCCAGGAAGGGGCAAGGTCCTTGTGCTCAATTGGGATAAGGCACAGCTTGGTATGCATGCAGATCTTACTGTCACTAGCCATGGTCTTGTCTGGCTTGGTACGAGGCTGCAGAGGGGATGGTCAGAGTTAGGGGGGCATCTGCAGCTTGTAAAAGGGGAATACATAATACAGAGGGCGTATTCAAAACTCTCTTGGGGGGTGGGGGAGGAATCTCCTCTTTATGTGACCATGCACACAGCCTCGAAATGGGGAGGGGCGAAATCCATAGTGGGCATGGGGACATCTACAGTGATGGCTTCACGTGGGAGGGTTGGAAAGTCAACCACAATTGCAATGGGATCCAGGATTACTGGGGTAG
The DNA here is from genome assembly GCF_964194155.1 of Cetorhinus maximus. Taxonomy (NCBI): domain Eukaryota; kingdom Metazoa; phylum Chordata; class Chondrichthyes; order Lamniformes; family Cetorhinidae; genus Cetorhinus; species Cetorhinus maximus. The sequence goes on from NC_135896.1 coordinate 71,763,774, forward strand.
GCTGGAGAATAATGGGAGGGAGCTCAGCCTGCGCACTGTGAGGGTCCAGGAAGGTTGGAGGGACCAGAACATTCACAATGGGAGGGTCGAACCTGGTCTCAAAATAAAATCGCACAACCACCATCTTGTAATTACTAAGTTGTGTCGCAGTTAGAAATCGAAACTGGAGGGTCTGAATCATGTGAGAGGAGCCCAGGGCTGCACTCAGGGACCCATTTCATGGGACACTTTCAAACTGCTTGGACTCAAAGGGCAGAATCGTCCCAGATTTGCATGAAGTAACGTCAGGAAAAAAGACGCTTTACCCACTGCTGCGATAGTGGCTTTTCATGCCGCATCATCCCAATCCTGTCTCAATAATTATACATTCTTGGGAAACATGCCATTTTGATGGCAGGCAGGCTCTCATTTGCCTGCCATGCCATCACCTCGCCACTTCATCTCACCGGGTGCCACGTTTAAAGTGCAGCCACACGCACACCTCTCAGTGCTTCCAGACCAAGACTACTGCACAAAAGATATGGTCCTGAAAGGCAAGAAGACTGTTGCCCCCAAATTTAATGACACGTACCTCGAGCGCCTTTTGGACACAGTGGAGGCCCACTGTGATGTCCTCTACCCTTGCTCTGGCCGCAGGATGGGCAGCAACAGCACTAATCCAGCATGGGAGGTGGTGGCAGCGGTGGTCAGCACCAACGCCTTGCAAAAAAGGGCAGCTACCCAGTGCTGCAACAGGATGATGGTCTCATCCGTTCCACCGGGATAAGTCACTCTTCTCATCACTCTCAACTCACACACTCACAAACCTATCACACATCCACAGGGATCTCACATCTCAAGGGACAATACCACTAACTCTTACACAGACCCTCACATTTCCATCAGGCTCACATCCACTGGAGCACACGTCCTCATCCCTTCCATGTCTCCACTCACCACACAAACATTCCACGCTGTGTCATGTGTCCTGCTCACACTCTCTCCATCTGTTTTCATGCAGGAGAAGCTGGATCAAAGCAACAGGGAGAGGTCCCAGACCAGGGGTGGAGTGGCCCACATTAGGCCTCTCACTCACTTTGAGGAGGGTGCCATTGCGCTGAATGGTGAGGATGTGGACCGTGCCTGTGGTGATGGTGAGGTCGGTGGCGAACACCCACGTGAGGACCCTGCAGTACATCATCCCACTCTCATTGCAAATGCGAGTGCTTTTTCTCCTGCTTTTGATTCCACTGGCATGCACTAATTATTTCTATTTTGATTCACAGGGAGCTCTGCCAAGTGGCCAACACTCTCAGCCAGCCAGTCCCTCAGCTTCATCCACATCCTCACCTCCAACCAAGAGGACACCTCCTCCATTGAAGAGCTGGAAATAAGCAGCCTGGAAGACCTGTTACAGCCCTTACCCAACCCTCGAACAGTGCAGAGACACACACCTCGGAGGGTCCTTGATCTCGAACAAGCTCGGGTTCATGACCTGGTCATCACGGCATTGACACGTGTGCGCAGCAGGAGGAGGCAGGTTCAGCTGAGTTCCCTGGCACTCGGAGGACTGCTGGGAAAGAGGCATCTGTGAGGTCTGAGTCAGATGATGAATGTCTGGATTTGGCCTTCCAACTCATTGTGGAGAGTCAGCAGAAGGCGTGGGAACATCACGCAGAGCTGTTAGAAGCCCTCAACAGAGAGGTATGCAAGTCGGAGGACTGTGTCCGCCTGATGAAGTGGTGCCCACATGTGCATGTATGGAGGTCTCCATGGGGGGGGATGGCGGAGGCCATGGAGACCCTGGTCCAGCAGAACACAGAGATGCGGCTCGCCAGAGGATGCACGCCAGTCATCAGAGGCAACAGGGCCAACCATTGCACAGGCTGTCTCCACTCCTGCTGCGGTTGTCAGGGCAGCACCTACAAGTCTAAGGTGTTCAAAAGTTAAGGAATTCTGATCACATTTGGTTGCACAGGTGAACACATTTTTTTTCACTTTACAATCTGAAAATGTATTCACTTTTACTGAATAATGTGCATTGGTGTATTTGAGCTTCATCGACAGGCTTCGTGAGTCTTCCCACTGCATCACCACTGCCCCCCCACCCCCCCTCCTACCACTAGCAGTTTGGCTGCACACAGCAGCTCAAGAGTGATTGTGGAGAGAGAAGTGTGTGTGTGGCAGGGCCTTTCAAAGACACATGCAAGCACTCTCCCATGCACATGGATTCTTCCTGCTTCACACTCATTTCACTGTCCTGAGCATTTTCAATGCTGCCTGCTGGGGTTCTCTTTCAGTTGTCCATCTGAGCTGACCCGCATTTCCGCCCACCCACTGATCACACTCCCATGCAGCACCTAATTTCACCCACCACGACTCTCATTTCACTTTCAATTTAGCCAGCATGATTGTAATACAGTGTTCTTGTGTTCTCCATCTGCCCCCTCCCCCATTTCCTCTCCCCCATCACTGTCAACCCCCCGGCATCACCTTCCACCTCCCCACCGTGACCTTGACCATTCTCACCATTTCCTCCTACCACACCCACCCTCAGTTTGCTCCCCAGGAGGCAGTCATGGATTCAACAGAGCCCTCCCTTGCATGTTCACCTGGACATCCCTCCCTCCAGACTCATTCACCCCTTGGAACTTTTTCCCCCACTTGGAACTCCTCCCCGCCCTTGGAACCCTTTCCCCTCTCCGGACTCCTTCCCTCTTGGAATTCCTTCACCCCTTGACCATCTGGGAGCAGAGACAGCCAGATCTGCAAGGGACACCTCTATTCGGGCAGCGGATAAATTGAGGGCGAGGCTCAGGGCCGTCACTCACCTTCCAGGAGCGGAGGCAATTGGATCTGCGAGGGGCACCACTACTTGGGCAGTGAGCTGCCTATCTCCCACCTCCCCAGTTGCCGTCTTCTCCCCCATTACCCCTTCCTCCCCATACTCCATCCCCGCTCCCAACCTCACCCCCTCAACACCTTTGTTACCCCCCATCCCAACCTCAATCCCCGACACCTTTGTTTCCCTCCCTCAACCTCACCCCCCCTGACACACCTTCCTCTCTCAGTCGATCCTAGACATTCCTCTCCCACCCCTCAGTACATCTTCCTCTCCTAAACATAACTGGACCTTCCTCTCCATCCCCTCGCCAATCATTGGTAGTGAGCAAACTCTCAACGATGACTTTCCACTTTCCGTGAGCTGTTTCAAGGCGGAGCCATGTCCACGAGAATCCACCCAGCATGTGATGGACATTCCTTCATTCCTCCCAACTTCTGCACCTCAAGCTTGTCATGGCGTATTGTGCATTGGCATGTTTTCCCACCGACCTGGGTGGATAATCCTGCGTGGGGAATGATTCCGGCGGGCAGGCCTTATAATGATATGCAGATGTACGACAATGAGGTTCCTGACGTCCAATGGTGGGAAACGTGGTCTGCCATTGATGAGCAGATTGCAAATTGGTTTCACGGTGTTGAGAAACTGATTTTTGGCCTTTTCGCCATATTGTCCGCTCATGCTGCCAAACTCGGTCAGTGGGCAGAGAAGATTCCACCCTAAACATTGAAATGGAATCAGAGCTGAGAGAAAAGAGGAACAATTCCTTGAGAAGGTGCAATTGGAGCCATTGCCTTTCATTGCACTTCAAAGGGAGACTGAAGGAGTCATTGGCTTCACAATACAATCACCCCATTTGATCACTCCGATAATCACTCCTCCTTAATCACTCCGATTCCCGGATGATTAAGGTACGGGCAATGGGACACAGCCACATTCCTCCTGTCCCTTAGTGCCATACCAGTGACACGGACAGCAGGTTCAGCCTTGCACCTTCAACCCTCGTGATTCACTAGGCCCTCATCATTGGAAAGGTGTACCCTGTATCCAGGCACTCTGGGAAGTGATAGTCGCCACAACAATGCAGATGCTGTGTTAAAAGACTTGATGCAGTCGTCGCCAACTTTATGAGAACGTTTTTGTGGACAATGAGATGCGCGCATGGTTGGAGACCATCATGGCTGTAGGTCTTATGCTTTGGCACTACCAGTGAAGGCAGCCGCCTCATTCTGAGAAACAATGACAGCTAACCCTCCAAGGCTAGTGAGCACGCCTAACTCCATGCTGCCTTGTAAGGAGTGTAGTTGCTAATGCATTTTGCAGACACTTCAGTGTAGAGTTTGACACATCTCCCTGACCTAACACAAGGGTAGAGTAACTATCACGAGTCAGCTACACATCACATAAATGTGAGGCCCATACTGAACATTCAGTGGGAACATGGCTCACCCTCACAATAAGAGGGCACATAGATGCATATGCACGACACTTTCAAATGACGTGACCATTCTCATGAACAGCAAATATATTTAAACAGGTACATGATATCAACAGTGATTGAACACCTGTGACCCAGAAGAGATTTCAAAGTTTCTTAATTGTTCTAACTCTACCTCTATGTCTTGGTGCATCCCCGACATCCCCAGCAGAGGTGGAGGCAGCCTGATGACTGGTACACCCTGTTGTCTGTGATGACTTTGCTGGGTGTACTGTAGAGGGCCGAAAGCTGGAGGCCCCTGGCCTGCATTTGGTGTCCCGCTGTGGGGCAGATAGACCCTCCTCACATTGTACAGCTGGAGGTGATGAGCTCACAAGCAGAGGGGGTTGGGATCGGCTGAATTCTCTCAGAGTCACCCGGGTGGTTGGCCCCGGGGTCTCCAGCTGTTGGTCCTCCTCCCTGTGGGTGCCCGAGGGCCCCTGCCTGATTTTTGAGGAGGAGGGGCTTCTGAAGGGAGGTCAAGGTGCTCTTCCTCCTCTCGCCTAGCCACTGATGGATCGCACCAATGTCTATAGCGATGGAGTGCAGGTCCAAGCACAAATACAGCGGGATCTGCTGAAACAAGGTCTCCAAGGCAGTCACCACCCTTCCCATGGAGACCTCGAGACGTCCTCATGTCAGACCCATGACATCAGAGAGAATGCGGACAGACTCCTCCATCCTTCGCTCTAGTCTGTTGACTGCCTCTCGCAACTCTACCTGACTTTCTGCCGCCTGTCGTTGTATCCGCAGCATGTGAGACATAGTCAATTCCAGAGGCTCATCATCAAACTCGGACTCATTGGGTGCCTGTTCTCAGTAGTCCTCCGAGTGCCAGAGACCTGGGCTGTCACTGCCTCTGACTGCTGTGGAGACATGTCAGTGAGATGTTCTCCAAAAAGTTACCCCAAGCCTAATCTAGAACTGTGACCCACTGGGTGTGTGTGTCTGAACTGGTGGAGGGTGCAGGCAAATGCAGTGACAGCTCTTCTTCAAATTGCTCCTCAGCATCCTCCTCTGATGTGGCCTGGGGGCTGGGGCTTATGTTGGGTCTGGAGGTATGCCTGGAGCTGCTGATGCCTGTAAGAGAGAGCAGATAGATTTAGTTCATGAACAGACTGAATACAACATTGCAATCACTCACTGAGAATATCAGGATGTGATAAACTCATGGAGGGCTCATCTGTACTGGCTTGCTGAGAGAGGCCAATCTCATCTTCCCCACAGAAGAGATCTTTGCCTTCCCCTGCCAATTCAGCATCATCCCCTCAAATTTGGACAATTCCTGAACGTCAGCCTTCCTCCCACCAGCCTAGGATCTCGTCCCTCTTGTTGTGGGCAAGCTTGGCCTGCATGAAGACAAACGGATGGAATATGATGAGTAGAGATGGAGGAGAGGTTGGGAATCATGCATGGCTGCTGTGTGTGCTGAGCCCTCCGCACTAAGGGCTGAGGATGGAGGTTGTGCAGCTTGATAGATGAGATGCTGGTGATGGCAAAGTGTCCGTGAGACATTCAGTGGTGATGCGTCCTCCAATAATATTGTGTGAGATCCCTAAGAAGTATATCCCTTTGAGTGCATGATGCCATAATGAGAGTGATTGGAGTGAGCTGAGGGTTGACTTACCCTGGTGGAGCGGATGAGCTCATTCATCCTTTTCCTACATTGGCTGGCATTTCCCGGGCGCTTGCCCGATGCACAGACCACCCTTGAAACTGCCTCCCAGGCTGGCGAAGTGAGGCTGGTGGGCTTCCTGGAGCTATCCCTGGGGTAGAGGACATTCTGAAGTTGCTGCACACCATTGTTGAGTGCCTCCAGGGAGTCATTATTAAACTTCGGGGAAGCTCTCTTCTTTGATGCAGCCACCTGGAAACACTTCATCACAAAGCTAAGCTGGAGAGAGTGAGGGGGCCATTTAAATATGGTGCCCGGACCTTCAAGCCCATGAGGTGATGACGGGGCAGATGTTTCAATTCCTGACTTGGCAGGTGTTCGGAGAAAAATTTGCCAATGAATAATTAATTAGCTTCCGAGCGCGAAATTGGGTGCGATTCCCCGCCACGCCACTGTTATGTAACAGCAGTTGGTAAAGGCTGAGTTGTTTAAATCCCAGAGGGAAACTTAAACAACTGTCATAACCTATATTTTCAATTGGTATGTTTGAGATGCAGCTCTGAATTCAGGAATAATACCACCGAGCCTCAAGAGGTTTTTATATAAAACAAATTTAAACCTTTATTAATTTAACAACAAACTAAAAACATACACATGTCTACACATTACTACCATAATAACTTTTAAACAAATCCCCAAATTAATCACTCCCAGGTAAATCTTCACCAAGGCAACAATAACCCATAGCCTTTAAACAGACACCAGGCAAAGCACGTTTGATATTACAAATTCAAAATGAAGTCCCTTGCAATTTGGTACCTTTGCAGACAGTTGTAGGCTTACAGGCTGGTTAGATATTAAATGCCCCTGACCTGCACACACAAACTCCTTCCTGTTTATACCTAGCTTCCCCTTTGAATGTAAATTTTCCATTGTATTACTCGGTCTTTTAATTTTACCTCTCCTAACAATAATCCTTTCATTCCACCAATTTTATTAGTGATATAAACACATTGCTTGGCATCTATCAGCTAGGTGCAAGATTTTACCCATCCTTTTGAATGGTTTATTTAACAAATGCAAATGTACTCTTTACCTTCTACCCTTACTACTGTTTACCAAATTAACATCTCAAATACTATACATCAAAGCACCCAGTCTAGCTGCCTTTAATCCCATTAAGAGACACAGGGACACACACATAGGGCAAAATTTTTACCTTGGCGGGCGGGCGCGCACCTGACCCACTCTAGTGTAAAATGACATGTGTTGATGTCGGGCGAGCGTCCTGACTTCAACGTGCAGCCGTGCGATATTTCGGTCGGTGGGCACGCAGGGGAATTGGTAGCGCATCCGCCGACAATTAAAAGATCTGTTAAGGCATTAAAGTCTTAATTAACTGACATTTTTTGCTGCCTGTCCAACCTCATGGTTGGCGACATGTTTTATAACATTTTATGTGCCTTTATTTATTTTTCTGAAAAGCCTTCATCTTCCTGAGGCAGCTCTGGGCCTTAGGGAGATTTGCAAACACGCATGCGCGAAGTTCGCGCTCACACTCCTCCCCCCCACCCACACAGGCAATGCTGCTGCTCGCGTTTCACGCTGGGCGGGCTTTAATTGGTCCACCAGCATGAAACCGCAGTCCAGCCCCAATCACAGGCGGCGGTTGGCTTCCCAATCGCCCCAATCAAGCCTGCCCAACAAGGGCTAAATTCTGCCCATAGACACAGGCCCTACTACAATTCCAATTTAAAAATTATTTCCAATAACATTGTAGACAATAATATCCCTTCATGACAGCCTCCCAGCAGGAAATGCGCCATGGAACCCGCCTGCCATAGCACTTAGTTTCAAAAATGGAAAATTCCCTAGGATGGTGAGTCATAGAATGCCATGGAATATAATGTGTGACAAAGGCCGTTCAAGCCTAACTGGTCCATGCTGGTGTTTATGTTCCCCACAAGCTTCCTCTCATCTGACTTTGTTTCACCCTATCAGCACCACCTCCTACTCCATTCTTTCTCATATGCTTACCTAGTTTCTCCTTAATTGTTTTTATTCATTCACAGGAAGTGGGCGTCACTGGCTAGGCCAGCATTTCCCCTCCCTAATTGCCCTTGAGAAGATGGTGGTGTTCTGCCTTCTTGAACCACTGCTGTCCATGTGGTGTAGGTACACCCACAGCGCTGTTAGGAAGGGAGTTCCAGGATTTTGACTCATCAATGTCATTTCTCTCAACCACTCCCTGTAGCATCAAGTTCAGCATTTTCACCAATCTCTTGGTAAATAAGTTTCCCCTGAATTCCTTATTGGATTTATAATGTGTTAATTAAACTATGCTTGTACATAACTTTATTACAGAATCATAGAATCTTACACCACATTCAACCCATCCTGCCTGTGCTGGCTCTTTAAAAGAGTTACCTAATCCATTCCATCGCTTAAAAACCGTTTCCCCTTCAAATATATCTCCCAGTTCCCCTTTGAATCTGTTTCTATCATCCTTTCAGGCAGTGCATTACAGATCATAAGAGCTCACTGTGCAACAAAAATTTCCTAATGCAACAGCTTGAATTGATTTGTGCCTTTAATGTTGAAAAAGCGTCCCAGTGTATGTGTTGTTATCTGAAACTCATTCTCGAAGTTTAAAGATCATTTATTATTTCACTTTGGTATTTAGCCATTTATTCTAAACATGTGGAGCTGGGTCATCAGTCAACTTAAGATCTGAGAGAGAACAGGTTTGGATGAGAAGGTTGTGACCCGTTTAGCTCCTGTGACATCTTAACCATTGGTTCCAGGTTATCTTCTTGCTGCGATCCAATTAACCAAATATTATTGGGTTAAAAATTCAAGCAGGTCCAATATTGGGCCTCAGACCCAATATGGCCAAGTAGCAACCCAAAAGTTTGCATATACCCCAAGCACAAGCCTTTAAGTTAGCGCATGTGCATGGCTGCGCAAATAATTTGCAGGCCTACGCACTTGAACAGATCGCCCACACACTACAAAAAAAATGAGAGGATACGTTGCTTGGACTTCATTGGCATCAAACTAGTTAACTGCAAACAGTGATAGGTGTAGGAACGAGAGGTCACACTGCTTGCATACCTTGTTGCCCTGAGCTGTTTGTGTTAAAACAGCTTTTGCTGAGCATGGTATTCATTGTGCAATCAGGTCTAAGGCCAGGAAGTCTTCTTGGATTAAGTATTAAGGGGTGACTAAAGGATTTAAGATTAAGGGGTGATGCACACACACTGCAACTATAAGAGAAGAACTGCCTCTTGTCCTGACACAAGCCTATCTGCCCAACTCTGACAAGGTCTCTTGCTGACATGGGGAGGAAACAGGTGTGAGAGACCTTTAACTGCACTGCTGGTAGGCATTCATGGGGACCCTCTGGTTGTTGCTGTCCATCAGAATGGGAAGGTTTTCACCAGGAGGCCAGCTTTATACCCCACCACTGACCTCAAAGGCATTGAAAGTTGGACAGGATGAAAACCACAGTGTGACCCAAACTCACCCCCCTGATAACGATAGGTGCACTGGATCAAAATATGGGCCTATGTCATTATAATCCACAATCATTGATAGAATAAATAGCGAAGGCTAGCCTCAGCATTTCAGATTTAATCTATTCTAGATTTCATGGCAGCTTTTGCAGGATGGTGCAGAGCATAGGAGGCCACTTAGCCCCTCCGGTCTGAGCCACCATTGAATTCGATCATGGCTGATTTACATCTTAACTCCATTTACCCACCCTGATTCCATAACCTTTAATACCATTACCGAACATAAATATTTCTGTCTCTGTCTTGAAAGCTCCAGCTGACTCCCATCCACAGCCTTTTGGGGGAGTTTCAGATTTCCACTGCTCTTTGTAAGAAGAAGTGCTTCCTGATTTCACTCCTACATGGCCTGAAGAGTATTGAAAATTGCAATTTGCATTTTGTCCACTTAGAGCGATTATACACATGTACAAGCAGAAGGGGTCTAGAAGCAAAATATAGGAACCCATGTTTTAACAGCATGTGTAGCGGTTCTGCTTCTTACTGAATCTGATCGTCCATAACTTCCGAGCTCCGGGGGTTGGGGGGTGGGGTGAGGGAGGTCATAACCGGGAGATACCCCGGAGATGCGTTGGAGAACCACCCCCAACCCCAGAAATCGCCAGGTAAGGACTGCACGGCAATTGCCTGGGAAGTTCAAACTTCCGTTTGGGCAATTGCCCGGCAATGAGAACCATTCGAAAGTACAATATAAATTACAAACTTCGGATAGTTCCAACTGTCTTACAGTGAGTGGTGTTCCTCCACAACCCCGACCCCTCATTCCCCCATGGGGCCCCCAAACTGTCCTCCCCTCCCCCCGACCACCTGGCCCCCAACCACCTGACACCCCCACTAACTACCCAACTCCCACACCCCCACTGACCACCTGACCCTCCCACACTGACCACTCAAAACCCCCTCACTGACCACCAAAAATCCCCCCACTGATCACCCAAACCCTCCCCGACTACCCTACACCTCCAACTGACCGCCTGACCCCCACCCCCACACTGACAACCCGAAACCCCTAACTACCCGACCAGCCCCCGCTGACCATCTGATGTCCACCTCCCCACTGACCACCTGACCTCCACCCACTACTGACCACTCGACCCCCCCGGATTGACCACCCAGCCCCCTGATCACCCGACACCCCTAATGACCACCTGCTACCCCTCACTGACCACCTGACCTCCACCCCCTCCACTGACCTCCTGACCCCACTGACCACCTGACCTCCACCCCCTCCACTGACCTCCTGACCCCACTGACCACCTGAGCCCCGCTGACCACTGAACCCACCCCCCCACGGACCAACCAACCGACTCCCTCAACCATCTGATCCCCCCCCAACTCCCCAATCCTAACCACTTACCTTATAAACTTTTCTTCTCCTTGACTGCTCAAGTGACTGGGCCTTTAAACTTACTTGCTTTATGGCAGCTGGTCCTTTTAAAAAACAGGCTGTAGTTTCCTTGCCTGGACACAAGGTTTTGGGCACCCACTGCACTGCACAGTTCTTACCAGGCCTGAGCTGGAAGTTTGGATGAGAAAGGAGTGGCTGGATTTCAAGGTAAAAAACTAGGAGTGGAAATGGCAATCCAACTCCATGGAAGTTACGGGACATTGTTTCACAATGGTGATGGAGATGGTGAAAATATGAACCATTGCTCCCAGGTATGCAATTTTTGGAAGGTGTTTGTCTACCTCCTGGAAACAGCATTTTAAGTATTTTAATTTAGGGATTTAGGGAACACATTGCAGCTATAATACGAGGCATTCCAGCTCAGGATAAGCAAAAGGGAGCCCACAGACTATGCACACGCACACACTGATCTTGCAAACATAACAATCCAAAAGGTTCGATGGCCGTTCTTGATGGCATTGTCCTTCTCCAATCTATCATATTTTGATGTGCATTTGGAGCCATCTTTTGTCTTCCACATTGACAAAAGTGGTTGTGGCATTTCAAAGATGCAGTGGCAGGTTTCAAAATCACAGGTAACAAAAGATAAAAGGCCTTACTTCACTATGGAGGTAAAGAATTGGAAGATATTTTTGAGACTCTTAAGCCTACACAAGGTGAAAATGACTGTGGCCCACAAAAATGCACTAACAACCTATTTCACACCCAAGAAAAATACAATATACAAAACTTCTTGTACACACCTGGCAAGAAGCAAACAAGACAATTGACCATGTTGAGCGGGAAATCAAAACGCAAAGACTCAAAGGTTGCCTCTCTAGTCAACTATGCTGAAAAGCTGCTGGAGTTAGCAAGATCACTGTTGCTTTCAGAGTTCAGAACTACTGAGGTTGAGGCTCCAAAAGTAACTATCATACTCCAAGTTAAACTCCAATAACTCTGCTCATCGCTCACGTGCCAGGAAACCACCAGCAAAACAACAACAGCAATCTGACAAACAGGGCTGTGACTTGTCCAAATGATATTTCCACTGTGACGGTGCTTACCCACACAGGACACAATATTCTGCTGCTGGCAAACAGCGTAAAGCCTGTGAAAAACTCAACCACTGTCCTTGCATTTGTCGTTCATCAGCAAAATCAACTACTAAGGCCAATACAACCAGAAGCGTGCCATGTACACATACCAGGACAAAAGGGTGAGAGAATATAGCCAATGTAGAGATGGATGACCCTAAATATACTTTTGTGCTCTCTTTCAAACACAGCAACCAGCCATGTGACATGAATACTCTCATGGAAAATGTCATAGGAGACCAAACTTTCAACATACTTCAAGGTTGCCCTATTCTCTGCAAGCCAGAGAATATGAAAATTTTCCCGTACAATAGTACCACCCAGTGAAAATTTTTGGAGCTTTTGAACTGCCAAACTCATTCAAAGACACCAGAATGATTCTATATTCTGTCATAAAAGTCGACTGCAGCCACAAATTACTTACGGGCATATTAAACCTTATAAGGAAGACGTGTGTGTTTTTAAAGAAATACAAGCAAGGACACTGAGCAAAAGATAATGTAAAGTGACCACTTTCTGGAAAAATTCCTGGGTGGATTATACTGATAGGCCTGTCCTGAGAGAGCATGGAATGTTGAACCTGAAAAGATATCATGGCCTTCTTCAAGCAGAGACATTTAAAAGAGGTAAGATAAAAGCAAAATACTGTGGATGCTGGAAATCTGAAATAAAAACAGAAATTGCTGGTAAAACTCAGCAGGTCTGGCAGCATCTTTGGAGAGAGAAACAGAGTTAACGTTTTGAGTCCATATGGCTATGAAGAATGTTGAAGAATGCTCTGCAGAGCCCTGAAGCTGCAAACAAAGTCCCTCTCTCTCTCTGTTGCTGGAGGCAAGGCAGCGGAAGCCACAATCAAAAAAGGAAAAAGGACAGCTTCTTCAGCTATCCTGCAAAACCAAATGTTTCCAAACTCACTGCGAAACTGCCAGTGTCAGGTCTACTGGAATCACCCAACTTAATGGCCACAACATACCACCATCTACGCCTCACTGACAAGCCAAAGACTGATTTGTATATCTTTTTCAACGTCTCATTTCTGATCTGTGTATATGTGTCATGTGTTTTTATTATTTTTCTCGGGTTTTTAGTAACTAATAATCTTACTTTTGCTTTGACTCATGAAAGCCTGGTTAAATTGACTCCTGCAAAAAAATATATATATTTGGACTCGGAAAAGGTATCCACGGGGGAGAAGGGATCCCTTTTAAATTAACCTTGTTGCAACCCACCGAGGGGGTTGAATAAAGAAAGGGGAGCCAGCTCATTCCTCCTCATCCGGGAGCATAAAAAAATTGGGGTCCCGTTTGGGAAGTTAACAAATTGGGGGGACCTCGCTCAGGGACCAGTCGTAACAATTCTATGTCATATTTGGAGAATGTGACACACTTACCAGTTTCCACACAGCAACAGATTTGCAAATGATTATAACCAAATATGTGATTTCTAAGCATATCAGCAACATCCTCAAATTGTATGCTGATTGCTGCATTGGTATCGGCAAACAGCAAACAGGAGTTTACACGCAAGCTACATGTAGACGCTGTTGTGCATCCAGTCATGCATCATTTAAACTAATGCCATTTCATGTCAGAAAGCAGACAGAGAAGGAATTTCTGTGCCTACCTGACCTTGACATTATTGAGGAAGTTGGGGTTGAACCTTTCCCTTGGTCTCACCCATACAAGTGGTCAAGAAACCCAAGAGTGAGAGCCAAATTAGAATCTGCATTGATATACGACCACCAAACCAAGCCATACAATGAGAAAGACTCTTGAAACTGATAATCTCACTATAGAAAGTGCGTGGTGTTAAGCACTTTGCTAAACTTGATGTCAATGCAGGCTACAATCAAATCAAGCTTGCAAAAGAATTGAGGTATCTTAGAGTACTCTCCACTCACATTGGATTTTTTTCAATACAAGAGGCTCAACTTTGGATTCAATACACCAACTGAGGTAGTTCAGCACATGATTCAGTCTGCACTTCAAGGACTTGAAGGCACACTGAACATCAGTGATGACATTCTCATCTATAGTCACACAAAAAGTGAACTTGAGATACATCTACATGCATTGCCTACAATGTTTTAGAGAATGTAACCTCACTTTGAACAAAGACAAATTCAATGAAAGCAGAATTGAATTATTCAGTGTTCAGTGATGAAGGAGTATCACCTGATCCACAGAAAATTGAAGCCATTGCAAAAGCTGCAGATCCTACAAACTTGCAGGAAGTCTTGAATCTGCTAGGATTGTAGTTGTTTCATTCTTGACCTCACTTTATTATCTGCCCTCCTACATGTTCTGATAAGAGACCAAGTGAGAGTGGACCAGATCACACAAACACGTCGAATACCAGATCAAATGACAGTTGCCAGCAAGTTACACAAATGCCTATTTCGCCCGTGAGAAATTCACCCAGCTAGTTGTGGATGCAAGCCTGGTTGGCTTAGGTGCAGTTCTCTTACAGAAAGACAAAGCAGGGAATCCATCAATCATTGCGATGGCAAGCAGATCACTAATGCCTGTACAGCAATGTCGTTTGCGAACAGAGAGAGAAGTGCCCTCAATCGCATGGGGTATCCTACCCTTTTATTTCTACTTATATGGAATCAAGTTTGCAGCAATAGTTATCTTATTCAACAATCCACATAGCAAACCACATACTGGAATAGATTGTTGGATACTCAAACTGTAAGAGTATGAGTTCCATGCTGAGTATCAGCCAGGTAAGCTCAACGCAACGGACTATCTTTCACAACATCTGTGGCCTACAGTCAGTCCTACTAGCATGAAGAAAATGTTGTCAAACAACATCTCAACTACATAAGTCAAAATGTGGTGCCAAAATTGGTAAAACAAAAACATCAAAGTGGCAACGAAACAAATGAGGTGTTGCAACTATGTGTGACAGCGATGGAAAGAAGAAACTGGAAAGATGTTTTCAAGCAAGTGTCTACAAATAAAATTACTCACATTACAAGGTCTTCACCGTGTTCAAAATGAACTCACCATTCCAATCACATCTGATCTTGAGTTATATGGCAACTGTATTGTTATTCCACACTCACTAAGAGCACATGAATGCCACCAGAGAATTGCCAGAACCAAACAATTCCCAGGAATTGACCACATAGTGGAGCATAAGCAACATCAAGCAACAATGTTAAATGTTTGTGATCCATCCAACTGTAGCTTTGTAGCCACCTTTTCAAATAAGATAAAATATCTCTCAACTCTGTCCTCAGTAAACCTAGGCACAAGGCAAAAACTGTTTGTTATATCAAAGCTTGGAGTGGGATTCAACTCCTGATCTGAACTACTATCTCTTTTTTTAGCCCATAACCTGAGCTTTTCTTTAGCCAGTTGATACTGTTTAATTTCTTTCTCTCTTTGATACACTGTTTCTATTTCCTTATCTATTTCCTCCCTTGCTAACTTCTCTCTCTGGGGTTCAAATTCAAGCCTTCGCATTTCTCTTTATCCCCATCTTTTTCATGTTCAAGCTTTTGATTTTCTGTATCTCTTCACCTCAAGCTGCTTCACCTGCAACTGAATTCTAGCCAACTCAAGCTGTGTTCTACCTGGGTCAGGTTTTTCTTTTTCCAATTCTAGATGTTGTGCTATAACCTCAATTATATCTGCTTCTTTTTAGCCAATGCTTTTAACTCTAACTTCAATTCTTCTGCTAATGCTATTAACCTACCCTTCGTTAATTGTTGAAAAGTCGTAACAATTGACAAAGCCATTGTGCTTTTCAATAAGTAAAATTCACTGTGAGATTGTAACTTTAGCAAGTCCAGCACCCATATCCGTTTGTTGATTCAAGGTCCCGCGATGAGCCCCCAATTTTGTTACAATCCAGTTAAGGATGAATAACATTTTTTATAAAGTGGGTGAAATTTGAAATCCCAGGCACTTACTAAGGGAATAAAGTCACACGATTCCACCATCTTAAACAGAGGAAATTTTACTACACAAGAGTCAACAAAAGAAACAGTCAATTCTATCTATCTGATATCCAAATATACAGAATTAGCATGAATTAGACATGAATTAACAGGCAAACTATGGTTGAACCCACCACAAACTGCACACTAAATGGCAGACAGAACCAAGACAGATCTCAAGTTTTCTCAGCAACCCACCCAGATTTCAGTAATCACTATGAGTCGCAAAAAATCCTGTAAAACTCTGTTTTCGTCACAAAAATTTCAGATCCCCTCCTTCAAAGTGACAGTCTGATCCCCAGTTGACAACAGTTTTACTCCACTTGGTTCCACAGATACAATTCTCGCCAAAATAGGCATACAATTCTAGATCTCTCTCAGATCTGCTCCCAGATCCAGCTTTCTTGGTCTTCTTTTCTGGCTGAGCTGATCTACTTCTGAGACTGCATTCCATTGTGTTGGCCAAGCTACACTCTAGCATCTAATGGTCCCAGCTCCTCAGGCACGCTGCTGCCAACAACTGCTGTTCAACTCAAACTCATTAGCTGCTCTGGATAGAGCACTTCTAGGCTTCCAACATGAGGCTTCCCAAGGCCCCAGCTCTCAGCTGCACCCAAGCAACTACTGCTCCTGTGCTTCCCTGCGCTCCAGCTCCCAAACATAATGGAGCTACCAACTGCTGCTGGGTTTCTCTAAGCTCCCCATGGGCTTCTCTAAACCCCAGCTGCATGGAGCTAGCCACAGCATTTCATCTGCTGTCTCTTCAGCTCCCAACTAAACCTGTCACCCGAGCTCACTTTGTGCTTCACATAGGTCCCACAGTTGTCAAAATGACACCGGAAACTGAGCATGCCACTTCCTGCCACGCTCTGCACCTGTGTTGGAGCCCCAGCCATGCCAGGAGTTGTAGTCCTTCAACCAGGACCCAGACTCTTCCCTGAAAACATACCAAAAAAACCTGGGAATGTAAATTCCCTCACATCTGCTATTCCCGTGCTAACTACTGACTAATGCTGCTCTAACCGGTGTATCACATGTTAACTTGCATCACTTTCCTGTGATGATGTATACTAAACTATTTACATGTTCGATAGTATGTTAATCCAAATTAAAGCAATATTACAACTGTCATTATTTTGATGAAGACCAGTGGAATTTTCCCTAGTGTCCTGGTCAATATTTATTCCTCTACCAGCATCATGAAAACAGATTATCTGGTCATTATCACATTGCTGTTTGTGGGAACTTGCTGTGTACAAATTGGCTGCCATGTTTACTACCTTACAACAGTGACTACACTTGAAAAATATGCTATTGGCTGTAAAGCATTTTGAGCCGCCCTGAGGTTGTGAAAGGCGCTATATAGATTCAAGACTTTCTTTTCCTTTCCATCTTCCCTTCCCCAGAATGTTCTATTCTTAACGGTTCATTTCAGATGTTCAAAGGTGAACATGTTTATGGCTATGTGCCCTGAAACTGCTGTGTCTGGGCCTACACCCAAAGCAAATATCTGAAACCACCTGTTTGTGCTTTGTTTGGTTACCATCGCTACAAATAATAGTAAATATAGACAGAATGTGCGTGCTTGTCAAAGAGCCCAGGAGACTTGGCTTAAAGATTCAAAAAGCAGGAACTTCAATTAATCTGATTAGAATCATATGTTTTGCAAAAGGCTAGGTTCTCAACTCTGGTTGGATTTAACCATGTGACTATCTGACCATATGATATTCCAACCATGTGACATTTGATCACGTGATATCCATGAATTGCCTTTACCTTAATAATGGTTGGGGCCCCTGTAGTTGAGCACCTTCACTCATGGTTTTGTGTCAGCTTGGAGAAATACCCACAACCTGTGCCATGGCAAATAGAGAGGGGGTAGCGAGGGGGGTGGGGGGAGCCAGCACGGAGGCATCCGAGGATGAGGAAGAGGGGAAACTCAGGGAGAGCTAGAGGGGAAATGAAGGATTGGGAAGGGAAACCCAGGGATGGGGAAGAGTGGAACTAAATGATCAAGAAGAAAGGAAGCTGAGGGATGGGGAAGAGGGGAAACCGAGGGATTGGCATGGGGGTAACCAAGGGCAGTGTTGTTTACAGAGCAGAAATGAGAGGTGGGAGAAACTTTGATTCTGCCAGTACCTATTAGTAACTGACTGAAATTGCCTTGATACCTGATGGTAAACACTACTTGGCCAGTGAGAGTAGACTAACGGGATGATAACTGGCCAGAGTGAATTTGTCCTGCTTTTTGTGAACTGTATTCAGTTATACAGCTGGGATGTTGTCAGGGCCCATTAACTTTGCCGAATCTCATTAACAGTGCCATGTCACACAACATGCTGGCTGGGGTCTGCAATGTGAAGACTGGATTTAGCCAACTCATGCCTCAAACCAATGTGATTCGCTTTATTTAAATGTAACTCTAGTTTCAGACCCATGTATGTTATTTTCAAACACAATGTGAAATTCCATCACATTATGACCACTCATCCCTGGAGGAGCTCCTACTATGAGATTATTAGTTAACCTTCTCCTATTACACAAGGCAAGATCTAAAATTGTCTATTCCCTGGTTGGTTCCTTGACATGTTGTTCTAGAAAACTGCCTTGAATACTTTTAGGAAGGATATCAAGGCCTTGGACAGGGTACTAGAATGGTACCAGCTCTGAAGGACTCCTGTTAGATGGAAAGATTTGGAGAAGCTGGGATTGTTCTCCTTTGAGCAGAGAAGGTAAAGTGAAGATTTAATACATCAGTTGAAAATTATGAAATGCTGTGATTAAAAAAAGGTAACAAAGAGCCATTTCCACTGGTAGGATGGTCAGCTTAATACCCCATCTGAAAGACAGAAGCTCCAATAGTGCGGTACTCCCTCAGTACTGCACTGAATTGTAACTTGATTTTTTTGGGGATTTCTGGAGTGGGACTTGAACCCAAAACCTTCTGACTGAGTGAGAGTGCTACCCACTGGGCCACAGCTAACACAAGATGTTTTGCTAAAGCTGATGGTGGCTTCTGCTTTTTATGATCTTCTGTTTCTCCTCTGGGTGTACTGGCATGTGCTCTAGGTTTACTGCAGGGAAAAATCATTTTTTAATGCAAGCTGTTTGAACTGTAGACATAGGGCCAGATCCTCCAATCAGCAGTGATGCTGCATGGATTACTGCTGTTTGCAGAAATCACTGCGTGTTTATCTTTTTGCAACCTTTCAGTCAGGACTTTCGATTCCAGGTGGAACAACGAAGTCTCGACACAGCGACCCAGGAAAAAACTGGCCAAGAGGAGCAGCACAGAGGACACGGCCCCTTTCAATGACATCAGCTGCCATATTCAGGTAACTTTATAAATGTGGTAAATCTTTCAGTGGAGTTAGTGAGTGAGAGAGTGGGTGAGTGGGTGAGTTAGTGAGTGAGTGGGTGAGTGAGTGGGTGGATGGGTTAGTGAGTGAGTGGGTGAATTAGTGAGTGAGTGAGTGGGTGAATGGGTGATTGAGTGAGTGATTGGGGGAGTAGATGAATAGTGGGATGGGAATGGGTAGTCTGGATGATGGGTCTAGGCGTAGACTGGTAGGGGGTGGATAGTCAGGGGAGGGGCTAGTCAGTTGTGGGGGTAGTCAGGTCGAGTTGATTGGTGGGCAGTCGAGTTGGTCAGGAGAGGTGGATATTCGGGTCCAGGGTGTGTGTAGTTGTTCCGGAAAGTTGTAGGTGGGTGGGTGGGTATTTGGGTCGGGGAGTGGTGTATGGGGGTGTGTGGTCAGCTCAGGTCAGCGGTTGGGTAGTTGAGTTGGGGGGATGGGTTGTCGGTCTGGGGGTTGAGAGGGAGTAGGTATTCGGGTCATGGTGGGTGGGTGGTCAGGTCAGGGGTATGGAGGGTCAGATTGGAAGGGGTGGGCAGTCGGGTTGGGGGTTTGTTGGGGGTGTGGGGTGGTGGGCAGTCAGGTCAGAAGGGTCCTGGTTGGGTTATAGTGGGTTGGACAGTCAGGTCGAGTGGTTAGGTCGTTGGGTTTGGGAGTGGTTGAGGGTATAGGGGTGTGTGAGAGTGTAGGTGGTGGGTTGACTCATTCTGTTAATCACTTGGTTAAACCAGAGATTAAACAGTGTAACAATTCTAGGGTAAGTATCTAGGTAAGTAGTTTGTATCTAGCCCAAGTCTTCGACACTGAGGTCAGTATAAGAGTCACTTGCTGAGGGTCTCAGATGAATGCAAATCAGCCCATCAGAAGTTTAAATTTCCTGGGCAATGACAGTGTCTGTGCGTGTATCAGGATTTTCTCAGGGCCCTGAAGCACAGCAACAACATAAGTTTAGTACATCACCACGACCAGTACCAGGCCATTGTTTTTTAAAAGAAGGATAGATAGATAATATTGCCCTTAAATCATGACAGAGTGCAGAGAGCCACAGAACCCAAAGGCAAAGTTCAAAGGTCTCAGGAGCTACAGACACTGATCTGAGTAGATTGAGTACAGTGAGTACAGTGGAGCAGAGCCTGCGTGAGGCTCAAGTCATCTTCTTTCTAAAAAAATTCTTCAGCTCCTTCAACTAGGGTGCGAGGCATGAGTCAATGTGTAGCACGCCAGCCTGTTTATCGTGAAGCCATGGTTCAAACTCCACTCCAGGCTGACACAGCCAGTCACTGTTGTAATGTAGGAAACACAGCAACTAATTTACATATAGCAAGCTCCCACAAAGAGCAATCAGATACCAACCAGGTAATCTGTTTTTGTGATGTTGATTGAAAGATAAATATTGACTAGGATACTGGGGATTACTCCCAGGGGTGGTTGCCATAGCTGTGAGAGCAGAGGGGGTGGAAAACAGTCACCAGAGTTGTGAAAGGGCTATCTTCTAGATGTCAAATGTGGTGTCGTTTCTCCTTACTGCTCTTGTTTTGACCTTAAAATTGGGATTTCCCCTTCTCTGGTCCGTTTTCACTTGATATTGAGGCTGCTCATACTATCTGCACTAATTTTGTTTTATGGTGCAATTAAACTGTCATTAAACAGCACGCCTGAGCAATAACAAACAACAAAGTCATGATCTCACTTGGTACAACGATCAAGGTTGCAAGGTCCTTTATCAATCCTTGAATTGCGACAGAAACTTTTCTTGGCCCTTTTGCAACTTTGATCTTCTCTAACCTTTTCTAACTTCTCTAACCTGAGGACATCACAAAGTGCTGATTGACCAGGACACCATGGAGAAAACTTCTTCAAACGGTGTCATCAGATCTCTGATATCCACCCAGGAAAGCAGACTTGGATTAACATCTCATCCAAAAGCCAACCCTGATCTCTTCCTCAGTACTACACTGGGGGTGTTTGCCTACATAATGTACTCAAATCTTTGGAATGTGACTTGAATACGCAACCCAAAGGCAAGATGCTCCCCACTCATCCACAGATGACACTGTTCCTGTTGCACTGATCTTATGCTATTGCCTTTGGATACAAGAAACATCTTGGAGTTCCTACATGGAACAGGATACCCAGTCCACAAGTCTGAAATACCCTGCTGTATTGATTAGACAACAAAACTTACTAAGCAAATAAAGACTCAGCAGCCACTTGCAAAGCAGCTACTTCTCTTCTGCTGATGTAATTTTATTATCCAGAGAGTTAAATGAAATGGTTTATTTCACTCTTATCCAAAAAAGTTAAATTTTAATCCACTGAAAAATTCAGAACTCTTTAGTGTTACCTTTTTATTTAATTATAACTTCATCCTCTATATTAATTGATTGATATAATAAAATATAAAATTAGCTCCAGTATGTGCACTAAAAATAAACTTAGGCTTTCTGTATACCTCATTAATTTAGATTAAGTTAAAAGCTTGCCAGAAAATTCACCCCACTTGACACCTTGTCGTGTCATATTACTCTGTTTTCAGGATAGCCTGATCATGCACAGTTTTCAGTCTTTTTAAATCTCCACTCTAGGGGCAGAATTTTGCCATCGGCGAGCAGGGGGTGGGGCCCATTCACCAACGTGTAAAATGACTCGGGATGACATCGGGTGGAACTCCTGACGTCATCCCGTCCCATTTAAATTTTCAGGGAGGCGGGGGCGCAGCAAAATCAGCTGTGGGCCCGCTGACCTGTCAATGACCAATTGAGGCAATTTTTGTCGCTTTTCTTAAACTCATTCGCTCTGTCTCTCGCTGACTGCCCACTGCTGCTTTTAACTGTGGGTCTCTGACACTGTTCTCTCTCAAGCTTGCTTTGTCTCTCGCTGACTGCCCACTGCTGCTTTTAACTGTACGTCTCTGACACTGTTCTCTCTCAGGCTTGCTCTGTCTCTTGCTGACTCCCCACTGCTGCTTTTAACTGTGGGTCTCTGACACTTGTAAAGGAAATTTCATTTTTTTCCTAATATTACTGTGGGATACTAAAGCAGGCTTGTGGGGGTTTTGTGTGCGTGTGTGTCTAATTTAAGTACACTGAAGACAGTCAGACTGCAAGGTTTAAATCATCAAAGGAATTAGGTGTAAAAGCAGGCATTTTGAAATGGAAATGGATGAGCATTTGTAGATTAGTTGAGAAACTGATGAATTTCAAAGAGACATCACCGTATGTTTTACAACTGGCAAAATCATAAATAAATAAGACAAAGTTAATAAGTTTATTTTTCCCAAAAGTGCTGGCCACAATGACAACAGGAAAGATTTTTATATTCTGTGAAAGGTAACTTCCAAAGAAAGTTTAGAACAATGGATTTACAGATCAAAGGGGGGAAATATATTTAAGGAAAGATTGGAAGCTGTATGAGAGTGGCCATGTGAGATCATGAAAGGTGGACTATTTGAAGAGAGACCTGGGAAAAGCAGCCTCTAGCCATCCCAGAGAAGTTCTTCCTTGTTCCAGAAAGCAAGGTTTTGTTAAAAGCCTTGAAATCCCATTGTTGAGTGAAAGGAAGAGAGAAGCTGTTAAATACCTCACTGAACAATTTCTCCTTAAACTCCTCTCACTTCCTCCAAATAAAAGGTGTGGCTATGGGTACCCGCATGGGCCCTAGCTATGCCTGTCTCTTTACGGGGTACGTGGAACATTCCTTGTTCCAGTCCTACTCCTGCCCCCTCCCACAACTCTTTCTCCGGTACATCAATGATTACTTCGGTGTGGTTCATGCTGTCGTCTGGACCTGGAAAAATTTATTAATTTTGCTTCCAATTTACACCCCTCCATCATTTTCACATGGTCCATCTCTAACACTTCCCTTCCCTTCCTTGACCTCTCTGTCTCAATTTATGGTGATAGACTGTCCACCAATATCCATTACAAGCCTACCGACTCCCACATCTACCTCGACTACAGCTCCTCACACCCCGCTTCCTGTAAGGACTCCATCCCGTTCTCTCAGTTCCTTCGCCTCCGTCGCATCTGTTCTGATGATGCCACTTTCAAAAACAGTTCCTCTGACATTTCTTCCTTCTTCCTTAACCAAGGTTTTCCACCCACGGTGGTTGACAGGGGCCTCAACTGTGTCTGGCCCATCTCCCTTGCCTCTGCCCTCACACCTTCCTCTCCCTCCCAGAAACATGATAGGGTGCCCCTTGTCCTCACTTATCACCCCACCAGCCTCCGCATTCAAAGGATCATCCTCCGCCATTTCCGCCAACTCCAGCATGATGCCACCACCAAACACATCTTCCCTTCACCCCCCGGCGGCCTTCCGCAGGGATCATTCCCTCCGGGGCACCCTGGTCCACTCCTCCATCACCCCCTACACTTCAACCCCCTCCCACGGCACCTTTCCATGCAACCGCAGAAGGAGTAACACCTGCCCCTTTACTTCTCCTCTCCTCACCGTCCAAGGGCACAAACACTTCTTTCAAGTGAAGCAGCATTTCACTTGCACTTCCCTCAATTTAGTCTACTGCATTCGTTGCTCCCAATGCGGTTTCCTCTACATTGGAGAGACCAAACGTAGACTGGGTGACCGCTTTGCAGAACACCTTCAGTCTGTCCGCAAGCATTACCCAGACCTCCCTGTCGCTTGCCATTTCAACACTCCACCCTGCTCTCATGCCCACATGTCCGTCCTTGGCCTGCTGCATTGTTCCAATGAAGCTCAATGCAAACTGGAGGAACAGCACCTCATCTTCCGACTTGGCACTTTACAGCCTTCCGGTCTGAATATTGAGTTCAACGATTTTAGACCATGAACTCTCTCCTCCATCCCCACCCCCTTTCCGATTCCCCCCCCTTTTTTTCCAATAATTTATATAGATTTTTCTTTTCTCACCTATTTCCATTATTTTTAAACGTGTTTCCATCCATTGTTTTATCTCTGCCTTTTAGCCTTTTTCGATTCCTTCACCCCACCCCACTCCCGCTAGAACTATCTGTACCTTGCTTGTCCTGCTTTCTACCCTTAATTAGCACATTCCTTAGATAATATCACCACCTTCAAAACCTCTTTGTCCTTTTGTCTGTGACATCTTTTGGTTATCTCCACCTATCACTGGCCCTTTATCCAGCTCTACTTGTCCCACCCTCCCCCCTTAAACCAGCTCATATTTCACCTCTCTTCTATTTTCACTTAGTTCTGTTGAAGGGTCATTCGGACTCGAAACGTTAACTGTGCTCCTCTCCGCAGATGCTGCTAGACTTGCTGAGTTTTTCCAGGTATTTTTGTTTTTGTTTTGGATTTCCAGCATCCGCAGTTTTTTGCTTTTAAGAAAGGGAAATGCCTGGATTGGCTAATAGTTGCTATTGTGACCTCAGCTTGTCAGATAAAAAGTAATGTTGAGCTTCCAGCAATTGTAAATGGTGTAAAATCTCGACTGCATTCAAGAACCTCTGAGGGCAGCTTTGGGGTTTGTACCAGCTATTTGAACTTTTCATAGTTCTCAGGTAATCCACTAGTGCTTGCTTTAGTAATGTAAACTGCACCTCCCAAATAAAATGGCAGAAATATGTGATGATTGGTTTGGTTTTGGCACCAAATGCTTCTGGGCTGTGCCAACTGTCATTATTGTACTAATGGGCATTTTTTTTTCAAAAACTAAGTCGATGTAAATCCTAAAATGTCTAACAATTTGTTTTTTCATACACTAACATTTTCTATATGTCTAGTCGAGTCACCCTTTGTATAGAGCAAATAGGTATCAAATTAAAAATGTGTTTTAAATAGCTAAGAGAAGAATTTTACTAGAAGGTGTAAACTAGTGTGGTAAACGCACCATAGCGAGACAATTAAGTCCACTGGGCTGTTCGCATTTGGTAACTGGTAGATCTTAATTTTTTTTAGCATCCATTCCTGCCCCATCCTACAGCATCCAGCTCTGTTGTCTCATTTGACGTTCCTGAACATTGTAACGACTCCAGACCAAACCTAGTTCCACAATGGTAGCAGTAGCTCTGTGTTAACTTGCCCTGTGTAAAGACTGGATAAGCTGGGATTGTTCTCCTTGGAGCAGGAGAGATAAAGGGGAAATTTAATCGAAGTGTTCAGAACTATGAGGGGTTATGATCAAGTAGATAGGGAGATACTTGCCCCTGGCAGGAGAGTTGGTAACAAGAAGACATTAGAGGGCTATGGGGAAAAAACAGGGAAATGGGATTAATTAGACTGCTCTATCAAAGAACTGGCACAGGCATATGGGCCAAATGGCTCCCTCCTATGCTCTCTCATTCTTTAATTCAAAAGAACTGGACTTCATAGCATCTTTAGATTAACTAAAAGGACATAGAATCGTCAACACAGAGGCAGGCCATTGGCCTAACTAGTCTGTATTAGTGCTTATACTTCATCCAAGTCTCCTATTTCACCTCCCTCATCTCGGCCTTTCAGCATATCTTTCTATTCCTTTTTCTCTCGTGTACTAATCTAGTTTCTTTTTGAAAGCACCTGAACAATTTGTCTTAATCACTTCCCGTCGTGGCTCAAACCACCCTAGTGGAGAAATTTCTCATTTCCCTGTTAAATTTATGTGTTATGTTTTAACTTGTATTTGTTGCCCCTAGTTTTGGATTCTTCTTTAGGGGGAAATATTCTCTCAATATCTACTCTGTCCAACCCATTCATCATTTTAAGGATGGTCATTATCAGGTCACCTTTAAGTTTCTTTACTAAAGTATAAAGTCCTAAAATTCCTGGTAGCTTTAATCTCTCAGCTCTGGTCCCATTCTTGTAAATCCTTTTTGTGCTTTCTCCAGTGTTTCTATAGTATGGAGACCAGAACTATGCACAGTATTCTAAATCTGGCGTGACCATGGTCCTGTACAAGTTTAACATAGTTTTGTTAGTTTTGAATTCTGTATTACTGGAAATAAATCCCAGTGCTTTGGTAACATTTTTAATTGCTTTGCTAACCTGCAATCAGCTTTTCATGATTTACTAACTTGTATCTCTCTTGTAAGTCCAATTGGGGCTTTCACCCAATTCAGTTTCTTATTTTCTAAGGTATTGGTGACAGAGCAGGCTTGAGGGGCCAAATGGCCTACTCCTGCTCCTAATTCATATGTTTCTGGTTTTCCTACCAAAGTGCATCAATTCACATTTATCTGTATTAAAAGTTCATTTGCCACTGAACTGCCTCATCTGGAATGTCTTGTATTATTTTGTATTCTTCCTAACTGTTATCTATTTGTTATCAGTTTAGTATCATCTGCAAAATTTTGATATTGAGTTACTTACTCCAATGTCAAAATCATTCATGTAAATAATGAATAACAGTGATCCCAGCACTGATCCTTGTGGAATACCGCTTTCTGTCTTCCTCTAATCTGAATAAACACCCTTTATCCCTATTCTCTGCTTTCTATTTTTAATCAATCTGCTACTCTCAGCTATTTGCCTCCTGATTCCACATGCCCTAACATTTGTCATGAAGCTACTGTGTGCTACATTAGAAAGTACACAGTACACCAGTGTTGTAGGGAGTAGGTGTTTAATCTGTTTCTCACAGTAAAGTTTGACTTTGTCCTGACCTGACAGGAAGAGCTATGGGATAATGATCAGAACCCCATGCTGATTCAAACCATTCCTCCTCATATTCCATGGGCTCTGAGGCCAACTCGATTGCTGCTGCTATCATCAGCAAACTTAACACCCACCAAGAAGTCTCCTAATGTGTATGTCCTTGTATCACACTAACATTTTGATGATGGATTCTTCTGCCTTTTTGACGGATAAGTGTTCATCAAGAGAAAGGGAAAAAAAACTGGTTTACAGTCTAGGTGAATATCGTCTCATGCATGACATTAGGCCAAGACTCGATTTGCATAACCAATTGCAAATGCTACGTATGAAGTCAGTGTTGGAGGGGTGGGTGGAGGCATTGGCTTTGCCCCACCTTGTCCTGAAGGCAGTTGACTCCATCCCCCTCAAATGTCAAAATCACTTGATGAGAGAAACCTCTCCATTTGGGTTTTTTTCCCCATGTTTTTTTTAAACATTTTAAAAACTCTTTTAATGGGACATGGGTGCTGTTGGCTAGGCCAGCATTTTTATTGACCATCCCTAAGTGCTTTTAAGAAGGTATTGGGATCCAGCTTGCAAGCTTGGAGTTTGGATTTTAGATTGTCTTTATATCTAAGTTTGGGACATCCAGCCACCTGATGTTGCAAATAGATCTGAGACAGTGAAGGTGGATTATTTCCAGTGTTTTATGTAATTCTGTTAGGTTAACAAAGTCTTGCACCCATAAAGAAGTGATGTAAGAACCACTGCCTGGCAGATCTTGATCTTTGTTCTGAGACAAACTTCATGCTCTTTCTAAAGTCTGTCAGTGAGTCTGCCAAATGCTGAGCTTGCTTTTGCCAGGCGATGGTTGATTTTATCATCCAGCATAGTGTTATTGGAGAGGATACTCCCAAGATAACAAAACTTCTTTCCTGAATGAAGGGGTGTGTTGATGATGGCGACTGTGGGATCTTGAAGTATGTGGCCAGAGGTAGGTTGATACAAGGTCTCTGTCTTCTTCAGACTTATCTCAGGCCAAAGTGTTCTGAGGCAAGGGTTCTGACCCACTGAATAACATGTTAAGTGAAAAACTCAAAGAACTTCCTTTCCCATATTCACCGGAGTTTTGTTAATAGCAATATTAATGTTCTGGACAATATTTATCTTCAAAACAACATCACTAAAACTGATTAACTGGTCATTGTCTCATCTGCTGTGTGCAAATTGGCTGCAATGTTTCCTACATTGGCTACATTTCCAACAGTGACTACATTTCAAAAGGAAATTATAAGTAAAAAATATTGGGATGTCCTGAGGTCATATGTTGGTTCTGTCGGCTGGACAGTCATATGTCAGTTGTATATTGTATGTATGTGAGTAATTTGTGTGTCACATGTCAGTTGGTTGTTTGGTCAGTCAAATGATCATATGTTGATTGGTCGTAGATCAGTTGGTCAGTCAGCCATATGTTAATCAGTTGGTCATGTTAGCCATATGTTAATTGGTCAAATGTCAGTCATTTGTCAGCTGGTTGTATGATGGTCATATGTCGGTCAGTTGGTTGGTTATGTGTTGGTTGAATGTGTGACAGACAGTCCTTCATGCGTTGGTTGAATGTTGGTTAGCCTTGTTTGGTTTCTTTCCAAGCATTATAAACAACCTCAGCATTCACTGTCCAAGTGTTGCTGGGACTGAGCAAGGGCAGAGGTATTTTCAGGCTTGTGCAACAGTACTGATATTTACAGATAAAAGCAAAATACTGCGCATGCTGGAAATCTGAAACAAAAACAAAAATTGCTGGAAAAACTCAGCAGGCCTGGCAGCATCTGTGGAGAGAAAGACAGAGTTAACGTTTCGAGTCCGTATGACTATTCTTCCGAACTAAAGAGAAAAAGAAATGTGATGAAATTTATACTGTTTAGAGGGGGTGGAACAGGTGAAGCTGGATAGAAGGCCAGTGATAGGTGGAGGCAAAGGAGAGATTGCAAAATATGTCATAAACAAAAGGTGGAAGGGGTGTTGATGGCGGTGATACTGGCTAAAGGAGGTGCTAATGGTGGCATTAAGAGTAGAAAGCAGGATGAGCAAGTGACAGATGGCCCTAGTGGAGGTGTGGTGGGGGGAGGGGACAGTGTGGGAGCAAAGATCAAAATAGGCTAAAAGGTGGGGATAAAACAATGAATGGAAATAAATTTTAAAAAATAATAATAGAAATAGGTGGGGAAAAAATGTATATATAAAAATTAAATAATAAATATTTGATAAAAGGGGATCAAAAAGATCCTCATGATGGAGGAGAGAGTTCATGACCTGAAGTTGTTGAACTCAATGTTAAGTCTGGAAGGCTGTAAACTGCCTAATTGGAAGATGAGGTGCTGTTCCTCCAGTTTGCATTGACCTTCACTACAACATTGTAGCAGGCCAAGGATGGACATGTGGGCATGAGAGCAGGGTGGAGTGTTGAAATGGCAAGCGGCAGGAAGGTCTGGGTCATGCTTACAGATAGACCGAAGGTGTTCCGCAAAGCGGTCACCCAGTCCGCGTTTGGTCTCTCCAATGCAGAGGAGACTGCATTGGGAGCAGCGAATGCAGTAGACTAAATTGAGGGAAGTGCAAGTGAAGTGCTGCTTCTCTTGAAAGGAGTGTTTGGACCCTTGGACGATGAAGTGGGGGGAAGTAAAGGGGCAGATGTTGCACCTTCTGTGATTGCAATGAAAGGTGCCATGGGAGGGGGTTGAGGTATAGAGGGTGATGGAGGAGTGGACCAGGGTGTCCCAGAGGGAATGGTCCCTAGGGAATGCCGACAGTGGTGGGGGGTGTGAAGGGAAGACGTGTTTGGTGGTGGCAACATGCTGAAGTTGACGGAAATGGCGGAGGATGATCCTTTGAATATGGAGGCTGGTGGGGTGAAAAGTGAGGACAAGGTGGACCCTATCATGGTTCTGGGAAGGAGAGGAAGGTGCGAGGGCAGAGGAGTGGGAGATGGGTCGGACATGGTTGAGGGCCCTGTCAACCACCGTGGGTTGGAAACCTCGGTTAAGGAAGAAGGAAGACATGTCAGAAGCACTGTTTAGGAAAGTGGCATCATCAGAACAGATGCGATGGAAGCGAAGGAACTGAGAGAATGGGATGGAGTCCTTACAGGAAGCGGGGTGGGAGGAGCTGTAGTCGAGGTAGCTGTGGGATTTGGTGGGCTTGTGATGAATATTGATGGACAGTCTATCACCAGAAATTGAGACAGAGAGGTCAAGGAAGGGAAGGGAAGTGTCAATGATGGACCATGTGAAGATGATGGAGGGGTGGAGATTGGAAGCAAAATTAATAAATTTTTCCAGGTCCAGACAAAAGCATGAAGCAGCACCGAAGTAATCATCGATGTACCGGAGAAAGAGTTGTGGGAAGGAGTCTGAGTAAGACTGGAACAAGGAATGTTCCACAAACCCCATAAAGAGACAGGCATAACTGGGACCCATAGCCACAACTTTTATTTGGAGAAAGTGAGACGAGTTTAAGGGGAAATTGTTCAGTGTGAGAACAAGTTCAGCCAGATGGAGGAGAGTAGTGGTGGATGGGGATTGTTTGGGCCGCTGTTCAAGTAAGAAGTGGAGAGCCCTCAGACCATCCTGGTGGTGGATGGAGGTGGAGAGGGATTGGAAGTCCATGGTGATGAGGAGGCGGTTGGGGCCAGGGAACTGGAAATTGTTAATATGATGTAGGGCATTAGAGGAATCACAGATGTAGGTGGGAAGAGACTGGACAAGGGGAGATAGAATGGAGTCAAGATAAGAAGAAATGAGTTTGTGGGGCAGGGACAGGCTGACATGATCAGACTACTGGGACAGTCCTGTTTGTGGATTTTGGTGGGGAGGTAGATGCGGGCTGTCCGAGGTTGGGAGATTATGCGGTTAGAAACTGTGGAGGGAAGATCTCCAGAGAAGGTGAAGGTCAGTGACAGTCCTGGAAACAATGGCTTGATGTTCGGTGGTGGGGTCCTGATCCAGGGGGTGGTAGGAGGAAGTGTCTGTGAGTTGGCGCTCAGCCTCTGCGAGGTAGAGGTCAGTACGCCAGACAACAACAGCACCACCCTTGTCAGCAGGTTTGATAACAAAGTCAGGGTGGGACCTGAGAGAACGGAGTGCGGCAAGTTCAGAAGGAGACAGATTAGTGTGGGTGAGAAGAGAAGAGAAATTGAGATGGCCAAATGACAGTTCTCAATGAAAAGATCAAGAACAGGTAAGAGGCCAGAGGGAGGGATCCAGGTGGAGGGAGTATTGGAGGCGGGTGAAAGGATCCGTGAAACGGGAGGAGGACTCCTGCCCAAAGAAGTGAGCACAGAGGCAGAGGCGGCGGAAGAAGAGTTCAGCATCAGGCCGAGTCCATGATTCATTGAGATGAGGGTGTAAGGGTATGAAACTAACTCCTTTGCTGAGCACTGAACGTTCAGCATCAGAGAGGGGAAGGTCAGGGGGTATGGTGAATACACGGCCGGGGCTGGGATTAGAAGACGGGATGGGGTCAGAGGGATGGGAAGGGACGGAGGGTCCTGGATGGGCGTTGGTGTCGATGAGTTGTTGGAGCTTGCGTTCCTTAGCACCCGATAGAAAGAGACAAAGCTTCTTGTTAAAGCATCGGATGAGATGAAGAATAAAATGAAACTAGGGGCAAGGACAGCTTGGAGATAGGGTGAGTCGGTGCTGCTGGAGGGAGAGGTCGAGTGTGTTCATGTGTGTGCACGGCACTGAGTGTGGATCTCAGGATGCGACGAGAACAGCAGTCCGAGGAGCGTTGTATGTTCCGGAGATACCTGTAATCCTGGGTGGGTTCGAAACATGAGGGTTGGAACTTCAGTTCAAATCCATGTGGGGTAAGTGGGAGACGGAGACAGTCACTGAGGAAGGAAATATGGCTGTGAAAGCGAGTTTTGGTAAACATCTTGTCAAACACCAGGAGGGACATGGAAAGCAATGAAGGTTAACAGGGCAAAAGAGACAAGCAAAAATCCTGTTGGAATATATCCTGTCTGATATTTACAGAGATTGCTGAACTAAATGTTTCTCCTGATACACCCAAGCCTGTATTTATTCTAACAAGGACTTTGGAACTTTAAGTCTCCAGACCTATTAATCACTGGGTTTACAGCATGAATACATTGGCTGTAGAGAATAAGCCTGGATATACAGAAGAGAAACAAGATTTTTGAATTGAATATGTTGAGGGAAGGAGACAGCGAGGTCTTTGACAGAATGAATTTCAATGCAAGTTGTTGCATAGATTAGGCTTGTATTCCCTCGCATGTAGAAGATATGGTGATGACCTAAGGCTTTTAAGATGATTAAAGGATTCAATAGGACAGATAGAGAGAAACTATCTCCTCCAGTGGGGGAGTCCCAAACTGGGGGAGTAACCTTAAAATTAGACCTAGTCCATTCAGGAGGGATGTCAGGAAGCAAAGTGTAGTGGAAATCAGGAACGGTCTCCTCAAATTGCTGCTAAAGCTGGGAGTCAATTGAAAATGTCAAAAATGATTTTTGGTGGGCAAGGAAATTAAGGGTTATGGAACCAAGATGGGTAGATGGAATTAAGATACACATCATCCAGAATCTGATTGAATGATAAAACAGGTTAAAGGGACTGAGTTGACTCCTCTATTCCTATTTTCCATTTTCCTGTTCTTCATAGGAACAGTTTGCATTAAATTTTTCATTTTGCATTTTGTGCATTGGGCAACACATACACCCGAACTACACTCGATAAACCCAGTCTATCATTATTCCCTGCAAAGACTGGAATGGCGTAATGCTCACAAGGGTTGTTGCTCAGGAAATTGATGGAAGAAAAGGCTTTTTGGGCCCTCACATAGGGCAAGAATTTCCTGCAAGCATCGCTTCATTGTCAGATACGGAAAGGAGGCCTCATGTGTTACCTTCAGTGGTGAGAAGACCAAGGCAAGAGCTACAGAAGAAGATTTCCCAAGGCTTTGCCCGACCATCTCAGCTGTTTTAGGGGCCCAAAATCCACTGAGTTACTAGCATTCAGCCTCTGCGGCCTGGAAATCATTTCCTTGCTTTGAATGGCTGACCTTATCTCAACCTCATCTTGTTTTGGCAAACTGTGCCATGGTGGATCAGTTATCAAAGGACACAGATTTAAGATAATTGGCAAAAGAACCTTAAAGCAGATGAGGGATTATTTTTGATATAGCAAATTGTGATCTGCAATGTGCTGCATGAAAAGGTGATGGAAACAGATTCAACATTTTCAAAAGAGAATTGTGTCCTGTCCAGGAGACAGGAAGAACATATATATATATATATATATATAATATTTTATATAAAATACATATCAAATATATCTACATCATACTTTATAAAATTAATTTTTTGTTTTTCAAAATGGACAATTGCAGGGCTGATAAAATGGCTGCAGCTGGTCACATGCTAGTTTCTGAGCAGCTTGAAAGTGAACAAAGGCTAACACATCAAATCCGCTGAAACGTAACATACCTTGCATAGTATAAACATTCCAACCTAGCCAACACAAAGGATAGTAGACAATAAGTCTGCAACAGCCATCTATGGACAAAGGTAGAGCTATTTGTGACTCCTAATCTCCAATGTTATGCTAATGGCCCCACCGTTACCTGCTCCAAAACACAATGGGTTTCAACCAGGGGTCTCTTTGGCTGAATAGCTCAATCTGAAACCATCTTGTCACATGACTGAAATTAAGCTGTTTGAATTCCTTTAATTATACAGCCTTTGAACTTCATCTTCAGTTGCGGTTTAACCTCTGAGGAGAACCAGACTATTGGTTACTGCCTGCCTTTGATATCCATCTCTCTCCAAGTCTGATTTCCAGAAAGAACCCTATATTTTGCCTACAGAGTGAACTAATACCCAGGATACAAGAATACTTTGCCGCATCTTCAACAAACTCAACCTGCAACCGAGTTCCTAGGACCAAGACTGGGAATTCTGTCAGACAAAGCCACCTGAAAGAACCTTCATTGGACATTGATTCTGGGCTTACATGAAACCATAATTCTTATTTTTGTCCTGGTCTTTGCCCCTTTCTTTCCCTTGTCCCTCTTTTATTGTGTGAATGCAAAAGGGGTGGATGTTGCAAAACCCCTTCCCGTG
The DNA here is from genome assembly GCF_964194155.1 of Cetorhinus maximus. NCBI lineage: Eukaryota > Metazoa > Chordata > Chondrichthyes > Lamniformes > Cetorhinidae > Cetorhinus > Cetorhinus maximus. The sequence continues at coordinate 71,797,741 of NC_135896.1, forward strand.
TTTTGTGTGTGTAAAATAAACTACCCCTCTTATTTTACCTTATCTCGAGTTTGCTGTGGGGTGATTAATAGAGAATTGGATAACTCCAAAACTGAAGGGTTGGGGAAAATATCAAGGGGGAAATCAAAAATATTGGCCAAGATACTGGGGAGAACTCCCCTGCTCTTCTTTGAAATTGTGCCATGGAATCTTTTACACCTACCTGAGCAGGCAGATGGAGGTTCAGTTTAACTTCTCATCCAAGAGATAATGCCTCCAACAGTGCAGCACTCCCTCAATACCATGCTAGAGTGTCAGCGTACATTTTGTGCTCAAGCCTACATGTACCCAAAATTGTCTAATTCCGTGGTGTGGCTGGAGGAGATGTCACTGAGTGACAGTGAGAGGGATCTGGATTAACATCAGCAGAGATGCAGTCAGTAACACAGGGTTATGAATGACAACAGCAACTTATATTTATATGGCACCTTTAATTAATAAAATATCCATGAAGCCACAGCTGATACCTGGTGCCAAATGATCGCAACTAGCACATTTGTCCAACAGCCACATTGTGCTCATTTATTTGAGTCAGCCCAGTCCGCGCATTCCCACCCAGTTTGGAACAGGCTGAAGTGAAACACACAACCATTACATCAAGGCATCTGGAGAGCAGCACTTCCTCCAGGCACTGTAGTTACATCAGGCTCCTAAAGAGAGTCTGCCAAACACTCACTGGAGAACGATGCAAAGCAGATTCCAAATCAGCTACTGGAAGCAGTTTCAAGAACATTACAAAGAGAAGTGCACATAATCTTATAAAAAGTTATGCAAAGTAGACTTTCTCAGATCAGTCCGTTGGGAATGGAAATCTGATAAATATTAATCAAACTTTGCCTGGCAAATGAAGGGGCATGAGCTAATCCAAGGAAAATGGGAAATGCATGGAGCAGACCAAGTGGGTTTATCAGCAACAGACACTCACCTTTGAAGTCTACTTAATAACACATAAGATGAATTGAGTAACTAAACTCACCAAACGTGAACAAAATAGTAGTTATTACCTAAAAACTTCCATAACTGTATAGATTTAACAGTCTTGGAACTTAAGCATGAGTGAATCGTGGGTGCTCTTAGGCAAAGCTAAGAAAGATATCAATTGTACACAGAGTTTGGTGCTTACACTGCCCTTCTCTGTGACGTTTTTGGAGGTTATTTTACAGCTGCATGGGCATAGGTCATACAGTTTGTGACTGCATCAAGCCTTCGTCAGCAACAAACATAGCAACGGTATGACAGAATCACAGAATCACAGAGTGCAGAAGAGGCCCTTCGGCCCATCGAGTCTGTACCGACAGTATGACAGAGGACAAAAACAGGGACTGAGAAATATTAATTAAAAGCAGAAAATTCTCAAGAGCTCAGGCAGCATTTGTGGAGAGAGAAACAGAGTAAAAAGTTTTATTTATGAGATGTGGGGCGAAAGCAGCTGGATGGGGGAGATGGGGTCAGCCAGCCAATAGCAGGGCAGGTTGGGGCCAGGAGAAGCAGCCAGCTTTTGAGTAATGGGATAAGGGAGACAGGCTGGAGCTAGAGGGGTGGTGGTGAAGTGGGGTGCGACAGATCATTACAGCGAGGACAGGCCTTGAAGGCTTCTTGAGGGGCCGTGGGGGAGCACTCCTCCTCCTCCTGTTGGAGGGCAACCCCACCTCCTCCTGTGGGGACAGAGGAGCATTCCTCCTCCTCCTGTAGGGGAAGGCACTCCTCCTCCTCCATGTACACATGCAGTGCTATAAAATTCAGTTGCTCTCTGCAAACCTGTCTGGCAACAGTGCCGTGGAATCCTGATTTCAATGTTATAGCGCAGTGTCCCGAATCTCCAGAATAGGATACAGTCCTCGCAATGCACCGCTGTAAACATGGCAGCAGGCAGGCAAGCAGCAGCTTGGGGATGATGATGCTTTTTCATTTGGCTGGAGGAGGTGTCACTAAGTGACAGTGAGAGGGATCTGGATTAACATCAGTAAGAGATGCAGTCAGTAACACAGGGTTATGAGTGACAACAGCAACTTATATTTTTATGGCACCTTTAATTAATAAAATATCCCAAGGAGCATGATAAAACAAAATTTGATAACAAACAGGTCAGTGTAGTGATTGAAGGTATAATCTTTACTACTACTTTTAGGGGTCACGTGTTTGTACTGACGAATCAGCCCTAAGCGTGTATAATCTTAGGGGCAGGGCTTTCTAGTTGTGGATCTGGTTCAAGTATGTAGCTTCTAAAAGAGCTCTGTAAATAAAGTTATCTGTTTCAAGTAAGAAACCTGCCCGGTACATCAAGTTTATTACAATTGGCGACGAGGGTCAAATAGCTCTGATGCTACACCTCACCTCGTGAATGTGAGTGCATCATTTCTTAAGGAAAGAAAGAAAAGTGTACTCACCAGTCATGCCACTCTTTGGCAGAATCAACCCTTTTGACTCGTCCATGGAAGACTGGAGTCAGTACATAGAGCGCCTAGGTTTTTATTTTATGGCGAATGAAATAAACATGGAGGAGAAACAGAAAGCTATTCTTTTGCGTGTCTGTGGTAGCAAAACATATAACCTGATTCGCAGTCTGACAGCCCTGAACGCGCCCCATTCTAAATCTTTTAATGAATTGGTAGACCTCATGAAGACGTATTTTCATCCAAAGCCAACGGTAATTATGCAGAAATTTAAGTTTAACTCCAGAGTATAGGCTCCGGGAGAGTCTGTTGCAACTTATATAACAAAGCTGAAGCAGTTGACTAAGCACTGCGACTTCGGAGATACACTCAATGTTATGTCGCGGGACCGGTTGGTTTGTGGCATTCACAACTATGCCATTCAGCGCTGTTTACTTGCAGAAGTTTACATTGATTTGAAGCACGCCATGGAAATAGTGCCAGCAATAGAGAATGCTGAGAGGGACTCGCAGGCTTTACAGAGTGTGCAACATGGTGCCGTTCTGCAGTTGGGGTGGGAACCGACCGCTGGGCATGGCGCGAAAACCAGAGAGACAACAGTGAAGCAGAAGATAGTTTCTGCTGCCCGAAAAATGAAAAGGCATAGTGGAGGCTTTACAGCAGTGATTCAGAAATTAATCTGGTAACGATGTGGGGGTAACCACGTACCTAAAGCCTGCAGATTCAAGGATGCTGAATAGCATTACTGCCACAAAAAAGGGTACATAATAAAGCAATGCAGGGCGAAATTGAAACAACCCATCAGACAACAGACTAAGATGATTGAAGTGCATAATATAACAGAACCAGAAGCTGCCAATACTGATATCCATTCACTACACAATGTCAAAGCAGTAAAAACTGAACCAATAACTGTCACCATTCAAGTGAATGGGAAGCCTCTAGTCATGGAGGTAAATACAGGAGCCTCTACAACAGTGGTGGGAGAACACACATTTAAATACCTAAATGAAAGTACCCAGCCACTGAATCTGGAGCAAACCATGGCTCAATTGAAGACATACACTGGAGAATCCTTATAGGTAAAGGGCATCGTCACATTACCTGTGTCCTATAGGCAACAGACAACCCAACTTCCAGTGATCATAGTGACAGGTGAAGACCTAGTCTTCTGGGCCGTGATTGGTTACAAATGATTAAGCTCAACTGGTCAGAAATATTTCAAGTGAAAACAGGAAGAGTTCCTGAGTTGATAAGGGAATATGACAGTGTATTTTGGAATGAGTGAGGAGAATCGAAGGACCTTCACAGGATCCCTCAGGTCAGAGTTGGTTCCACTGGAAAATAATGACAAGAAACAACATGAATATGGTGCCACACTTAACAAACTGAAGAAACAGTTGGCAGAAAAGACTCTACAATGTTCAATGTTCCAGGAGGAAGCCAAAAGATTCAAGAAGGAGACTGAAGAGCTGAAGAATCAGCTGAATGAAACAAAAGAGGCATTAAAAGGAAAAGGCATGGAACTTTCCAAGATGCGAGTGCGTAACAAAGCCATGGGTAATTCAACCCCCGGACTGAACTAAGCTAAGATATCACCAGAGAGAAATTTGGCTGACTGTGAAATCAAAATGAAGGACGAAACAAAACTCTGTGGCAAACAGAAGAAGAAAAGACAGAAATCAGATCAGAAAGGCCAATAGGCTATGTCTCCAGAACCTTCTCTGTAGCCGAGAAGAGTTATTCATAACTTGAAAAGGAAGGTTAATCAGTGATATTTGGAGTGAAGAAATTCCATCAGTATCTGTATGGACAACACTTCACCATAGTGTCGGACTATAAACCACTAATGGGTTTATTTGGTGAGGATAAAGCCGTTCTGCCGATAGCCTCAGCAAGATTCAACATTGGGCTTTGATATTATCGGCGTATGAGTACACCTTTATGCACCATCCTGGTGTGCATATTGCAAATGCAGATGCCCTCTGTCATCTTCCATTACCAGATAGCATTGTACATGCTCCTGTGCCACAAGAAGTTGTGCTTGTGTTGAATTTCTTGGACTCTTCGCCTGCCTGTGAGAAGCAAATAAGGAATTGGATAAACCGGGGTCCAATTTTGTCATAAGTCTGAGATAAGGTATTGCAAGGATGGTCGAATTCACCAAGATAAAAGCAAAATACTGCGGATGCTGGAAATCTGAAATAAAACAGAAAATTCTGGATAAACTCAGCAGGCCTGGCTTCAGAGCTCTGAAGAAGAGTCATACGGACTCAAAACGTCAACTCTGTTTTTCTGTCTGCAGATGCTGCCAGACTTGCTGAGTTTTTCCAGCATTTTCTGTTTTTATTTTGGTTGAATTCACCAGTCTCTGAAGGGATAAGACCATTCCATGCCTGGAAAACAGAGTTAAGTTGTCAAGATGGAATCTTATTGAGTCATTGCCCCTTCGCAAGGAAGAGAACCACACCAGGCATATCGAAGATGAAGGTGCTTGCGCGAAGCTATGTCTGGTGGTCAGGCATAGACAGTGACATTGAAAGCATGGTCAAGCACTGTCTCCAGTGTCAGTGACAACAGAAGTTGCCCGTTTCAGCTCCACTGCATCCGTGGGAGTGGCCTGGTCGTTCCTGGGTTAGACTATATATTCACAGAATCACAGAATCACACAGTGCAGAAGAGGCCCTTCGGCCCATAGAGTCTGCACTGACACGTGAGAAACACCTGACCTACCTGCCTAATCCCATTTACTGGCACTTGGCCCATAGCCTTATTGATATTGAAACATATTGGAAACATATTGATTATGTAGGTCCATTTTTAGGTATCATGTTCTTATTGATCATCAATGTGCATTCTAAGTGGATGGATGTGTATGAACTTAGATCACCGACATTGAGTGCAACTATTGAAAAGCTGCGCCAATGTTTTAGTATACATGGCCAACCGGAAGTCATTGTTTCAGATAATGGTACTGTCTTCACTAGTACAGAATTTCAGAGATTCATGAGCTTAAATGGAATTAAATATATTAAAACAGCATATATATCATTCCTCATCAAATGGGTGAGCTGAAAGAGCATTGCAAACCTTCAAATCTGGAACAAAGGAGTTATCCAGAGGTACTTTAGAAACTAAACCTTCACGTTTTCTTCTCAATTATCATATGACTCCTCATGCAACTACGGGTTTAACACCGTCTGAATTACTGATGAAGTGCCACCCTCATACAAGGTTAAGTCTGGTGTTAACAAACTTGGCGGGGGAGGTAGAGAGGAATCAGAGTAGTCAGAAATTGAATCATGATATTTATAGCAAAGCTTGGAGGTTTACTGTGGGAGATACAGTTTTTGTGCAGAATTTTGGAAATGGATCTAGTTGGGTTCCTGGTATAATTGTCTCTGAAACTGGACCCTTGTCATTCCAAGTGGGAGTGGAAGATTGGATTATTCGAAAAGATGTGGATCATCTAAGGAGAAATGAGACATTCTAACAATCAGCTACTCCGCCTGTAATTGATGTCGAACCTTTAATCCCGAAGGTGACAGATCGACCTAGAATAGACACACCTGATGCCTCTGTTGAACTATCTAATCCTGAACTGCCGCTTTCTAAGAACATTTCTAAGTACATTCCTTAGATAATATCTCCACCTTCAACACCTCTTTGTCCTTTTGTCTATGACATCTTTTGGCTATCTCCAACTATCACTGGCCCTCTATCCAGCTCTACCCACCCCCCTTAAACGAGCTTATATTTCACCTCTTTTCTATTTTTAGTTAGTTCTGTTGAAGAGTAATACGGACTCGAAATGTTAACTATGTTCCTCTCTTCAGATGCTGCCAGACCTGCTGAGTTTTTCCAGGTAGTTTTATTTTTGTTTTGGATTTCCAGCATCCCCAGTTTTTTGCATTTATCTTGTCGCTTTCTAAGGGTATCCCTGATGCTGCAGTTCCTTTTCATGCCGATCCAATGGGAGAATCCCAAGTGGTAAAGACACGCTGCTCTAACCGAATTAGGAAACGACCTCAGAGACTTAATCTTTAATCACATGGCCTGTGCATATATGTATATGTTGTGGATTAAAATATTCTTTGCAAAGAGGAAATATAAAAAAAGTAAAGGGGGAAATGTGGTGATGACCAAAAACTTCCTCGTAGAGGTAGGTTTTAAGGCGTGTCTTAAAGGAAGAAAGTGAGATAGGAAGGCAGAGTGGTTTAGGGAGGGAATTCCAGAGCTTAGGGCACAAGCAAGTGAGGGTACGGCCACCAATGGTGGAACAATTAAAATTGGGAATGCACAAGAGGCCAAAATAGATGAGCGCAGGTATCTCAGAGGGGTGTGGGACTGGAGGAGATTACAGAGATAAGGAGTGAAATCATGGAGCGATTTTGAAACAAAGATCAGAATTTAAAATCAAGACATTATTTAGTTGGTAACTAATGTAGATCAATGAGCACAGCGGCGATAGGGGAATGGGACTCACTGCAAGTCAGGATATATAAGGCAGGGTTTTGGATGAACTCAAGTTTATTGAAGATGGAAGGTGGGAGTCAGGACAGGGGAGCATTGAAATCATCAAGCCTGGTTCGACATCAATTACAGGCGGAGTAGCTGGTTGTTAGAATGTTGTTAGAAGGCATGGATGAGAGTATCAACAGCGGATGAGCTGAGGCAGAGATGAACCATGTTGTGATGGTAGAAGTTGGTGGACTTTGTGATGGAGAGGATAAGGGGTCAGAAGCACAGACATTCCCACTCAGCTTCACAAAGGAGGAGAATCATTGGAGAAGAATGGAGTGACCATTTATATTTAAAAATGCTGGTAGAAAGATGAGGAGCGATAGTGTAAGATAGTCATTGTAAAATGGTTACAACACAGAGGAGGCCAGTCGGCATGTCATGTCTGTGTTCTCTGCAAAAGTAACTCAGCTAGTTCCAATCGCTGTCTTTTCCCTGTAGCTCTGCAAATTTGTTCTCTGCAGATAACAGTCATATGGCGGAATCATCCCAGGTTTGTACTAAGTGCGGTAACAGACGGGAAAAAGGGCATTTCACGCTGTATCGCCCCAATCCCTCCTCATTAATTATGCATTCCCGGGAAACAAGCCGCTTCAGTGGCATTCCCCTGCCACGCCAACACCTCACTGCTTTATCATACTGGGCACCATATTTAAAGTGTAGCTGCATGCACACCTCTCAGTGCTTCCAGACCAAGACTGCTGCACAGAGCACATGAACCCGAAAGGCAAGATGACTGCAGCCCTCCTGATTTAATGACATGTGCCTTGAGCACCTATTGGACGCCGTGGAGGCCTGCCTTGATGTTGTCTACCCCTGCTCAGGCTGCAGGATAAGCAGCAATGTCGCTAATGCAGCATTGGAGGTGGTGGCAGCGGTGGTCAGCGCCAGTGCCCTGTAAAAGAGGACAGCCACCCGGTGCCACAGCAGGATCAATGGTCTCATCTGTTCTGCCAGGGTAACTTGCTCTTCTCATCATTCTCAACTCACACACTCACAAACCCATCGCACATCCACTGGGGTCTCACAGCTCAAGGGACAACACCAGTAACTGTCACACACACACTCACATCTCCAACAGGCCCATATCCTCTGGAGCTCACGTCCTCATCCCATCCACGTCCCCGCTAATGACACAAACATTCCAGTGCCATGGCAGTGCCATGTGTCCTGCTCACACTCTCTCCATCTGTTTTCATGCAGGAGAAGCCTGCTCACAAGAGCAAGGAGAGGTCCTAGACTGGGGGTGGAGTGGCTCACATAGGCCCCCAACATAGGAATGTGCCATCGTACTGACTGGTGAGGATGTGGACCTTGCCTGCGGCGACGGTGAGGTCAGCAGTGAACACCCACCTGAGGATCCTGCACCACATCATCCCTATCTCAACGCAACTGTGAGTGCACACCTCTCTCCTGCTTTTGACTCTGCTGACACACTAATTATTTCTACTTTGGTTCACGGGGAGCTGTGCCAATTGACTGACACCCTCAGCCAGCCAGTCCCTCAGATCCATCCAGGTCCTCACCTCGAGGCAAGAGGACACCTCCTCCATTGAAGAGTTAGAAACAAGCAGCCTGGAACACCTGTCACAGCGTTTACTCACACCCTGCACTAGCGCAGAGACACACACCTCGGTGGGACCTAGATCTAGAGCAGGCTCGGGTTCATGATCTGGTGGTCACTGCATTGACACATGTCTGCAGCAGGAGGAGGCAGGTTCAACTGAGATCCCTGGCATCTGGAGGACTGCTGGAGAAGAGGCATCTGTGAGGTCCGAGTCAGATGACGAGCCTCTGGGAACATCACACAGAGCTGTTGGAAGCCCTCAACAGAGTTGCTTGCAAGTCAGAGGAGTGCATCCGCCTGCTCTCTGTTAAAGTGGTGCTTACATGTGTGCGAATGGAGGTCTCCATGGGGAGCATGGTGGATACCATGGAGTCCCTGGTCAGCTGAATGTGGAGATATGTGCAGACCTGCACTCCATCTCAGTTGCCATGGATGAGTTCCTGCAGTGGCAATGCGAGAGGGGAATTGGGCGCCTCGATCTCCCTTCATTTGCTCCTTCCCCTCAAGGAGTCAGGCCGAGACCCTCAGGCACCTGAAGGGAGGCAAAGCGGCAGCTGGACACCTCTGGGTCATCCACTCAGGAATCTCAGAGGTTGTCCTCTCCTCCGTGTTCCCTTTGCCTGTGACCCCCTCAACCTCATCCTCCGTCACCGCAGAGGGAGCAGCCGGCCCACAGGAGGACAGCCAAAGCAAGCCAGGGCCCTCGAGACTTCAGTTCTCCAGAGAACGCACGCCAGTCATCAGAGGCAACAGGGCCAACCATTGCACAGGCTGTCTCCACCCCTGCTGCGGATGTCAGGGCAGCACCTACAAGTCTAAGGCATTCAAAAGTTAAGAAATTCTGATCACATTTGGTTGCAAAGGTAAACACATTTTGTCACTTTACAATCTGAAAATGTATTCACTTTCATTGAATAATGTGTAATGGTGTCTTTCAGCTTCACTGATAGGCTTCGCCAGTCCTCCCACTGCATCCCCTCCCCCTCCCCCCACTAGCAGTTCACCTGCACGCAGTGATCACGTGAGTGATTCTGGAAAGAGAATTGCGTGTGTGTGTGCCTTGTGTAAGCACTCTCATACACATGGATCTTTCCCACACCACACTCATCTCAATGTCCTGAACATTTTCAATGCTGGGGTTTGCTTCCAGTTGTCCATCTGAGCTGACCAGATCCCATGCAGCACCTGAACTCACCCATCATGACTCTCGTTTCACTTTCAATTTAGCAAGCATGGAGCATCTAACATTTTTCCTCAGGTCCCCTGTCCTTCCCAGGACGGGGGACCTGAAGGAGTAAGGGTAGTGGGAGAAGTAAGGGTGAAGGAAGAAGTCAGGAAGGGGGAAGGACCAAGTGGACAGGGAGTCCTGGGGATGGGGTGGGGAAGGAGCCTGGGGGGAAGGAGTAGCAGGGAGGTGGGGTGGGTCTGTGGGTTGGGAGGAAGGAGTTCCAAGGGGAGAAGGAGTTCCAAGGCGGGAAGGAGTGCAGGGGGTGGGGGATGTCCAAGTGAACATGCAAGGGAGGGTTCTGTTGAGTCCATATCTGCCTCCTGGGAAGCGAACTGAGGGTGGGCTCGGTAGGAGAGAATGTTGAGAATGACTGAGGGCAGAGTGAAGCTTTAGGGTTGGAGGGTGAGGGTTTGACGGTAGCAGTAGAAGAGACGGCGAGGATAGTTGGTACGGACTCGGAAACAGATACAGACCCTGGGGTGGGAAGGAGGAGGTCAGGGAGATTAATGTAGATGGAGGTGGGATTTTTTGGAAGGAAGGGAACGTGCACTTTCACCAGGACATCCCCAAAAGAAAAGGGTTGTGGTTGGTAGGTCACGGTGGGGAGGTGGAAGATGATGCCGGGAGGTTGACAGTAATGGGGAAAAGGAAATAGGTGACTGGGGAGTCTTTCCCCCCCTTAGAACTCCTTCTAAGAAATAGAAGGGGGGAGGGGGGAAATAGAAGGGGGGAGGGGGAAATAGAAGGGGGAGGGGGAAATAGAAGGGGGAGGGGGAAATAGAAGGGAGGAGGGGGGAAATAGAAGGGGGAGGGGGAAATAGAAGGGGGGGAGGG
>NC_135896.1:74808522-75231022 GCF_964194155.1 Cetorhinus maximus
TCACCACTCGAAAAAACAGACCCGAAAATCTCACCATCACTATTACAAAAGCCCCAAATGTAAGTTATATTTTAATATTGTTGTAAGCCTGTATATTTATTCGTCCTGTAGTATGTGACCAACTAGATTTCCATGGATGACAGTAGGTATTAGAGGTTTACAGGGGAAGACAGAAAAAAAATTGTTTTTTGAAACAATTTGCCGCCATGATATTCTTGTATCCTTTCCTTCTGCTTTTTTTCCCTGCCATCTCTTGTGATAGCAAAAGCATAGATTTATGTCACAGAACTAGACTGATGGATTTTGAACAATTTTGAATTGTAAGCTGGAACAAACTATTGTAACCTGTGGATCATTAGTGAGGAATAACATTGGTTATACTACATATTATAAATAATGAAGACAATTTGTCACTTGAGTTCATCAATGCAGAAAAAACTACTTTGGATTCTACCTCCTTTCTCCTTCCAACCACCCCCCAAACCCCATATCCACATCTCTACGCTCCCACATCAATCACAACATCAAGCTCTTTGTGTTAATAATTATGTTGAACTGCTTTTGACATCAGTCTTAAATTTTCATTTTGCTAGTTCTGTTGGATTATGTTCTGGATTTACCTCCTTTATGCTATTCACAATTTTATACATCTTTTGAGACCATCCAGTCACCTTGGGCAGAATTTAGTTTTTGCAACATGAGACCCTCACTGATTGGAGAACCAGTGGAAGATGCACACTGCTTCTGTGGCGCAGGTCATACGTGATTTAAGTGTACTCAGGCACTCAATTGGCCAGCGCCAGGCCTCCCATAGTATCAAGGACCCTGGAGGGCAAAACCCCGCCCTGAGAGCTGTTGACCAATTTACATTGCTGGCAGCGCTACTGGGAGTGGTGGCTATTGCTGGTAATGCTCCAAGGCCCACCCCGAGGATCTCCACTGGATTCCTGGAGACAGGTGAGTGAGGTGGGATGGGTTCACCAGAAGTAAAGGGAAGGGGGTTTCGAGGCAAGGACAGGGGCGTGGCCTTCAGCCCAACAATACCTCCCTTCCTGAAGTTCGGGCTTTGAGTTGGTGTCAACAAGGAAGCCCTCCACCCCAACAAGTCCAAACCCAATAGGGATTGCTAGGCAGCCTTCGGGAGATTTGTGTGAGTTCTGTTAAATTCCTGATCCACCACTAAATTTCATTGGGGTCAGGGATAAATGATATCAAGTGGCTTGTTAATGAGCCTAACTGGCATCCCGCCACCAGCGGGCTGGATTCCTGTGTTGGGCCTTCCCATCTCCAGCTTAATTGGGGACGATTTACATGACCCTGGAAATTGAATGTGGGTACTCCTGCCCAATTCTCCCCGCATCCCGCCCCTCCCTCCCCCCCACCACGCCTTCATACCGACTCCTGTGGGCTCCACTAATTTCATCCTTTCTTTCAAGTCTTGCATTCATTCAAAGGAGTGTGTCGTCACAGAAGTGACTGTATAACTTTGGAGTCAGCTTCTAATCAGCCTTGGTATCATTTGTCAAGCAGTGCAAGATGGTTGGAGGCAGTCTCCTAGAAGCAACTCACATGGTTCTTTTGAATTTTTTTTGGACTTTTTATATAAATTGAGGTTTTTTTTATTGATATAACATGTATCAGCCTGTTGTCTTCCAACACTGAAAATAGTCACTGAGTAAATTCTATTGTGGCCACACATGAATATAGTTATCTCATGGTAGACAAATAGCGATGCAGTTTAAACTGATCTTACTGGCTGTGCTTCACATGATAGATACCAGCCTCATTTGAGATTGAAATAAAAGTTTCCTCGGAAAATTGTTAATTAGACTGTTACAAAAGAGTCAATGCTATCTATGTTTACTGCTTTCCAGAAAGGATTATCTGATTAGAAAAGGCTATAAGGTAAAGCATCATGCAGAGATGGTCAGATGGATTGTGAAAAACCTCAAGAAGTTCCAAGGTGTGTCAGAGTGGCATAACCATACAAAAATAGACGCCGAGTTAAAGGGGGAGATATTTGGAGGAGTGATCAAAAATTTAAGAGGTAGATTTTCAGGAGGAGAGTGATGTGAAAGAGGTCTAGGGAGGGAATTTCAGAGTGTGGATCCTGAACTGGTGTCAATTTGGGCCAAGGAAGGGGTGGGGGATGCACAGATCCAGAATTATAGGAATAGATAGTTTTGGGAGGATTGTAGGGCTGGAGGGGGTTATGAAGATAGAGATGCATCAGGCAATGAGAATTTTATATTGGATGCATTGGAGGCCTGGAAGTCAACTTAGTGCAAAAAAATGAGAGCGGTGGGTAGACCTAGGATGCATCCCATCCTTTTTGTTTAGATCTATACTTTGTGTATTTGGCTTGATTCTATATTATAAATCTTACGTTTGTCATATGTCTTCATTTTCTATTTTAATTTGAATCTCTATGCATTTAGTCATCCAGGAAACCTTAGTTTTCATAGAAACCATAGCACAGAAGGAGACCGTTTGGTCTGTCATGCCCATGCTGGCTCTTTGGGGTTAAGTATGACTAATCTTTCAAAAGCCCGTTTTTGTCCATGCTTCTGTAAGTTCCTCAACCTCAAGTCCTGTCCAACTCCCTTTTCGAATTATTTATGTAATCGGCTTAGACCACCGTTTCAGGCCAGTGTTCCAGATCCTGATAACTGAGTGAAAAAAATTCAGTTCATCTAGATATTTTTTCCAATGATTTAAAATCATTGATCTATTATCTATTCTATCAGAAGTGTTGATCATCTTTAAAACCTCAAATAGTTCACCTATTTATCTTCTCAGCTCCATGGAGAACTTGTCCTAACTTTTCCAACCACTCCTCACAACTGAAGTCCCTGATCCTGGGTAACATACTGGTAAACTCCTTCTATACCCTTTCTAGGCCTTGACATCTTTTCTGAAATGTGACCCACAGTGGAAAGATACACTTGCATTGGAGGCAGTACAGTGAAAGTTCACTAGATTGGTGCCTGGGATGAGGAGCTGAGTAAATTGGATCTATATTCTTTGGAATTTAGAACAATGAGATATGATTTCATTGAAACATTCAAGGTTATGAAGGGACTTTGCAGGGTGGATACTGAGATGTTTTACTCCCTATCTAGGGTATCTAGAAAAAGGGGGCACAATTTCAGGGTAAGGGGCCGGTCATTTAGGACTGAGATGAGGGCTGTGAATATTTGACTCCTCTACCCCGGAGGGTTGTGGGTACACCATCATTTGGTGTCTAAGGGATTCAAGGGACATAGAGAGCCGGTGGGAAAGTGGAATTGAAATCCAAGATTAGCCATGATTGTACTGAATGGTGGAGCAGGCTTGATGGGCTGTATAGTCGTCTCCTGCTCCTATTTCTTATGTCCTTATGTTTAGTACTGGACAAGCAGCTGCTTAACCAGTAATTTATATAGTCATTGCATGAACTCTTATTTTTACTGTTGGAATCATATCTCTCAAGACTGAATTTTTCTTTTACAAAGTGGAAGGACTTGGCATTATTTGTACATTGAGCTGCTGACCTGGGTTTTTTTTCTCAAAAGGTCATAAGTTCACCTTGGAACTGTCAACAAACAGGCCTCTTCCCAGAAATCAGCTGAACTTTATGGTACTTGAGATCTGGGGAAGAATTTTCCCCTTGTCGGTGGAGGGGAAGGGCAGGAGTGGGCGCATGCAGACGCGCCTCCGATCGGGGGCGTGTTGCCATTTTACGTGGGTCGGCCAATTAAGGCTATGCGCTCCCTGTGCAGGTGGGGGGATTCCCTCAGCTGAGAGCAGCTAAGTGCTGCCTCGGGGAGATGGGTGCCAAATTTAAAAATGGTAAATGTACAAAAATAAAATTTCCCTGACATGTCCCCTCATGTGATACTGTCACATGAGTTGGGACATGTCCATCACTTTTAATCAAACTTTTATTAAATTTTTAAAAACCCTCATGAAATCTCATCCCGCCCGTGGATGAGGTTTCATGCTTTTTCTGAAGCCCGCCAGGGCTCCCGGCCTGCCCGCCTACCTTAAGGTTAGATGGGCAGGTCCATTAATTAGTTGAATTAGTTTTTAAATGGCCTCAATAGGCTGTTGACAGGTCGGCAGACGCACAGCTGATTCGGCTGCGCTCCCGCCGACCTGAAAATTGAAATGACGCTGGGTGATGTTGGGAGTTCCGCCTGATGTTATCCCACCCACCCCCTCACCGACCTAAATATCCTGGCCCTGGTTTTGTTTTGAACTGTAATTACTTTAATTGATGGGGAAAAAAACTGAAGAAAACCAAAGGCTGGTAACTTGCTGGAAATCGCATGGCAGAGAGAAAAAAAAACTTAAGTTTTAAACCTGCTGGTTTTGAAGGCAGTCATGTTGGGGAACAAGCTGAGGAAGGAAGGCTACTCTAACTGGTGCTCTGTCTCTACCTTGCCTAAAAATTGTGTGGGGCTATCAACCTCCAGCCAGAGAACCCTCACCTGAGTATAACTGGTCTGCATTTGGATCTGCAAAGCTGAGACCAGTCGGTGAGACCTTCCAGATGTCCACCTGGACCAGTGGCCCGTCTTCACATGAGGGAATTCCATGTCAACAGCGTTTGGATGCTGCGAACTTTATCCTTTATTTTATAACGCCCATCCTCTAAAGTCCATCACGGCAGAGAGACACTTATCTGTTCTTCCTTTGTTTGCCTGTATGTGTGTGTTTGCTGGGCAAGTTCTTTAGGAAGAGATGGATAGCTATACTTCCCAATTATAATTGTGTGTTAACCCGTTGTAACTTGTTAAAAAGTTTTGTTTTATAATAAACAACCATTCTGAGTTTATTGAAAGAAGCCTGGTTAAAGACTTTTTTTTTATTCTGGACACAGTAGGGGAAATTGGCTATTTTGGTGAGAAAATTAAACTTTTAAATTAATGATATGGCCTGCACTCCTCTCATTTTGGTCACAGCATTATATTCTGTGCTTGTATTTATAAACTCAGTTGCTTTTTTAACCACCTTATCAACTTAGGTAAATCCTTAAAAGTAATAGGGTATGTGGACACCAAGGGTCTCTGCCAACATAACACAAGAAATAGGACCAAGAGAAGACCATGAAGCCCTTTGAGCCTACTCTGCCATTCAATGTGATTATTGCTGTTCTTGAGCTTCAACTCCACTTCCCTGTCCATGATCTAGATCCCTTGATTCCCTGAGAGATCAAAAAGCGTGCTTGGCCTTAAATACAAACATAGGAGCTTATGAGCAGGAGTAGGCCACTCGACCCCTTGAGCCTGCCCCGCCATTCAATAAGATCATTGCTGATCTGATTGTAACCTCAACTGCACATTGCCACCTATACCTGATAATCTCTCACCTCCTTGCTTATCAAGAATCTATCTACCCCTGTCTTAACAATATTCAAAGACTCTGTTTCCACCGCATTTTGGGGAAGAATGCTCCAAAGACACTCAATCCTCCGATAGAAATTTTTTTTCCTCATCTCTGTCTTAAATGGGTGACCCCTTAATTTTAAACTGTGACCCCTAATTCAAGATTCTCCCACTAGAGGAAACACCCTTTGTACATCCACCTTGTCAAGACCCCTCAGGATCATATGTTTCAGTCAAATTGCCTCTTACTCTTCTAAACTGCAGCGGAGCCTAGCCTGTGAAACTTTTACTCATAAGGCAACCTGCCCATTCCAGGTATTAATCTAGTAAATCTTCTCTGAACTGCTTCCAACACATTTACATCCTTCCTTAAATAAGGAGACCAATACTGTACACAGTACTCCAGACGTGTGGTTTCACCAATGCCCTGTATAACTGAGGCATAACCTCCCTACATTTGTATTCAATTTCCCTCGCAATAAATGGTAACATTCTATTAGCTTTCCTAATTACTTGCTGTACCTGCATACTAACCTTTTGCGATTCATGCATGAGAACGGCCAGATCCCTCTGCACCTCAACTCTGCAATCTCTCACTGGTTTCTTTATTATTCTTGCCAAAATGGACAATTTCTCATTTTCCCACATTATACTCCATTTGCCAGATCTTTGCCCACTCACTTAACCTATCTATATCTCTTTGTCCTCTTGTCATCCTTATGTCCTCTTCACAGCTTACTTTCCTACCTATCTTTGTCATCAGCAAATTTAACAACCATACCGTCAGTTCCTTTGTCCAAGTCATATACATAAAATTGTAAACAGTTGAGGCCCCAGTACTGATCCCTGTGACACACCACTAGTTACATCTTGCCAACCAGAAAATGATCAATTTATGCCTACAGTTTCCTGTTAGCTAGCCGATCTTCTATCCATGCCAATATGATACCTCCTACATGTTGAGTTTTATTTTCCATAATAACCTTTGATGTGGCAGCTTATCAAATGCCTTCTGGATTCTAAGTACAGTACATCCACCAATTCCCCTTTATCCACAGCACATGTTACTACTTCAAAGAACTCCAATAAATTGATTAAACATGATTTCCCTTTTATAAAACCATGTTGACTCTGCCTGATTACCGTACATATTTCCATGTGCCCTGCTATAATGTCTTTAATAATAGCTTCTAATATTTTCCACTGGCAGATGTTAAGCTAGCTGGCCTGTAGTTTTCTGTGTCTCTCCCTTTTTGAATAAAGGAGTTACATTCACTATTTTGCAAACGAATGGAACCTTCCCTGAATCTCTAGGGAATTTTAGAAAATTAAAACCAATGCGTGAACTATCTCACTTGACACTAATTAGACCCTGGGATGAAGTACATCAGGACCCAGGAAATTGACAGTTCAAAAATTTGCTCAGTACCACTTCCGTGGTGATTGTAATTTTCTTGAGTTCCTCCCTCCTTCCATTTCCTGTTTTATAGCTATTTGTGATGTTGCTTCTATTGTGAAGGCCAATGCAAAACACCTGTTCAATTCATCTGCCATCTCCATATTTTCCATTATTAATTCCCCAGACTCTTTCTATAGGACCAACACTCAATTTCTTAACTTTCCTTTTTTAAGCATCTATGGAAACTCTTACTATCCATCTTTATATGTCTGGATAGCTTTCTCTCGTACTCTAATTTTTTCCACCTTATTAATCTTTGTCAATCTTTGCTGTTTTTACATTCTGTCCAATATTCTGACCTGCCACCCATCCTTGTTCAATTATATGCTTTTTCTTTAAGATTGATACTATCTTTGACTTTTTTAGTTAACCATGCATGGCGGATCCTCCCCTTGGAATTTTTCTTTCTCCTTGGAATGTCTCTATTATTCCATTCCAACCTAGTTTGCCAGCTCACTGTAGTTAGCTCTGCTTTCATACCCTCCTAATTGTCCTTATTTAAGTTTAAAATACTCGTCTCCCTCAAAATTCAATCATATTATGATTGCAGGTACCTAGGGGTGCCTTCACTGAGGCCATTAATTAATCCTATCTCGTTATGCAGTATTCCAGCCTGCTCTCAGGTTGGCGCCAGAGCGTGCTGCTCTAAGAAACAATCCCAAAAACATTCTATGAATTCCTCCATAGGCTACCTTTGCCTATGTAGATTAAAATCTCCCATGGTTAGCACCGTATCATTCTGACAGGCTCCCGTTATTTCTTCCTTTATACCTTGTCCTACTGTGTGGGTACTGTTACAGAGCCTGTACACCACTACCACAAGTGACTCCTTGTGTTTATGATTTCTCTATCCAAATCGCTTCTCCATCCTGGTTTCCTGAACTTGGGTCATCCCTCTCTATTGTGCTAATACCATCATTAATTAACAGAGCCACCTCTCCACCTTTTCCTAGCTTCCTGTCCTTCCTAAATGTCATGTACTCTTCAATATTCAGGTCCCAATCTATGTCATCCTGCAGCAATGTCTCTGTAATGGCAATTTGATCGTACTTATTTATTTCTATTTGTGCAATCAGTTCATCTGTTTTGCTTCGAATGCTACATGCATTCAGATACAGAGCCTTTAGTTTTGCCCTTTAATTATTTTTGGAATCTCTAGCTTTATCTGCCGAGTCACTCTTAGATTTGTACTCTGTCCCTTCCTGTCGTGGTCTGTTTATCATTTCCCATATTAATATATTTTTCTCTTGCCTTTTCTCTACTCTTTTGATATACTGCATCTTCCCAGATGTAATCCCTTGCCCCCACTATTTAGTTTAAAACCCTCTCTACTTTCCTAGTTATGCAGCTCGCTAGAGCACTGATCCCAGCACAATTCAGGTGTAGGCTGTCCTAACGGTACAGCCCCCACTTTTCTCCTGTACTGGTGCCAGTGCCCTATGAACTGGAACCCACTTCTCCCACACCAGCCTTGAGCTACGCATTCATTTCTCTAATCTTATTTACCCAATGCCAATTTGCATGTGGCTCAGGTAATAATCCAGAGATTATTACCTTTTGAAGTTCTGGTTTTTAGTTTCGTGCCTTAGCTCCTCATACTTTCTATGCACAACCTCTTTCCTAGTTCTCCCTATGTCAATGGTACCTACATGGACCACAATGATTGGATCCTTCCTGCTAACCCGCCCCCCACCCCCCACCCCGACCTCTGCAAGTTCCTCTCCAGCCCTAAGCAGATATCTCGAACTCTGGTACCAGCAGACAACAGCCTTATGGATCCTCGCTTTTGGCTGCAGAGAAGAGTGCATATCCCCCTGTCTATACTGTCCCTCACTATGTTCCCCCACTTGAAAGGCTTCCTGTACCATTTGACCATGGTCAACCTGCTCATCCACACTGCAGCCCTCACTTTTGTCCACACAAGCTACAAGAACCTTGAGCTTATTGGTCAGTTGCAAGGGCTGAGGTTCTCCTCCTTTTCCTCCCCCCTCTGCACCCTCGCGCTCTTGTGCCCTCGCTCGGCCTGAGAGTGCCATTGGTAAGGCCAGTATTTATTGTCCATCCCTAATTGCCCGTCAGAAGGTGATGTGTCGCTTTCTTGAACCACTGCTGTCCATTTGGTGTAGGTACCTCCAGAGTGTAGTTTGGCAAGGAGTTGCAGGATTTTAACCCAGTGATAGTGAAGGAATGTGATATAGTTCCAAGCCAGGGTGGTGAGTGACTTAGAGGGAGACTTGAACATGGTGGTGTTCCCATGCCTCTGTTGCCCTTGTTCTTCTAGGTGATAGAGGTCGTGGATTTGGTGCTGTCGAAGGAGCCTTGATGAGTTATTGCAGAGCATCTTGTAGGTGGTACATACTGCTGCCACTGTGTGCCTGTGGTGGAGAGAGTGAATATTTAAGGTGGTAGATGGGGTGCCAGACAAGCAGGGTGGTTTGTCCTGGATGGTGTCCAGCTTCTTGATGTTTGTTAATAATACTGTCTTTCCATTTTAATCCTCCCAAAGTGCATCACTTCTATCTTTTCTGCATTGAACTCCAGCTGCCAAGCTCCTGCCCATTTCACCATCTTGTCTGTCATCCTGAAGCCTACAACTAACCTTATTACTATCTATGATGTTGCGAAGTTTCATCTCATTTGCATATTTTATGATGCTTCTCCCTGCACCCTGGGTCTATTGTTTCTAAGAATTGAAAAAATTGTAATGGGCACAAAGCTGACCCTTGGGAACACCATGGCATTTTCCGCTCTGAAAATCATCCATCCGTCCATCTGCTTCCTGTCACTGAGCTAATTTTGTCTCCATACCGCCACTTCCCCTTAATTCTTTGGTTTCCATCTTCCTAATGACTCTCCTGTGTGGCACTTTGTGGAATGCCTTCCAAAAATTCATATATACAACATCTTCGGCACTATCTCGATCAGCCTTCTCTGTTACCTCCTCAAAGAATTTAATCAAGTTAGACAAGATTTGCCTTTAACAAATCCATGCTGACTCTGCTTAATTAACCCATCCTTTCCAAATGAAAGTTTATTTTGTTCCTGGTAATGGTTTCCAATAATTTTCCCACCATCGAAGTCAGTGACTGGCTTGTTTCCTGGTTTAACCACCTCCCCTTTCATGAATAATAATATAACATTAACAATTCTCCAGTCCTCTGTTACTATGCCCAATGAAGATTGAAAGATTGTAATCAGTGCCTCGGTCATTTGGATCTTTGGTTCTTTCAGCAACCTAGGATATGTTCCATTTGGACCAGGTGACTTACAAACTTTCAGTAATGCTAGCCGTTTCAGTAAAAAATAAGAAAGGCTTGTATTATACTGTCTTTTTTGTGAGCCCAGAACATCCCAAAGCTCTTTTTAGTCACTAAAGTACTTTTTAAATGTAGTAGCTGTTGTAATGTAGTAAACATGACACCTGTTATGAGCCCTGTAGAGACCGATAATTTTAAGATTTTAATTCCCAGTGACTGACTCAAAGGATCACACAATAAAATTTCACGTTTTAAGACTTTTACTGTAACTATCACACTAAAAGCAACATCAAAAATCATTATATAGTAGGCAACTAAACTAAGACTACAGAAACGATTTCCTCCTTTTAACTTCCTAACATGACCAAAAACCCTAGGCTTTTTTTATATGTTACATGTTACGAATTGTAACCTTTACAGGAACCAGTTCAAGTTACTCCCAGGTTCCAACAGTCTCGCACCTCTCCATTTCACTGAATTGTAACCTCCAGTGTCTGTCAAAAGTAGTTTCCCTCAGTCTTCTGAGAATCCCCGAATGGAACTTCCAGCAGCAAGGCACATTCCAGTGCCGGCTCCTGCCTGCCATGCCAGAGTGAATCTTCCAGTGTCCTTAAATCTCCACAGGTCCATCTCTTTTACCAGAGAATGAGCCCCCACCACAAATCTGCCTGGTGGCTAACAGACAACAGTCTTTTCTCCTACTATCCACAGCAGCTGCTTTCCTCTCTCTTTTGCATTCTCTGTCTCTCTCTGTCTGTCTCTTTCTCTCTGTCTGTCTCCAGGGTCTCTGCAAAGCCAGTTGCTCCTTTCGTTGTATCCAGGTGTGAAAGCTGACACTTTGGTTTGAATAGGACTTGACCTGGGCCCCTGGTCCCCATGGCAACCAGATCTGTCAAACTTACCACCAGGCAGAACTATAGGAGGTCACAAGTCCCTTTTCACGACTCAATTTTATCTTGAATTAAGCGACAATTTAAAACATAACCACCTTATAATGTCTAGCAGTCATAACACAGCCAATTTTCATACAGCAAGCTGCCACAAACTTGATGATTAGCAGAGTTTTTTTTAAAATTGATGATTGTTGGAGGTCTGGCAGCATCTGGGGAGTGAGAAATAGAATTTATTTTTCTAGCCCTCCTCAGAACTGAAAATTAGATATGTGATGGATTTTATAATGTTGGAAAAGGGAGGAGAGGAGGGTCAGGTGGAACAAAAGGGAAGGTCAGGGATAGATTAGAGGGTGGGGGAGATTAAATACCAAAGATGTCATGGAACAAAAGCCAAAGATAATGGTGAGCAGGTGTTAATAGCAGAATAAAGGTCAGCTCTGTCTGCTCTGTGTGAAAGCAAAAACATGAAAACAAATTACAAACTGGCACTTGGGGCAAGGGGGTGGGGGGAAGAAGAAAAGTCAAAATGGAGGACAGAGTTCATGGTCTGAAGTTATTAAACTCGAGAATTAAACGCCTGGCTCACAGTGGTGTGGGATTAAGGGATTTTGATTCATGGCACACTGGCACCAGTACTCAGGAAAGAGGGAGCTGTTTTGTTGGGATGGCTCCATTTAAACTGGACTAGGACCAGTGTCTGGTGAATTGTATAACTAGGGCTGTGAATAGGGCTTTAGACTAACTGGGTGCGAGAGGCTTCAGGGTAAAGGAGATTTAGAAATCCAAAGAGAAAAGTTGAGACAATAGAACAGTGTAGCGATGTAGAGAAAAACAAGCAGACTGGGACAGGAAAGACCGAGAGCTAAATGGTAATAATGCATCCATAAATAAGAAATAACATGCAGAGAATAGTAGTAAAGATATAACTTGAAATGCTCTTTATCTGAATCTGCAAAACACCCACCATAAAATAGATGAACAAGCAACACTAATAGTGATAAATGGTTTAGATCTAACCGTCATTAAAGAGATCTGGTTACAAGGTGACCAAGGTAAGGAAATAAGTATTCCAGGGTACACAACATTTCGAAAAGACAGACAAAATGGAAAAGGAGGATGAGTAGCCCTGATGGTAAAAAATTATATAAGGAAGTTAATGATAAAGGATCTTGATTCAGAAGAACAGGAAGTAAACTTAGTATGGGTGGCGGTTAGGAATAGAAAGGTCCAGAAATGCTGGTGGGAGTAGTTTATTAATCCTGTAACTATTGGACAGAACGTTAAAAACAATTTTGTTCAGTTTGTAATAAAGGCAATGTAATAATTGTGGGGGACTTTAATCTTCACAGTGACCAAACAAGACTAATTGACAAAGGTGATCTGAAAGACGAGTTTGTAGAATGCTTTCATGACAGTTTCCTGGAGCAATAGATTGTTGAACCAACTAAGGATAAAGCTATTTTACATCTAGTATTGTGCTCTGAGGCAGGGTTAGTTAGTAATCTCAGTAAAAGGTCCTCAAGGAAATAATGATCATAATACAATTTGATTTCACATTAAGTTTGAAAGCGACATTCTCCAGTGACATTCTCCAATTGCAAACAAGAATCTTAAATTTAATCAAAGCCAATTATATTGGTATGACAGGAGAGCTGACTAAGGCTGATTTGGTAAATAGACTAAAAGGTATGGTGGTAAGTAAACGGTGGGAAATGTTTCGAGAGACAATTCAAAATGTTCAACAAAATTGCATTCCATTGAAAACCAAAAACTCAGCAAGACAGATCCATCTGTGGCTTACTGAGGATATTAAGAATAGTGTTAGATTAAAAGAAGAGGCTTATAATGTTGTAAAGAATAGTAGTAAGTCTGAGGATTTGGAGTGTTTTAGAAACCAGAAAAGGGCCACCAAAAAGTCCATAAAAAAGGAAAAATAGAATGAAAGTAAACTAGCCAGGAATATAAGAACAGATTGTCAGAGTTTTTACATGTATATAAAAAGGAGAGCAGCTAAAATAAATGTTGGTCCCTTAGAAGCAGCGACAGGAGAAATTATCATGGAGAATGAGGAAATGGCTGAGGCATTGAACGAATATTTTCTGTCTTCACAATATAAGACACAAGTTACATAACAGAAATAGCAGCTAATGAGAGAGAGGAAATTAAAGTAATTTATATAATCAGAGAAGCACTGGAGAAACTTATGGGACTAAAATCTGACATCCCCAAGAACTGATGGTCTACATCCTAGGGTTCAAAAAGAGATTGTTGCAGAAAGTTAGATTTTTCAAAATTCCCTAGATTCTCAAATGGTCCTCGTGGATTGGAAGTTGACAAATGTAACACTGCTATTCAAGAAAGGAGGGAGAGAGAGAGAGAAAACAGGGAACTACAGGCCAGTTAGCTTGACATTACTTGCAGGAAAGTGCTGTAATCTATTATTAAGGAAGTCTTAATAGTGCACTTAGAAAATCATAGCATGATCAGACAAAGTCAATATGGTTTTCCAAGCCACACACCATCCTTATTCGGCACTAAATCGCCATTCCTTTACTGTTGCTGGGTCAAAATCCTGGAACTTCCTAATAGCACTGTGGGTGTGCCTACACCTCATGGCCTGCAGTGGTTCAAGAAGGTGGCTCTCCACCACCCTCTTGTGGTCATTAAATGGTGGCCTTGCCAGCGACGCCCACACCCCGTGAAAGAATAACAAGTGTTACTGTCCAAGTCTACATTAGGGTAACTAAAGTCACGAATTATCACAACTCTATTGTTCTTGCATCTTTATTTCATTTGTAAATAGTTAAAATTCCTAAATTCTGCACTGAGATTAAGTTTTCTATAATTGGGTGAAATAAATATTTTACAATTTGTGCTTTCCCCCAAGCTTACTCTTGTATCCATGGCAACAAGCACTGTAAACCGGGCCTATTCTATAATTGGACAGGGTTCCTGTAACTGGGTAAAGTTTTTGGTGCAGCCAGAGAGAGTGGCTGGGAGCTTATTGCTTGGGCATAAGATGACAGGTTTAACCTTCCCAACGATTAGCTGGAGGAGTTTATGGCTTGTCCAAGACTGGATTTCAGACAAGGAATTTGACAGAGACAATGGATGGATTGAGAGAGGTGATAGGAGCTGGAGCTAGAGGTGATTAGGGTACAATGTGACTGAATGGTGTCACCATGATGCATCATGTACACAAGGATTAGGAGCAGGCAAAGGATGGATTCCTGGAGTACTCCAGAGTGATAGTATTGGTTGGGAAGAAAAACCATGGTCAGAGATGCTCTAGCTATAACTGAATAGGCAAGATATTTGAAGATGGGTTAGATAGGTTATTTAAGGAAGGGAGAATAAATAAGTTTTTATTGTTAAAATCACAAATTTCAATATGCCTGACAGCAAATTTAAAATGTGCATAAGAGCAGCTGATTTACATGACTCAATTATTTTTGTACTTACTTCATACATATGCCTATTTTGTGGATATGTGTATTAATAAAATGCCTGAGTTTTCAAAAAACAATTTCCTGTTCTCATGTAATAACCTTTGTTGTGAGCTGTAGCATAAGTGTGCATATTGCTTCTTTTAATTGTTTCTATTGTTTGATTTATTTGTACCAATTGGTATTTGCAGGAAAAGAGGGTGGTAAGTGAGAAACGGGTTTTTGGTGGAGCGAGCAATCTTCGAGGTTGTGAAACAGATGCAGGTCAAAGATTCTCTGTAGGAAGAGGACAAAGACTTCGTAAATTTGTTGTGGAGGAAAGCAAAGCAAAGGTAGGATTTATAAAATGCAATCTTTTGGACGTCATTAATGCATGGAAATTCTTAAATACATTGCAAATTGGCGAGTGTGTTTAAACCGTGTACATTGCTTAGCAATTTATTTAACAGAAAGCACTTTATGATCATAAGACACATGGGTCAATTTTAAATCTCCAGAATTAGTGGGGTGAGAAGAGGTTTCTAATTGCAGAAATTAGACGTCTGATGCCAATCTGGGTTTTAATGGAGGTCTGTTGGTGGCTGTGGGGTTGGTGGGGGGAGGGAGATTGGAGCAGTAGTGTATATCTATCATGCCCCCCAGAGGTGGGTTTGCAATTTAAATATTTAAAAGGGGTTGCGCATCTCATTTTAGCAGGCTTTTAGATTTAATGTCTGCTGGCTGGGTTTCCAAGGCTCAGGAAACCTGGCAGCTGGAGAGAAGCAAGAACAGCTGGATCCAACGGTTAAGTCCCTTTCCAGCACAGGAGTGCTTCCCCTTAGCCCATCAAGGTAACCTTCTTTCCCACTGATTAGCTGACACCACCTCCACACCACCACCAACCCCCTCCCAACACTGGTGACCCTGCCTCCCCAAGGCCTCTAATTTTTTCCCCACTTCAACCTCTGCAAGGCCTTGAATTTCTAATCTCTCTCTAATCTTCATCACCCTCCGATCGCTCCCCAATTTCAATCACCCTCAGATATCTCCCCACCATCTGGCCATCGATCTCTCCCTCCCTCCTCTCTTCTTTGCATATCAGTCTTCTAATCTGGCTGGCTGCCAGCAGGAAATGGATGAAGAAAGTTTAAATTTAAATCTGGGTTACCTGCACTTCTGGGTTTCCCAGCTGCAATGATCCTGCTCCCCCAAATCTCTATAATATCAGGGTCATAGGGTGGAATTTTAATATGGAGGAGTGGGTTTAGGTGCAAATGGGGTGTTAAGGTTGGCAAAAAATACAAATCTGTCTGGAAGTCAGCTTCAATCCTCTGACTTCTGTGTTTAACTCAGGCATGTTGGGGTGGTTGTGTGCAAACACTTTGGGGCTAGTAGGTTAACATATGCTAATTGCTCAATTCAAGCGATTATTTCAACAGAATTTTAAATTTAATGGCGCATCCATGAGTTTCCCAAGTTTCATGAAACTTGCCATGAAGGATGAGTGGAAGTGGTGGATGGATAAATGGTGATACGAAGAAGTGCATAGAACGAGAGAGATGGGTGCCCTTCCAAGTTAAGTGAGAAGTGATGTGATGGAGTAGGTTTGACAAGACAGAGTGGAAGATGGTAGTGGTTGATGCACGAAGTGGGACTTGCCTTTCCTGACCTGCTAAGGTTGTTAAAGTACTCCCCGCACTGAGTCCAAGAGTGTGGTGCATTGTTCCTGTTGTTGATCTCCTGGGCCACTTTCAGCCATGCCTGCTTTGTGGCAGCAGCAGTTTTCTTTCTCCCTTTGCTGGGGAAGAGTAACTCCTCATTGCTTTCAGTACATCAAGCGAGGTGTCATTAAAACAGAACGCAACCTTTTACCATTATGAATCCATTGTCAAAGTTCTTCCTCATTTGCTTCCAACTGCTAGCTCCTCCTCCAAATTTCATCTTTGGGCTGGCCCTTCAAATACCAAAGTTGAAATTGCATCTTGCAGGTCAGCACCACGCTTGTTGCCGCATGCACAATTGACGCCATATCCAGAAGTAAAATTGTAATGGTGCGTGTGTTAACATATTACAGACATGCACACTGAATTTATTTCTTGAGTTCCCGTACGATGTCTAACTCCCCTGCTTCCAGCAAATCTCATACTTAATATCAGGGCCGTACTGTCCAAGAAAAGATGCAGCTTGCTTGTGGCAGAGGGTGCTCGTGTTAGTACTTTATCCATTGCAAATAGTCGTACTAAAAAGTGATTTATGACACTCTGTATATAGATGAGCATGATTTTTCCCCCCACTTTGTTTTTCTATTGTTTCAGTGAAAGTATGTGCCTGGAATGGGTATAAAGTACATTGCTCAATACTGCCAACTGGGCTCCATTGACAATAGATGTCGGCTGCTGCCAAATATGGGAAGGGAAAGACTCAATTTTGTGAAGCGCTATCCAATCTTACTATAACATTACATTTATAGGTCTTTATATTTATAAATCTTATTTTTACAGTCAGTTATAAAAACAAAAAATTCTGGATAAACTCAGCAGGTCTGGCAGCGTCCATGGAGAGAGAAACAGAGTTAACGTTTTGAGTTCATATGATTCTTCAGAGCTGAAGAAGAGTCATATGGACTCAAAACGTTAACTCTGTTTCTCTCTCCATGGACGCTGCCAGACTTGCTGAGTTTTTCGTTTTTATTTCAGATTTCCAGCATTTTGCTTTCATCTTTATGAATACAGTATTAGTTTTCCTATCATTTTTCACCATCGAGATGATTTTGAAATCTGGATGGATTTCCGCTGCTCTTTATTTTGAAACTCAAAGTTGGTTACTTCACAAGAAATTGAAACAAACTTTTCCTCATTAACACCTCAGTTTGAAATTGGAGCTTTTCTACACTGTCAGTGAATGTGATTAGAATGGATTCTGATAAACTACATTGCTTTGAACTTGCTGTAGAAAAATTTAGTATCCTGTTGTAGCATGCATAATCTGAAGTATGGAAAATATTTTTAATCACTATATGATATGATCCCAGTTTACTAGTGATTTCAAACCACATGGATGCTTTTAGTTATCTTGTATCTTGGCCAATCCAGAGTTGATCAAAACTTTCGGCATTGCAGCCAAAATACTTGAATTACGAAAGCAAAATACTGTAAAATTTGAAATACAAACAGAAAATTCTGGAAGTACTTAGCAGTTCTGGCTGCATCTATGGTGAGAGAAATAGTTGACCTTTTATTAGAATAATCATGCGAACATACGTATTAGGAACAGGAGTAGGCCACTCGGACCCTCAAGCCTTCTCCGCCATTCAATAAGATCATAGCTGAGTTGATTGTAACCTCAACTCCACATCCTCACCTACTGCTGATAATGTTTCACCCCCTTGCTTATTAAGAATCTATCTACCTCTGCCTTAAAAATATTCAAAGACTCTGCTTCCACCATCCTTTGAGGGAGAGTTCCAAAGACTCACTACCCTCAGAGAAAATAATTCTCCTCATCTCTGTCTTAAATAGTCGACCCCTTATTTTTAAACAGTGACCCCTAGTACTATATTGTCTCACAAGAGGAAACATCCTTTCCACATCCATCCTGTCAAGACTCCTCAGGGTCTTGTATGTTTCAGTCAAGTCACCTCGTACCTGCTGGAGTTTAGAAGAGAAAAGTCTAGTCTGTCCAATCTTCCCTCATAAGACAACCCTCCCATTCCAGGTATTAGTCCAGTAAACCTGCTCTGAACTGCTTCCAATGCAATTACATCCTTCCTTAAATAAGGAGACCAACACTGTACAAAACTCCATGTGTGGTCTCACCAATGCCATGTAAAACTGAAGCATAACCTCCCTACTTTTGTATGCATTTCCCCTCGCAATAAACAATATCATTCTATTAGCTTTCCTAATTACTTGCTGTCCCTGCATACTAATCTTTTGCGATTCATGCACAAGGACGCCTTGACTCCTCTGTGTCTCAGAGCTCTGCAATGTCTCACCGTTTAGGCAATATGCTTCTTTTTTATTCTTCCTGCCAAAATGGACAATTCACATTTTCCCACGTTATACTCACAAGATCAGCCATGATCTTCTTGAATGGCGGAGCAGGCTCGAGGGGCCGAATGGTCTACTGTTCCTATTTCTTATGTTCTTATAGGTTATCAGAGTTGGATGGGAATGTGGAAATCTAAATACTCCATTTGTCAGATCTTTGTCCATTCATTTAACCTATCTATATTCCTTTATAGCCTCCTTATGTCCTCTTTGCAACTTACTTTCCTACCTTTGTATCATCAGCAAATTTGGCAACCATTTCTTTGGTCCTTTCATCCAAATCGTTTATATAAATTGTAAAAAGTAGAAATCATCAATAAAGACACTTATATTACTTCTTTCTGATGACAATTCTTCACAAGCATATGATTTGAAAAATACTGATTGGTAGAGATTGTTGATAGGTAGACAATGGAAACGTAGTGAATCAAACCATTTCTGCAGTGTAGGGATAGGCCACTTGAAGCTGAACTGACTACTTTAAGAACTTGTGTGAGATTGTTAAACATCTTCCTATAATGCATCTGTGTTCTTGGGGTGACATTCCTGACACTGAACTCCACCTGTACAACTTTTCACTGCATCCTGAGCATTTATCTGGAGAGCTGCGAATTTACAGGCGTACTACGGTTCTTGCTTCCTGGTTCAGCTTTGGGCGTAGGTTGACTCTCATTCTCTCGTCTTCTGCTTCCAACTGACCAGCAGTATTCAGCTTCAAATTCATCACGCATTGGTCAGTGAAAGCTGCTGCTTATTAACTCTTTCCGAGCCACAGTCCACAGCGTGATCAATGATGTTGTATTCTGATTGGCCTAAACGAGGTGAGGCTCTTTTCTAATTGGCTTAAGAGGTGCGTGATCAGTCTGTGATTGGCCCCAAAGGTGATGGTCATTAATTGATGTCACTTCTCACCATTCTCTGACTGGTTTCTTAAAATGCCGATTACCTGTAGGGCCATCCTCCTCATTAAAGTTTATTTCTGTTATTCTAATAACTTCTTGCCAAGATAAAAGGATGTTTTATGGTATTTCCCTTTGACCATTTGTTTAGGACAGGGGAGACATGCTGTCATGTCTTAATGAATGATATCTTGAGCTCATTGTCTCAGACTCTGCTTAATTGGTACAGGTTCTTCATTAAATCAGAACCTTTATCAGTAATTGTCTTTACAGGCCACCTGCTAGGTGATGTTTTTCTCTCTGGCTGTTGGTAATTGGAATGAGTTTAGAACCATAGAACAATAGAAAAATTACAGCCCGAGGACACCCAGGTGCCCTTTCTAATCCCACCTTCCTGCACCCGGCCCATAGCCCTGCAGCTTACAGCACTTTAGGTGCAGATCCAGGTACTTTTAAAAAGAGTTTAAAGTTTCTGTCTCTACCACCAACTTCAGCAGCGAATTCCAGACACCCACTGCCCTCTGCGTAAAAAAGTTCTTCCTCATGTTCCCCCTACACCTTCTGCCACTTATCTTGAATCTATGTCCCCTGGTTCTAGAATTCTCCATCAAGGGAAACAATTTTATCCTGTCCACTCTATCTATTCCCCTCATAATTTTGTACACCTCAATCAAGTCACCTCTTGGCCTTCTTTGTTCCAAGGAAAATAACCCCAACCTATCCAATCTCTCCTCGTAGCTACATTTTTCTAACCCTGGCAACATTCTTGTAAACCTCCTCTGCACTCTCTCCAGAGCTATTACGTCCTTCCTGTAATGTGGTGACCAGAACCGCACACAATACTCCAGTTGTGCCCTCACCAGTGTTTTATACAATTCCAACATTATATCCTTACTTTTATATTCTATACCTCCACCAATGATAGGAGAGCATTCCATATGCCTTCTTTACAACCTTGTCTACTTGAAATGCTGCCTTCAGGGACCTGTGTACTTGTACGCCAAGATCTCTCACTTCATCTACCCCTCTTAGTATATTCCCATTTATTGTGTAATCCCTGTAACTGTTTGACCTCCCTAACTGTATGACCTCACACTTGTCTATGTTAAAATCCATCTGCCACTTTACCGCCCACTCCACCAACCCATCTATATCGTTTTGGAGATTATGGCTATCCTCTACACTATCCACTACTCGGCCAATCTTTGTGTCATCTGCAAATTTCCCAATCGTGCCCCCCACGTTCACGTCCAAATCGTTAATATATAACACAAACAGCAAGTGTCCCAACACAGAGCCCTGTGGAACACCACTTGAGACAACTTTCCATTCACAAGGGCATCCATCGACCATTACCCTTTGTTTCCTGTTACAAAGCCAACCGTTTATCCAGTTTGCCACATTACCCTGAATCCCATGGGCTTTTACTTTCCTGACCAATCTGCCATGTGGGACCTTGTCAAATGCCTTGCTAAAATCCATGTACACAACATCCACTGCACTACCTTCATCAACCCTTCTTGTCACTTCCTCAAAGAATTCAATCAAATTTGTGAGGCAAGACCTTTCTTTAACAAATCCATGCTGACCATCCCTGGCTAGTCCATGCCTTTCCACATGACAGTTGATCCTATCTCTCAGGATTGATTCTACTAATTTGCTCACCACTGATGTAAGACTAACTGGTCTATAATTGTTTGGCATTTCCTTTGATCCCTTTTTAAACAATGGAACTACGTTTGCATTTCTCCAGTCCTCCGGTATCTCCCCTGTATCTAGTGAAGATTAGAAAATCATCCTCAGAGCATCTGCTATCTCCTCCCTGACTTCCTTCAGCAGCTTCGGGAACAATCCATCTGGCCCTGGCGACTTATCAACTTTCAAGGATTTCAACCCTTCGAGTACTTCCTCTCTCTTTATGACTATCCCGTCCAATATCTCACAGTGTTCATCCTGGGCTACTATATCTACATCCTCTCTTTCCTTTGTAAACACAGAGACAAAATATTCATTCAAAACCTTCCCACAGCCTCTGCATCTACACACAAGTTTCCATCTTCATCTCTGATAGGTCCCACTTTTTCCTTAACTAACCTTTTAGCATTAATGTATTGGTAAAACATCTTTGGGTTATCTTTAACTTTACTTGCTAATCTTTTTTCATGCCCTCTCTTTGATTTCCTTATTTCCTTTTTTAATTTGTCCCTGCACTTCCTATATTCGTCTAGGCTATCAGCAATGCTTAGTTCTTTGTGCCTACCGTACGCTTTCTTTTTCTGTTTGATCTTCCCCTGTATTCCTCTAGACAACCAGGGAGGTCTAGATTTGGCAGTACCACTCATTTTTTTGTAGGGGACATGTCTACTTTTGTACAATTAGGATCTCGCTTTTTAGTACTTCCCACTGGTTTTCCACTGTTTTATCCTCCAGCAATGCTGTCCAGTCCACCTTAGCCAAGTCCCTTCTCATTTCTGCAAAATTTGCCTTCCCCCAATTCAAGACTTTTACTCCGGCCTTATCTCTGTCCTTTTCCATGGTAATGCTAAATCTGACTGAATTGTGATCACTGTCCCCGATATGGTCGCCAACTGTCACTTCACCCACTTGCCCTTCTTCGTTCCCCAAGACTAGGTCTAGAATTGCATCTCTTCTCGTTGGGTTTGTCACTAATTGGTTGAAAAAATTTTCCTGGACACACTGCATGAATTTTTCTCCCTCAGTGCCCCTTATATTGTTTGAATCCCAGTTGATATTAGGATAGTTGAAGTCTCCTACTATTATTGCCCTCTTGTTCTTACAAGCAGAAATTTGCCTACATATTTGTTCTTCTATCTCCCTTCCACTATTTAGGGGTCTGTAGTATACTCCCAGTAGTGCGACTGCTCCTTTTTTATTTCTAAGCTCAATCCATAAAGCCTCGTTTGTTGACCCATTTAGTATATCATCCCTTCTCACAACTGGAATTGATTCTTTAACCATCAGTGCTACCCCCCCCTCCTTTTTTATCTCCTCCTCTATCGTGCCTGAAGACTCTATAACCAGGGATGTTTAGCTGCCAGTTTTGTCCCTCGTTTAGCCAGGTCTCCGTTATAGCAATGACATCCTGCTGCCGTGTGTCTACCTGTGCCCTTAACTCATCTACCTTGTTTGTAATACTCCTTGCATTGAAGTATAAACAGTTTAACCCCATCAATTTCCCTTGCTGGACACTTTGTAAACTTTGCTTCTCCTGTAACTCCGTGTCTATCACAATGTCCCTAGCTAATGTTCTACCTCAATTTTTCTGATCAGAATCTGACCTACCTGATCCTACTCCTGGGATCCCATCCCCCTGCCACACTAGTTTAAATACTCCCCAACAGAACTAGCAAAAGCCCCTGCAAGGACACTGGTCCTCGCTCTGCCAGGTCCGACCTTCCCCAGAACCGGTCCCAGTGCCTCAAGAATCTGAACCCCGCCCGGCTACACCATCTCTCCAGCCACGTGTTCATTTGGTCTACTGTTTTAAAACAAAAGGATGATTTGGAAAAGTTGCTTATAACCTTAACAATGTAGGCCTAATATAAAAGATTGCAAACTGCTAATACAAATGATTACAAAATGGGTAATACTTAGAAGTTATAGAGTGTGTATAAAATATAAGTGCATCGCACTACGCAGTGTTTAAGGTAGTAAAGTCTCCTTATACATGCAATTAATACATAGCCTTGAGTGATAAAAGTCTAAATAGATTATACAGTTATAAAACTAGTTACACACTTTTACAAAAGTTAGCTCTTAATACAAAAAATACATTGAGCCAAATGTAATTGCTTTCTTCTAAAACACTACAAATTAAAACTAACTTAATATAGAACACAGCTGTTATTCTTTCCCTCCTCTCTCTAAAGGAAATCCCTCCTAACTTTCCTTTTCTGATTGCACCAGGTTCTGATAAGGTTTTACGATGTGAGGGGATGTAAGCTTGCCCGTTCAGCCTTGAAGTTGGCAAGTCAATGTGTCTCTGTGATATGGAGATAAATGCAATAGGGCCTAATGCGGTCTCCTCTACATTGGAGAGACCAAACGTAAAGTGGGCGACCGCTTTGCAGAACACCTGCGGTCTGACCACAAAAAAGACCCAAACCTCCCTGTTGGTTGCCATTTTAACACTCCACCCTGCTCTCTTGCCCTTGGCATGCTGCATTGTTCCAGTGAAGCCCACCGCAAACTGGAGGAACAGCACCTCATCTTCCGACTAGGCACTTTACAGCCTTCCGGACTGAATATTGAATTCAACAACTTTAGATCTTGAACTCCCTCGTCCATCCCCACCCCCTTTCCATTTCTTCCCCCTTCCTTTTGTTTTTTCCAATAATTTATATAGATTTTTCTTTTCCCACCTATTTCCATTATTTTTAAATCTATACCTTTTATGCCCTGTTAGTCTTTCCACCCCACCCCCACTAGAGCTGTACCTTGAGTGTCCTGCCATCCATTCTTAATTAGCACATTCGTTTAGATAATATCACCACCTTCAACACCGCTTTGTTCTTTTGTCTGTGACATCTTTTGATTATCTGCTCCTATCACTGCTTGCTTGTCCCTACAACCACACCCCCCCCACCCCCATTTCTCTCCCCCCACCCCCCCACCTTAAACCAGCTTATATTTCACCCCTCTCCTAATATTACTCAGTTCTGTTGAAGGGTCATGAGGACTCGAAACGTCAACTCTTTTCTTCTCCGCCGATGCTGCCAGACCTGCTGAGTTTTTCCGGGTAATTCTGTTTTTGTTTTGGATTTCCAGCATCCGCAGTTTTTTGTTTTTACCTCTGTAGCAGTTGTTCTGTAATTAACTCACTAGTGTGTTACCTTATTGTGTCTAAAATCTCTCCGGTGCCTTTCTCTGTCAAATGCTAAGCAGAGTCACATGGTATTAAATGGTGGAGTCCCCCATTGGTTACAGTTTAAAAGGATAGTATACAATAAGGTATTGATCAATATATTTGATCAATATTGTGTAATCTAAACTAAAACTATTCATTAAACATCAATTTCCCTACACCCCTGCCACTTCATCAGTGCCCTTGCTGTTGCCTGTCAACCAACCAGCCCAAATTGCTGAATTCTGAAGCTGGGCTTTCTAGGCCCAAGGCAGTCATTAAGGGAGAGTACAATGGTGATTATTTTAGTTTTGCAACAAATATATTATGATTGAATTTTAAAATAATTGGTTTGAAATAGGCTATGATCGATCCTGTGTTCTAGGTTCCCCAGGGAAACATTTTCAATCCTGTCAAATCCCTTGAGAACTTTATATATTTCAATATTTCAATTAGTTCATCCCTCATGCTTATAAACCCCAGGGAATAAAGACCTAGTCTATTCTATCTCTCCCCATACAACAAGCCCCTCATCCTAAGTATGAGCCTAGGGAACCTTCACTGCACGCCCCCCTGAAGTGAGCACATTTTTTCCTTGGGTAAGGAGACTATAACTGTACACAGTGCTCCAGATGTGCTCGCACCAAGGCCCTATAAAATTGCAGCCAGACTTCTTTACTCTGACACTCCAATCCATCTGTAATAAAGGCTAACATACCATTTGCTTTCCTAGTTGCTTGCTGCATGTTAACTTTCTGTGATTTGTGCACCTAGGCCCCTCTGAATAGCAACATTTCCCTGTCTCCCACCATTTAAAATATATTCTGCTTTCCTACCTAAGTGCATAACTTCATATTTCTCCCTGTTATTTTCCATGTGCCATTTTCTTGTCCACTCACTTGTTTTATATTCCCTTGCAGCCTCATTGCATCCTCCCCAGGGTTTATTTTCCCACCTAACTTTGCATCGTAGCAAACTTGGATATGTTACAAAAACAAAAATTGCTGGGAAAACTCAGCAGGTCTGACCGCATCTGTGGAGAGAAAGGCAGAGTTAACGCTTCGAGTCCGTGTGACTCTTCTTCAGAACTGTTCAGATTTCCAGCATCTGCAGTATTTTGTTTTTATCTTGGATATGTTACACCTCATCCGAGTCATTGATATAGATTTTAAATAGCTGAAGCCCAAGCACTGATCCTTTTGGTAACCTTCTAGTTGCTAGATTCAGAATGTGGTCTTACATCACTTTTCAGAACAATTAGCTACTAGTATTTTACTCCAATTTCAAAGGTACCAGGTCACTGCCTCTTCACAGACAGTTGATCCTATTAAATTCCTGTATGCTTTCATTTTCCCTTATTTGCCAGATTTGGGAACAGGGAATGATTATCATCACTGCTAGCAGAGAAATGATGATGGAGGGTTTCAAGTATATCTTTTAATGAAGGAGAAGTGGAATTTGGGTTGTTTCATTCTTCAAGTTGTTATAACATTGGACTTGAATCTGGTTATGGCAGACACAACAAATATGCGGCTGTGTTTGCATTGAGGAAACCATTAATACCGTAGCACCCCAATAAAACTGTTCTGCTGCACTGCCTGGTGCTATTCCTGAGGATTGAATTCCTCCACAGAATCTGATAAGAATTCTTCTGTACTCTTCTGATCAGGGAGGATATGATTGGCTGTAGTATATGGGGCTGGCACACATAGGGTTAACTTGGGACTGAGTACAGTACCGCCCACACAGTGATGCAAGAGAACACATGACCCACACCTAGGGCTCAGTCTAGTGTTGGACAGAGCTGTTTATACAACAAACATTTAGACAGCTCCTAATTTGGACCATTTACTGTATATATGTACATAGTTCTTGTCATTAATAAATACATAATTAACCTACTTAAGACTGCGAAGACTCCATTAAGACCTACTGAACGGTATCCAGTTTCCTACAACAGTGGCAACCACCATCTCCCCCCCACAAAACCAGCCATTCCCAGAGAAGGGTGGGGGTTTGCTGCGATCGACAAGGGCACAACCAGGAGGCACAAAGGCATTTGTATAAAAATGAGCAAAGTGCCAAATCCAATAATTGAAATTTCAGCCAATCACTCCAGATGGAGCTTTAATTCTCAAGCGAGGAGCATCCCTTTGCAAAAAGAATTCTTCCCAGGAATTTGCAACACTGAGAACTTTTTTTCTGTTTATTGTATAACAAGTGTTAATTTTACTTTTTTTTTAGGCCGTAGGAAGATGGCCACTTAAATGAACTTCACAATTTTTAAAACAAATTTAATTTGGCAGTTATTTGCCAATTCAGGATTTGTAGCTTTCAAAAAAACTACTGTTCTCTGTTGCTCATTTGTTCCTCATTACTA
Organism: Cetorhinus maximus; assembly: GCF_964194155.1. Taxonomy (NCBI): domain Eukaryota; kingdom Metazoa; phylum Chordata; class Chondrichthyes; order Lamniformes; family Cetorhinidae; genus Cetorhinus; species Cetorhinus maximus. The sequence goes on from NC_135896.1 coordinate 74,835,118, forward strand.
ATTGAATTATATGTTTGATTAGTTGTTTATTCATTTATTAGCTTATATTTCGGTTATTCACTGCACTTTTGATGTACAGATGTGTAATGCCTTAAAGTAACATTTGCAGGCATAATGGCTTATTAGTCATGTTTCACACACGCAATGGTGTTCATCATATATAGAATACTGATTGTCTGACTGACATTTCCAATCTAATCAAAATAAATTACCATCTCTGCATAATTTTTGCCTTGATACTTTTCTAAATATTTTATGAAGATTATAACCTCTTTTATTGTACATTTTATTCTCTGACCCACCATGTGCAATACCACAGGAGATCTGCCTGATAGCAGTTTAAAAATCAAGCTCTCTTCAGTGAGAGTACTGTCTTCCTTTCTGCTTTTGAAAGTAAGGGCAATTTGTTCCTATGAATGTGGCAATACCTGCAGAATTCTTTATGAAGAAAAGTTAGAAAGCCACTGTTATTTGCACACATTGGTGTGAGCAAAACTGTAGTATATTGTTACATACGAACATATGAATTAAGTGCAGGAGTAGGCTACTTGACCCCTCAAGCCACTTCTGCCATTCAATAATCTGATCTGATTGTAACTTCCACTCTACGTTCCTGCCTACCTCCAATAACCTTTCAGCCCCTTGCTTGTCAAGAATCTATTTAGCTCTGCCTTAAAAATATTCAGTCTCTGCTTCCACTGCCTTTTGAGGAAGAGTTCCAAAGATTCACGAGTCTCTGAAAGAAAATATTTCTCCTCATCTCTGCCTTAAATGAACGACCCTTATTTTTACATTGTGACCCTGAGTTCTAGATCCTTTCCACATCCACTCTGTCAAGACCCCTCAGGATCCTAAAGGTTTCAATCAAGTCACCTCTTATCCTTCTAAACTCCAATGGATACAAGCCTAACCTTTCCTCGCAAGACAACCTGCCCATTCCTGGTATTAGTCAAGTAAACTTTCCCTGAACTGCATCTGACGCATTTACATCCTTCCTTAAATAAGGAGACCAATACTGTTCACAGTACTCCAGGTGTGGTCTCACCAGCGCCCTGTATGACTGAAGCATAATCTCCCTACTTTTGTATTTAATTCCCCTCGCAATAAATGATAAAATTCTATTAGCTTTCCTAATTACTTGCTGCACCTGCATACTAGCCTTTTGTGATTTATGCACTAGGACACCCAGATCCCTCTGAATCTGAGCTCTGCAACTTCTCACCATTTAGATAATAATGCTTCTATTTTATTCTTCCTGTCAAAATGGGCAATTTCACATTTGCCCATATTATACTCCATTTGCAAGATCTTTGCCCACTCACTTAACCTATCTATGTAATTTTGTAGCCTCCTTACACCCTCTTCACAACTTACTTTCCTTCTTATCTTTGCGTCATCAGCAAATTTAGCAACCATACCTTCAGTCCTTTTATATAAATTGTAAGAAGTTGAGGCCCCAGCACTGATCCTTTGTGGCACACTGCCTGATAAATCCTGCCGACCAGAAATGGACCCATTTATGATTACTCTCTGTTTCCTGTTAGCTAGCCAATCTTCTGTCCATGCCAATATGTAACCCCCTACACCATGAGCTTCTATTTTACACAACAACCTTTGTGGCACCTTATCAAATGCCTTCTGAAAATCTAACTACAGTACATCCACTCATTCCCCTTTATCCATGGCACATGTGACTCCTTCACAGAACTTTAATAAATTGGTGAAATCTGATTGCCCTTTCACAAAATCACATTGAATCTGCCTGTTTACCTTTAATGTTTCTAAGTGCCCTGCTAATACATCTTTATTAATAGCTTCTAACATTCTCCCTATCTCAGATGTTAAGCTAACTGGCCTGTAGTTTCCTGCTTTCTGTCTCTCTCTTCCCTCCGCCCCCCCCCCTGCCCTTTTTGAATAAAGGAGTTACATTTACTATTTTCCAATCTATTGGGACCTTCTCTGAATCCAGGGAGTTTTGGAAAATTAAAACCAACGCACCGACTATCTCACTAGCCACTGCTTTCAAGACCCTAGAATGAAGTCCATCATGACCTGGGGATTTGTCAGACCTCAGCTCGAACAGTTTGCTCAATACTACTTCTCTGGTGATTGTAATTTTCCTGAGTTCCTCCCTCCCTTCAATTTCCTGCTTTACAGCTATTTCTGGTATTGTATCTGGCTTGTATCTTCTGTAGCGAAGACCAATGCAAAATACTGGTTCAATTCATCTGCCATCTCATTGGCCAGGATTTCCCGGTCGGCGAGCGGGGGAAGGCCGCTTGCCAACACGTAAAATGATGTGGGATGACGTCGGGCGGAACTCCCGATGTCACCCCGCCTCATTTCAATTTTCAGGTCGGCGGGGGCTCAGCCGAATCAGCTGTGCACCCACTGACCTGTCAATGGCCTATTGAGGTCATTGACAAAGTAATTAACATAATAGTGGACCTGCCCGCCCAACCTTAAGGTTGGCGGGAAGGCCTGGAGCCCTGGTGGGCATTGGAAAAAGCATGAAACCTCACCCACGGGTGGAATGAGGTTTCATGTAGGTTTTTAAAATTTAATAAAAATGTGACTAAGTGATGGACATGTCCCAACTCATGTGACAGTGTCACATGAGGGGACATGTCAGAAATTTTTTTTTCTGTTTTTAACATTTTTTAACGTGGAGCCGATCTCCCTGAGGCAGCACTTAGCCTCAGAGAGATGAGTGCGCTCTTTCGCGCGCATGTGCGAAAGAGCGCACTCTCGGCTCAGGGAATCCCCCTTCTGCCCGCACAGAGAGCGCATGGTGTTCCCTTGCGGACATCACGCTGGGTGGGCCATAATTGGCCCACCCATGTAAAATGGCAGCACCAGCCCGATCGGGAGTGCCGATTGGAGGCGTGCCTCCACTTGTCTGCTCCTGAACTTCCCCCCCTGACGGGGTGGAAAATTCTGCCCCTTATTTTCCATTATCAATTCCCCAGACTCATTCTATAGAACCAACTCTCATTTTTTTAACTCTCTTATTTAAATATATATAGAAACTCTTAGTATCCATCTTTATATTTCTAGCTAGCTCCCTCTCACTCTGAATTTTCCCTCCTTGTTAATCTTTTTGTCATTCTTTGCTGTTCTTTGTATTCTGTCCAATCTTTTGACCCACCACCCATTTTTGTTAAGGAGGTAAAGCCATGAACGTATATTTTGGAGAATAAAAACTTGTTTTTACTAATCTGTTTTTACAATGGTTCATCTGCGAGAAGCCACATATGAATATGTTCTCACCTTATAAAGTAATGTCAGCAGTGCAGGATAAAGCAACTGTAATGTGGCTGCCTGCCACATTCTGGAAAATATCAGCTGATTTCATGTTTAGAAATGTTCTTTTACAGAATCATATTCTGCTCCAACTGCAATCAGTCATCACTATTACACTGGTGTAAATGCTGGAGCACTTGGCATTAAGCACATGTTTGAATTTTGCATTAGTACAGTAAACCCTTGATGAGTCAAATCACAGGGGAGCTGCCTTCAAATCCGCGTTAAGCAGAGCTTCGTGATAGCCAAGGAGGCCAAATGTACCACATGAATGCGGCTCTCTGTAACCAATATGCCTACAAATGCTTAAACTTACTGTATTACTTTTTTCAAATTCAAATATTGAATAAAAAACACAGTAATAGAGCCAAAAATATTTTTATTTCATTTATTCACACGTAGTTTACATTGTAGGGCCTTGAAAAAGGCCAGAGGTTGACCTTGAGAGAGGCTGCGATTTAGCACTGGAAAAACTCTGTAATCTTTTTCTGCTTTATGTGCTGTTTTCAGACTTGCGCAATACAGTCCACCTTGCTATCAATGCAGTCAAACATGTTTTTAGTGTTTTCGTGCTGCGGCACAAAATCCCAGAGCATCTCTACGGCCTTCATGGCATCGGCTAGGAAAAGGGGTAGGCATTCATCGGAATCTTCAGGGTCATCAGCCTCCTTAGCAGAAAAACGTACTGTATCTATGATCACATCGTCGGTGAGTTCTGTTGTGCTTTGTGCGGCATAGACAACCTTTGCGTCCGTTTCCATGGTTGTCTCTGCCGGAATCTCCATACCGGCCTCCTGCAGGTAAGCAAAAAGTGCCTCATCACTGGAATGTTTGGCATCACCCTGCTCCTCATTCTTGTCACCTTGTGCAGCGTAACCTGTTTGAACTCGGTATGCTTCAAGCAATTTGCAATTGGATTCCTTCACCATCTTTCACATCTCTTTCAGCATCAACATGGCCTCTAGTACTGTGGGATTGTAGTCTTGCTTCTTACCGATGGCCTCGATAAACTGAGAGATTAGCTGCTGTTGGTAGTGGGCTTTCAAGTTCCTAATTACCCCTTGAGCCATTGGCTCGGAGTTTGGCCATGGTTTTGGGAGGAAATAACGTCAGCTTGACGCTCTTCAGGCCAGTGATGTTGGGTTGCGCGGGGCCGTTGTCTGCGATGGTGGCAATGTTCCTTTCTTTTTGATACATTTTGTCTGCTTTCTTGACCCATGCCTCTGAAATGCTGGAGGTCATTCAGGTGGTTTTATTTGCCATGTACTGTGTGGGCGGTGTCTTGACTTTCACGAAGAACCATGGCTTTGGACTTTCGCCTCACAATAAGTGTCAACTTTTCAGTGTCATTCGTTTTGGCGCAGACCATAGCAGTGAGAAGTTCCTTGCTCCACTTTACACCATTACATATGTCCCCTGTAAACATCAAAGAGCGGTCTGGCAAAAGACAGTAAAACAGTCTGGTTTCAGACACATCAAAATATCTCTGCGCATATTCATTCAAGACCTGGTTGAGACTCCAGTCATCTGTCATTGCTGTTGTAACGGCAGCACTCTTGCAACTTACTGAGTGGAAGAGAATGTTGTGCCTTGTTTTGGTCCAGCTGTCCATTGCTTCAGGTGAGCTCCATGTGTCCCAGCTTCTTCGCTATGGTGACTCCCCTTTGTTGCAGAATTGGGCAGAGATGGGCATGTTCTCATCTCAGGCTGCCTTGAACCATATTAGTGGAGCTCCTTTGATGTTAGGATAGGCAGCCATTCTCATCCTCTTCCTTGTTGGAGATAATGCTAGCTTGTTGAACAGTTCCAAGAACGGCGAACAAACTTGAGGGCAGAATCTCCCAATCTTCTGCTATGTCCGCTTCCTGCTTCACGCCACGGTTTTCCATTTGCTCTATCAACTTCACCTTCTCTCTGACAACACGTTTAACTTTATCTCAGGTTTCGCCATGCCTGCATGCTTTGCAAGTCACTTCACAGAGAAATTTGAGCACATTTAGGTCCAACCACATTGCTCTGGTGTTGGTGTGGTCACATGACCCCTGATTTCGGCATTATCTCTCGCTAGCACTGAACAGAAGTATGGCTAACCTGGATCAATCACTTTTGTGGAATTTTGGCTAATCACGGGCACTGTTTTATAGCTTTTGATATTCTGTTGATGAGAATAGGTGATAACTTTGACAGGAGGAATTACCTGTCACCTGATTTTGACTCATCGAGATTCCACTATTATCTACAGCCTACAGAGAAGACATGTTTGGGAATGAAAATATTGTAAACTGATAATTAAATTCTGTACCTATATCCTTGGGTGTGCGGGTAGTTATCTATTATCCTTGACATTTTTCCTCACCTGCAAGCCTAACTTTTGAAATTTCTAAGTTTTCGTTGCTGGCCTATTGTTGGGTCCCTACAACATGGAAAGAAACCCAACACTGTATATTCAAAACTTTATCCTTATTCTATTTTTTTTAAATTGTAGCAGCCACCTTAATTTTCTTTGTTCAAGTCACCTGATCACAGGGTTGGCCCTTTTGTCTGGGAGCTATCCCCAGGAGTTTCAAGGACCAAAGAATTATTTTTTCAGTTTCTGGAATGTCACACCTCGTTATGCCTAGAGATCTACTAACATATATATCACGCCTGGTACCAATTTCAAAGGGAACTACAGGGATGTCATTTGTGTCTGATAAGCCCACCTTGCTGGCAGAGTCAGTGGGTCTGTCCAGACAAGTTTCCCAAATGGCGGACCCTTAACATAGAAGTCAACAGTGACTGGGAAATTATCAATCCTGAAATCAAAGCCAATTCCAAATGCTGGATAAACCTTCCTTCTCCACAATGACTTCAAAAGGGATGTCACATATCCCAAGCCTCTGGCCTTTTGGACAATTTAATATTACACCTTTGAACCTCATATTCAGTCGACTGTTTTAACATCAAACTGGCGAGCCAAGAAGCAAGCTCCTCCAGGCTCAACAACAACTTGCCCATCTAGCTAGGCTTTGCTGGAAGATTTCATACTATCGCCTACAGAACTGACTCAATCTCTGCGTACTTACTTCATCTCGCAGGATCAGCATCAACTGAAAAGTGAATACTACAACTCTCCAGTTGAGCTCGAACGCTTATGTGAAAAAATTCACCATTGGACTCTGACTTTTGACACTGGGACTCCCGTGAACCAATATTCATTTTTTTGTGGTCCTTGTATTGCAAAACTCCTTTTCCCTATCCTCCTACCCCTTTATTGTGTGTGTTTGTGCGGAGTGGGACGTAGCTAACGTGCCTTTTTCAGGGTTTTGAATGTGTAAAATAAACCAATCTCCTGAGTTAATCCTAACTCAGGTTTGCTGTGGGTTTTTAGTAAAATCGGGTAATGAAAACCGAGGAGTTGTGAAAACACACCACCGCTTATTCTTAAAAGACTAATTCAAAACACTTTCTGCTTACAGACAGGTGGCAAGAGAAAATCAATGCAGTTTGACTGTCTCTCTCCTGTCCATAACACTTATTCTAACCACTGACTTACATCTATGATTTGTAAAATACCTTGACCAAATCACATTACCTAAACCACTCTTTTCATGTTTGGCACTGTAAGGATAATTTTGTCTTTCTGATGGTGTAGAGCCAGGAATTGTCACATAGTAGAGAAAATTACAACAAGCATGCTGCCTATAACATTTAGGGACAGCTTACTTGAGTAATTGGTATGAACATTTTATTTATTTATTCATTCATTCATTCATTCATAGGATGTGGGTGTTGCTGGCTAGGCCAGCATCTATTGCCCATCCCGAATTGCTCTTGAGAAGGTGGTGGTGAGCTGCTGTCTTGAACTGGTATTGGAACATCCAAAATGCTGTTAGGAAGGGAGTTCCAGGATTTTGACCTAGCAGCAGCGAAGGAGTGGCAATATAGTTCTATGTCATGAGGTGTGTGGCATGGAGGGGAACTTGCAGCTGGCGGTGTTCCCAAGCATCTGCTGCAACTCCCAGCATAGTTTTGATCATGAGCCAAGAACTAGGTTTGGTAACTAAGAATTAAAGGTGGAGAAGACAATGTGGGGAAAAAAATTCCAAATAGGATCATTTATATTGGCTAAGGCTGTGTATCTGCCAATGTTTCCAGTTCACCTCTGAGCCTTCATAGAATCTTGCTTTAATTTGAATGCATTCATGCCACAACTTTCATACCTTTTAAGATGCAATGCACAGTTAATGTTGTGTTTGCCGTATAAATCTTTCAAGGGATTCACTTGTCAAATCAACGCATCACAACTTAGCAGCGAGATGCATGGTTGCTACTGATACACAATTTGACCTGTTGGTGGAGCACATCTGTCATTGAACACGTACACCTTCAATTTGCATTTCAAGGCAATATTTCAATTTGTACCACATGGAACAAAATTCAACGTAATCAGTCCCAACTTAAAACAGGATCACTAAGAGTAGCCATGGCTCCTTTGAGAAGGCTGTCTTGTACTTGCTGGTTTTTTAGACCGTACATGGATAAGGAAAGAAAGTAGTAATCTATCCCAGGCCCAGATAGGCCTAATAATTTCTTTCCCTTGTTCATTTCTACCAGGCATTCAAACATTGCATGCCCAGAGTAAGGTACCACACAGTATCCTATGTCCCTTGCTGAAGTTTGCGAACAGCCATGCATATCCCAGAGGATGTTAATGAGCTTGAGGAAGGCTGCACCTAATGATGCACAATTCGCACACATGGAGGAAGAGGATCTTTCCACCTGGATGGGCACATGGTTACCATCAATGAGTCTTGCATTTTTGCAAATGCAGTAATGTAGTGATATTGGGCAACCGTGTCATGTTGGATAGGAGATGAAATTGCATCACTCGTCTGTTTGATACATGCATGACAGATTAGCTGATATTGGTTGGGAATAACCGTTGATGGTAGTGACTGTGCCTGCCACGAGCAGTATATGTCCTTACTGCTGATGTAAACCTGCTGAACTAGAGCAAGTAACGACAATTGTCCTTGGACATTGGCAGATAGACCCTGCACGGTTTGCAGATACAGTTAGTGGAGTGATGAAAGATCTGTCCAGGAGCAGGTAGCCATAGTTGTATCAGATGTACCAGGAATTGCAAGACCATCTTGTGAAGCAACACCAAGGGCTACAACTAAGTCTACCTATGTTGATGAATAGCAGCCTGCCATCACTCTTGCTTTTTTCACTGAAAGAACTTAGTTTCCGAACACATACACCGTACACTTACCAAGTGAAAGCACTGAGTAAAAAACATTAGTATCACATTCGTGATATAGTTGCAGAAAAAGAAGAATGATTGTATTTCAACATAGTCCCAAGAAGTCATTTTAGAAAGGTAGTATGGAGAGTAGTTGCTGAATAAATGGCAGTGAAGAACATGGTGTGCATGTTGTGTCCAGATTAGTAATTTGTTTAAATACAACGTGACTGACCACCTTTCCCATAAAACATTGCCTCCATGCTTCTTTCCTCCTTCAATTCTAGCAGCGCTGGTGAACGGCCCAAAGAAAACGGCATTTTGCTTACTGCAAATTGAGTGGTGTTGTCAAACAGTGCCCAATCTGTTATTTTAGAGCTTAATCACTCCCAACTGAAGTATGTTTAACTGCATGAGGGATGCCCTTCGTTTGTTGATGGGTGAGTGCTGAGGGTATGGTGCACTGAGCAACATGAAAGATTAGTGCTGCGGTGGGTAGTAAATGCTATTTGAAGATTCATTCACTAGCTTGATAACTTGTAAAAGGTCATTAAACTTTTACTGGCATTGTATTCAGGTCCTAGGGGCAGACTCTGGGAATTGACCTCCCTGGCACCTACCATTCCCTTTGCAGGATGTGCCTTGAAGGCCTCCTGGCCTTTCTCCTCCTCTTGACCTCGTGGACTAAGGTCTTTAGTGCATATCAAGAACCTGGGAGACTTCTTTCTGGCCAGTTGTTCTTCCATCCTGGCTTTCCTCACAGTGTTCCGGCAGATGCTGTAGCCTGAGTGCATGTCCCCTGTCAGAGAGACATGCTGCCTTTAAGAACTGCAGGCTGACTTTGCATTGTTCTAGCCACACACCTCGGCCCTCTGAGTGTGCAGCCAGTCAGTAGTACGTTTTGTGCTGGGTTGCACATTACAATCATGTTGATGAGCAGGCAGCAGGAACTTTGTTTTGTCTACCTCAATAAGACCAGATATGGATCATTAATGTATCGCAATCCCCACATCTGATAATGGCCTTAATCGAATTGCAACCCCACCACCCCCCCAATTTGAATTTAGGAGGATTTTATTTGAGTGATGAGAAAGTAGAATCCATTACCATATTCAATGGTTGAAACAGATCACATGGACACATTTAAGAGAAAGCTTGACGAATACATGAGGGAGAGGGAATAGAGGATTGTGGTAGCTGCTTGGGAAGAAGTAATGAGAGTGACAGTGAAGGAATGATGATATAGTTCCAAGTCAGGATGGTATGTAGCTTGGAGGGGAGCTTGCAGGTGGTGGTGGCCACATGCATGGCTGCCCTTGTCCTCCTAAGTGGCAGACGCCGCAGGTTTGGAAGGTGCTGTCGAAAGAATCCTGATGAGTTGCTGCAGTGAATCTTGTCAGCGGTGTACACCACTGCTACTGTACATTGGTGGTGAAGGGAGTGAATGTTTAAGGTGGTGGATGGGTGCTTATCAAGTAGACTGCTTTGTCCTGGATGGTGTTGAACTCTGAATGTTGTTGGAGCTGCACTCATCCAGGCAAGTGGAGAGTATTCCATCATACTCCTTAATTGTGCCTTGTAGATGGTGGACAGGCTTTGGGGAGTCAGGAGGTGAGTTATTTGCTGCAGACCTTCCAGCCATTGTGTTATATGGCTTGTCCAGTTCAGTTCTGGTCAATGGCAATCCCCAGGATGGTGGTAGTGAGGAATTCAGCAATGGTAATGTTGTCGAATGTCAAGGGGAGATGGCTAGATTCTCTCTTGTTGGAGATGGCCATTGCCCGGCACTTGTGTAGCGCGAATGTTACTTGCTACTTTATCACCTGAAGCTTGAATGTTGTCCAGGTCTCACTGCATATGGGCACGCACTGCTTCAGTATCTGAGGAGTTGCAAATGGTACTGAACATTGTGCAGTCATCAGTGAACATCCCCACTTCTGACCTTATGATGGAGGGAAGGTCATTAATGCAACTGAAGATGGTTGGACCCAGGATGCTACCATGAGGAACTCCTGCACCGGTCTCCCAGGATTCAGATGATTGACCTCCAACAATCACAGCCATCTTCCTTCTGTACTGGGTAAGATTCCAACCAGTGGAAAGCTTTCCCCTAATTCCCATTGACTTCAGTTTTACTAGAGCTCCTTGATGCCACACTCGGTCAAATGCTGCCTTGATGTCAAGGGCAGTCACTGTCACCTCACCTCTGGAGTTCAGCTCTTTTGTCCATGCTTGAACCAAAGCTGTAATGAGGTCAGGAGCCATGGGGCTCTGGCAGAACCCAAACTGAGCTTCACTGAACTTCACTGAGCAGGTTATTGCTATGTAAGTGCCGCTTGATAGCACTGTTGATGATAACTTGCATCACTTTGCTGATGATCAAGAGTAGACTGATGGGATGGCAATGGTTGGGTTGGTTTAGTCTGGTTTTTTGTGTGCAGGACATGTCTGGGCAATTTTCACATTGTTGGGTAGATGTCAGTGTTGTAGCTGTACTGGAATAGCTAGACTAAGGGTGCAGCTAGTCTGGAGCACAAGTCTTCAATACCATTGCTGGAATATTGTCAGGGGCCATAGCCTTTGTGCCTTCAGCCATTTCTTGATATCACATGGAGTGAATCGAATTGGCTGAAGACTGGCATCTGTGATGCTGGAGGCCTCAGGAGGAGGCCAAGATGGATCATCTACTTGGCACTTCTAGCTGAAGATGGTTGCAAATACTTCAGCTTTGTCTTTTGCATTGATGTGTTGGGCTCCCCATCATGAGGATGGGGATATTTGTGGAGCATCTTTCTCTAATTATTTTTTAAATTATCCATCGCCATTCACAACTGGGTGTGGCAGGACTTCAGAACTCAGATCTGATCCATTGGTTGTGGGGTTTAGCTCTGTCTATCACATGCTGTTTCGTTGACTGATTTCTTCTCCGCCGATGCTGCCAGACTTGCTGAGTTTTTCCAGGTAATTCTGTTTTTATTTTGTTTTGGATTTCCAGCATCCGCAGTAGCTTTTAGCTTTTTGTTTTTATACATGCTGTTTCTGCTGTTTGGCTTGCATGTAGTCCTGTGTTGTAGCTTCAATGGTTTGATAACTTGTTTTAGCTATGCCTTGGTTTCACTAAAGCTTTATATAATTGCAGTAAACTGTCGTTAATTTTATGCTTCTAATCCCTATGTAACAAAAGGCTAATATACAATTTACATTCCTAATTGATTCCTAGATTGAGTGATGGATCCTCACATCTGACCTAATGGTTACGGTCACACTTGCACTTTTCGAGTTTATAGTGAATTTAGAAAAATGAAGACTGCTACCATAAAGGTATTAGGGGCTAAATTGGATAGCCCCAGAAACAGGCGTGCCCATTGTTTGAAATGTAGGCAGCACAGGAAACAAAAACAGAAAATGCTAGAAAAACTCAGCAGGTCTAACAGCATCTTTGGAGAGAAAAAAAATAGTTAACATTTCGAGTCCGTATGACTCTTCTTCAGAGCAGGACATGTTGCCTGCTAATTAGCATGATATCTGGATGCAGCCACTGCCAATTATGCTGTTCATTGGCTACAGAAATCAGCAGGAGACCCAACATCGTAACTTGCATAGCACTTCAAGCTAGCCTGCACCTCTTTAAGGGTTGTTAAGCCACATTGTGGCTACACCAGGTACTGGGAGACATTCCGGGAGTGAACCTGATCTGGGAAATAGTGAAAAATGGCACTACATGGCAGAGGCAGCTTCAAGTTGCACTGCACAGGAGATCTTGATGGAGAAGAAACAGTCAACCTTCTAGCTGTGTGGTGAAGAGGCTGTGGGAGCCTTGGAGGCCAATGCCAGGTATCCCATGTCTTCAACTAGACTTGAAGCTGTGAAGTCAGCAAAAAATTCTGTAGCAGCAGTCTCACCATTTCCTGTAAACGTTTACAACTTGAAGCAACTATGGAAAACACCTAAAACTTGTAGAAATGCACCTGCAGCCAGAAGAAATAAACCAACAACTCAGAAGAAATCATATTGTACTTGAAACGTTAACTCTGTTTTTCTCTCCACAGATGTTGCCAGACCTCCTGAGTTTTTCCAGCATTTTCTGTTTTAAGCCAACAACCAACTTGTAAGTAGTTGATGATCTCTTCTAGATAAAGCTGGTTGGGGATGAAATGCCCCTCTACCCGTTTAATAATGGGTTCAGTTTAAGAGGATGTTTGTTGGAATGTTAATCTCTGAAATAGCAACTCTGGCATCTAATTAGCATTGCAAACTGGTTAACATCATGGTCTGCCTGTTCCCCTTACTTCTGGTGGACATTAGCTGCACGTTCACTAATTCCTTCACCAATATGCATGTCCAGTGTGATTCAGAGCAGAAGTGTGCGCGCATGTAATGAACACTGTTTTGGACCCTGAACAGCACTGATGGTGGCCAAATAACGGTTGCTACCAAGCCCAATTCCGCATCCGTTGTCTTAAAAGTTTATTCCTATGTTAAAGTTTACTTTAAAAGTTCACAGCAATTTGTCTGCGACAATTCTCAACCCTTCCAGTGTTTAAGTATCCAAGACAACCCTAACAACAGTAACAATAATATCATCCAAACAACTGGAGTAAGGAATGATAACAAATTAATCTTAAAATAGTCGATGAACTAATGCTTTGTTTCTATTTTAGTACTGCAGTTTGTACTTGGAGTTTTGCCTTCATGTACTGCCAGAATCATTTTCTGATATAGCTGTCCTGCCAAACTAACCCAAATATGGATTTTTATCATGCTGTTGAACATTTTTGAGTGTAAGGCACTAAATAACTTTTATACGTCAGTAGTAAATTGAACTAAATCAAACTCAACCAATATAATAAGGGCTACAAGTGATTTTAAAAAAGCATTTTTAATCTAGCATTTAAAATTTTTGGATTTTAATCTTGCTTTTCCTCACATTTAATTGATACAATTGCTGAACGTTGTCTCATTCAAATTTGTTTCATAACCGATGCACTTATTAATATCATCCAAAAAATAACCCAGCATAAAAACCCTGCACTCCTATTCCTAGATTTCTAATTTTGGTCCGTCTTTATAATTTTAAATTTATGTACACAGAATTAAAATGGAAAAACTCATAAACTGAATTGTTTGTGAAAAGAACATCAAAAACTTCTAAATTATCATATCTTCAAGTGCACATTAAAAAGGAATACTAGCAGGCTTTACACAGATATACATGAAAAAGAAATGCCTTTCAATGTTAAAAGAGCTGCAGTCTTATCTCTTGGCTTCCATTTAGATAGTCTCTTAAAGAATCATAGGGCTGGGTTTTACGAGGTTGGAGGTACAGACTGGTCCACTTTCTTCCCTCCCCGCCCCCACCCACGTTGTTACAAGAGTCAGTTGGAAGCCAACATACCGAAAAGAAGCCTGCTCTGCAGGCATAACATGTTGCCTGCGGACTAAACAGCTGAGAGTGGAACTTCAGCCACTCAGTGGGAGGAAGTCCCACCCTTGAGATCAACAGTTTGAAAAGCTGTTTGTTCACATAACCCTATGGGCTACCATTATAGTATTATTACTGCTTCTACAACCTGTTATTATCACAGTGGGTGGTGGTGGTCTCTAAGTTCACAGTTTGATTGATTGTTCCGAGTGATTTTTAAGGGATTAGCTGTCTTTGGTGTGGGGTTATGAATGCAGATGTTTGTTTTTATTATGGATTACATACTTGAGGGGATTTGAATGTATTCAGCGGGCTTTTATCAATGAGGTTTTTTTATATAATGATCTGTACTAGATACTTAGAACTTAATTTAATTTCAACCTGGCTCCTAAGGTCTGCCCATGGTGGATACCAAGTGAATTGACAAGGAATAAGAGCAAAGGGTGATGATGGGGTTGGGAGGGTCAAGTGTTGGCATGTTGGCACTAATTTCGCATAGGGGCTATAAGGAGACATGGGGTTGAGTTGGGGGTGGGGCAGTCATATGTTGGCACAAGTTGACATGAAGTTGACATGGGGTAGTGGGAATGTGTGGTGGGGCATAGGTTGGCATAGAGGGTATGAGGGCCATTGGGGTGGGTGGAGGAGCATAGGTGGCCTGGAGGCTATGAGGGGCCATTGGGGGGTGGATGGGGGCTTGGGTTGGCATGGATGGGGAGTGGGTCAGGAGAGGGTGAGCGGGATGAGGGCTAGAGTCCCAGAGAACCAAGGGGAGCCTTTTAACGAGCCCATCTTGGCATTCAACAGTCCCTGTGGCTGCCTCTGGGCTGTTTCGGGGGTGGCGGGCCCGGCTGCAGCACACACCTGCCACCACCGCGCCTCTGCAGGAATGAAGATCCCATTGCTTGGGGCATATTTTCCTGAGGCAGCTGCAGCGAGATGGGTAATTTCCCAACTGTGCAAAAATCGGCCTGTGTATGTTTGAATAAGGCCCACTTGTCCCCATTTTTAAATCACGTTTCTGCTATTGCCACTACATCATACTCCTACACAGATATTTGTGATTGTAGCTCACCAACCGTATTCACCACACGTAGTGCGTTTACATACTGTGTTGTAAACCTGTATATGGATTCCTCATAGACCTTCACAGTCTGCTCCTATCTAATATGGTACTACTCCCTTTTTTAGCCCTATTCAACACACTCACTTTATCCATCTTATACCTGTTTTCTACTTCTGCATGCTGGTGCCCATCTCCCTGCCAATTTAATTTAAACCCCTTGCCCACCACAGTGGTGAAATCTCCCCATGAGGACATTAGTTTCATTCCTGTTGAGGTGCAGTTCGTAACGTGTCCCTTTTGATTCAGTACCTCCTGCTCAGAACTGGCCTCAATGTCCCAAGAATCAGAAGCCCAATTCCTCTCTCCATGCATCAAGCTACAAATTGATCCCCCCACCTTCCTATTTCTTACTTTGAAAATGTTTGACAATGGGAACGATCCACAGATTGCTACCTTCTAGTCCTACTTTTAATTTTCTCCCTCGTTTCAGAAAATCTGACCATAGGACTTCAATAACTCTGTCATTGGTATCAACATGTGCCACAACTTCTCACGCACTCCCTTTTCCATGCAGAATATTCTACACCCTCTCTAATGTCCTTTACCTTTGCACCGGGGAGGCAATGCACCATGTGGGACTCCCGGTGACATTTAGAGAAATGCCTTTCCGATCCCGTAACTATGAAATCTCCTCGAACAATTGCATTTCTACTCTTTGCTGTTCCTTCCTGTGATCCATGAGAATGTGCTACATAAATGCAACGTATTTAGTTATTCCTTCAATGCTTATCTACAAGAACTGGAATTGGATCGAAGAGTTTTTCACCTGCATATTGTAACAACTGCAAATTTCCCTTGAACCTTTTTAATTCAGGCTTCATTTGCCTTTTTTTTTCAAAGTTGATCTATGTTTTACTTAAAACCATCATAATTGTTGATCTGGAAGAATTGTAATAGAAAGCCACTGTTACTCCTAGGATTTGTTTCACTGAATGATCAGCATTATTCCAGTTTTAGTGGTTAATTCACAGTTTCCAAAGAGGTGGGGGAAGAACTGAGGTGTTTCTTTGTTCTTAGCCTCAGTTTCCTTCACCATGGCTGAAAAAACTGCTTAATAATAATCTTCTGCACTTGTGTCAATATTAAAAATCACTGTTTTGTAAATAAACCTATCCTACAACTTTATTTGTCTGTTACATTCATCGTCCAGCAAGAAATTAAATAGACCATAACGTTGGATTAATTTTTGTCAGCAAGGTATAGCAGTAGATTATTAAACTGCTTTGGGACACCTGGGGTTTAAAGGTGCTGTATTTTCTTTACGGCAGTATTTTCTCCCTCTACCCCTCTCATGTCTAAATCACTATTCTTCCATTATTCCTCTCCCTTCATCCTAATATTTCTAAGAAATAGTTGTATTAAAACGATCGACGAACTGGTATATATGGTGGCTTGTATATAAACTAAGATGATTGATAAATAATACTACTAGAATCTTTGAGTAAGGCTAGGTGGTCATGTACCTCCTATGCGTAGGTATAGAACTACGTTGGGAGCAGCATAGGAGCATATTGTCTGACCTCTTGAAACATGGACTGTTTGTGATGGGTAGGATATCCACAGGGAAAGAAGACAGAAATAATCTTGTGGTTGAGAAGGGAAGGAAAAATAGGCCTTTGTAGAATATAGTGTTACTTATCTAGTTTGGTTGATGTGTTGAATTCTGTTTTTTTTGATGCAGTGAAATGCTTGTGAGTAGCAGCACTGCACTTTGGAAAGCCTGAATTGAGTGTTTGAAGCCACAAGAGGGAGCATGGGATCTTTGTATTGCTAACCATTTCCTCCTGAGATAAAGTTAATCTGTGAGTCATGAGTCTCTTGCACTTGGAAAGGATGGGGAATAGAGGGGAGGTTGGCTTCCTGAAAGAGGAAAAATATTACTGGTATTTAGAGCTATGATTTACAAGACCCGTTGGAATTTATCTGCAGTTGGATCGGTGATGAATGAGTCTTTTCTTTAGCAAAAAGTTGGTTGGGTGGCGACCTCACTGATTTCAGTTGGGATGGTGGCAATGCTAAAATGGGCTCGGGAACCCTGGGTTAAAGGCCAGTAGATTAGCCAGTATCCCTGCTCCTGACTGTAATCTAGCAATCCCTGCTGAAGTGTGCTGCAGATGTCAAATCAAATCCAGATTGCATTTAATTACCCAGCGTTCACTGTCGCAATTCATTTGTGGATAATTGCTACTTGTTGGAAGGTGCATACTGTTCTTGGAACCATAGCCCAGAAAGAGCAATAAGTCAAATTGTTTAGAGAGTTATGCTGTTATGCCATTAGTGCATTTGTTAGTTTCTCAATCTCTAGCCCTACATAGGGTTTTAAAGGAAATAAAAGCAGAAAATGGTGGAGATACTCAGCAGGTCAG
Source organism: Cetorhinus maximus (assembly GCF_964194155.1). NCBI lineage: Eukaryota > Metazoa > Chordata > Chondrichthyes > Lamniformes > Cetorhinidae > Cetorhinus > Cetorhinus maximus. The sequence goes on from NC_135896.1 coordinate 74,852,562, forward strand.
GCAGCACCCGTGGAGAGAGAGAGAGAGAGCATTTCAATTCGATGACCCTTCATAGATTTTAAAGGAAAACCTTTCAAGCAAAACCCTGAAAGCCTGTAGGTCTAAATGGCTGGTTTGTTGTGAATGGTTAATATGCTTGAATTCTAACATGAAGGTTTGTTGCGGGAGTGGACTGAAATTCTGCAAGCTGAAGCAGACATTCAGAAGCTGCCATGTTATGTGGATTGATGTGTTGCTTGATAGGAATGGACATTGAAACTTTCCAGCTCCTGTTCCTGAAGGAAACTGGTTGCTGAAGCTGTTAGCAAAACATCAGTTATGCTCATTGATGGCTGATTAAATTAATTGCGGCACTTCATTCTGCACAGTGTATGTATGACTAACCATCTGCAAGCATTTTAAAGTCTCAGCTCAGAGATGTCGCCAAACCTAACAATTTTATAGCAAGATTGACATTTGTCCTACAGCAGCTGCCGCTTCAAATGAACAGCAAGGCCAACAGGAGGTTTAGAAGAATCTGGCTGTTTGGTAGTACAGAACTTGAGTATTGCTGAAAAAAGAGATATGTCAAAGCTTTTCATCTTGCACTCATCAGAACACTTCACAAGAATACCAATATAAGGGGAAACAACAATTACTGCATGTGAAGAGAGTGCTGATTGGTTGGCAAGTGGACTCTGGTAAAGGCGTTACCATGGAGAATGCACCAGTGATGGTGACTGGCAGTTAACTGCCAAGCATTCTTTGAAATTTAAACCAGGCAGCTTGACTTTGATTGGTCAAGGCATTGTCCTGATGAATGGGTCAGCGAATGGTTGTTATTTACTTTGTTTAGCTGAAACAGGCGCAATGTGTGTACACGTTCTTTCTGTCTGCAAAGAACAGGGTCCTGTGTATTAATATATGTAGCTTCCAGTACACGCAAATATGCTACACTGCGAGCCCGGCTGACGATCTTAAATTGGTTTTCAGCGTAATTCCTAGCACACTGAGGATTATTTAACAAATTTTGTCCGATCGTGGAATCACATTTAATGTTGGACACTTATGAGTTTTGAAAGCACGGGCTGGTTGGGTACGGTTTGTACCTTGCCTGTTGCAAACATTGGTTGGGACATGCTGTTTGATACGAACTGCCAGTCTTTGGGAGGTACGGCCTATATACTTAGCATCACACTGGCACTGAAACTCATATACCACATTACTCATTTGTGTGATAGGCAGAATGTCTTTTTGGCTTGTCAGTATAAATTGTTGTTTTCCCCTTTATATTGGTATTCTTGCGAAGTGTCTGATGTGTGCAAGACGAAAAGCTTTGACATATCTCTTTTTTCAGCAATACCCGAATCTGGTTGTTGCTGTTTTCAGTTAAGGAAATTTGCCATGTCAAAGCAAGTGACATCATACTAGTTTACTATTCTGTTACATACTCCCATCAAAACAATCCAAAATCCATAAGTTGTTACAATTACATAATATAGTAAATCAGTTTCCTGAACATGAAATTGCTGTGGAAGCAATCTCTGAAGCTTCTGAAACAAGTGACTTTTTAATAGGGGTCTTAATTGTCCAGGTATTTTTAAAAATTCATTCACAGGATGTGGGCTTCGCTGGCTGGGCCAGCATTTATTGTCCATCCCTAATTGCTCTTGAGAACGTGGTGGTGAGCTGCTGCATTGAACTCCATGTGGTGTAGGTACACACACACTGCTGTTAGGAAGGGAGTTCCAGGGTTTTGACCCAGTCATCATGAAGGAATGGCCATATAGTTCCAACTCAGGATGGTGTGTGGCTTGGAGGGGAACTTCCAGGCAGTGGTGTTCCCATGCATCTGCTGCCCTTGTCCTTCAACGTGGCAGTGGTCGCAGGTTTGGAAGGTGCTGTTGAAGGACAGTTGGTGAGTTGCTGTGAGTTCTTGTCATGGTACAATCTGCTGCTACTGTGCACCAGTGGTGGATAGAGTGAATGTTTAAGGTGGTGGATGGGGTGCCAATCAAGCAATCTACTTTGTCCTGGATGGTGTTGAGCTTGAGTGTTGGAGCTGCACTCATCTAGGCAAGTGGCGATTATTCCATCACATTCCTGACTTGTGCCTTGTAGATGGTGGACTGGCCTTGGGGAACCAGGAGGTGAGTTGCAGAATTCCCAAACTCTGACCTCTGAATTTAGTAGCATGATGGCATATCGTCTGATGTGGTGAAAATGGAAGTGAAAGGTTTTGTTGAACTGAATAAGTCTGGTTCCTAACTCAGTATGTCAAAGAGGAATCCAGGTTTGATCATATACTAGGCCTGGGCTGCCAGTCCAGATGACATCCTTCCTAAGGATCCTTAAGGAAAAGAAAGCTATGTGAGTCCGTTGCCCATATCTTTAATAACTCGCTGGCAGGGAGTGTTCCTTAGACTACAAGCAGACTAACAAAGTTCTGATTTTTAATTTTTCATGTTATGCCTTTCAATTATGTGCAAATTTAAATATCATTGCAATGAGTATCGAGTGTGATTTGACCTATGGATATTGTAAAATTCTTTTGTTTTCTCCTGAGATTCATTTCTACATGACCACATCTAGTGAAATTTGAACAACTCTGCTTTGTTTATATCTTAACATCTTAAATTCTTAACACTTTTCTCTTGGTAAATCCTTTTTTACCCACAGTTATAACTTTCCCTGTATATGTAGATTCTGTGCTGTTATTCCTATACAACTTGGGCTTTATATACTCCAAACCAGGAAGCAACTTGTCCATTTCATGTTCCCAAACGTGCCATTCCTTTGCACACATTGGAATGTTCTTCCTTCATGAAAGTGTATTTAGTCCACTTAATTACAGTGAGCATCAGTATTTGCAGGACCTGCTTGAAATATTCTTTTCTCTTCTGCTGATGTTGAGTCATCTTCTGTAAAGTTACACACTCCACAACTGGATTAGTCACCTTTGACACTTACACAAGTAGCTTTAGCTTGCCAACTGCTCGAAATTCATTTATATTTCATGGTCATTTATTTCTGACGCTATGATTTTTTAAAAACTATTTTCCATTAGTTTTATTGCAATCCTATTCTCAGAAATTGGATGTTTCCAAAACGTGTTCCTGTGATGATTTAATGTTGGCATTAAAAAGCTATTAACAATTTTCCTGTGGAGGGGTTGGGGCAGTGTTGATGGCAATGAGAAAAACAATGTCAGCACTTTGTTTTGGGTTTTGGCTATTGAAGCTAGTTGATGAACAGAATAGATGGTCAGCCTATTTGAGATTGGCTACAACGTTAAATATATTCCTAACCAACCATGTGTTTGCTTTTAAAATCCAGGAGTGGGAGGAAAGGAGAAAGCAAAACATTGAAAAGATGAATGAAGAAATGGAAAAAATAGCTGAATATGAACGTAGCCAACAGGTAAGAATGTTTACATCTTTTATGTCTCTGCCATTTTATCCTCTTTTCCTGCCACATACCAAAAATGTCAGATTTGATCAAGTGCCAAATGTATATACATATATAGACATATATGTGTGTGTGTTCTTTAAGTAAAAAGAAATTTAATATGAACAACTAAAATTTCAAAAATTATATCAAAACCCCCATATTCTGTATAAAGCATTACACTGTGGGGTGCCCCTCCTCTGCATCCCTAATAATTTCTTTATACATACATTTCTTTTTGTAAAATAACCAGAGTTGATGACTTGCAACCACCCATTTAATTTGAGAGATTTCCTTTCTCTCCAGCTCTTTTTTTTTCAAGCCAGCAAAGTCAATCTGTAACCTTTTCTCTCTCACTTTTCGTACTGTGTACTTCATTTCGCAATGAATAATATTCAATTGGTATATAATCTTTAGTATGTCCCTTGTACAGAATCTCACTTAAAGTATTTGACAAATAGAAACCTATATCCAGTTGCTTCACAAGAGCCAGAGTACTTCTAACAACCCTTTTTAATTTCTTAGCTTTTCAAGCTAAAGGATGACATTTCCCATTTTCATCCATCAGAAATGTTATGAAACCAGCTGCACTCAAATACCCATTAGAAAGATTAGCATGTGAAGCATTATTAAAAATGACTAGTTTCATATTCTTTGAGTCATCAAGAATGGGAACTTAAGTTCTCATTTTTCCAGATTTAATTTTTTTTATTTGCTCTGATAAACATTCTCTCTACTTCAGGGTGTTTCATCGTAATACGTCACTCCAGCACATCAGAACTAACATCTGATTTCGTCTGAGTGCCCAAACAGTTCAATTGACCAATCAAGCTTCACAAATGCTCTGTCTCTTCTTTAGGTATAACAACATCATTCTGTGATGACCTAACTCAAATAACTGGATTGGGAGTAACACTCTCTAAATAGGATTGTTGATTTAAAGTTATTCAATACCTACTCTGCTTAATGTCTAAACCAACATATATTAACGCCTCACAAGCCTCTCAATTTTAAATTCCAGTCTAATCTTATTAATAGTACATTTCTAAAATTTCACAGAAAGCATCAACATGCATCATGAAGATGCTGGAAATCTCCCCTATATGATGCCAATAAAACATTGCAGGATCTGCTTTTAGTGGAATGCAACCTATTTTCAGCAAAACAGATCTCACTGAAAAAGTTAATTTCCATTGTTTCCCTTCTGCATCAGCTGCCTTCTTGGATGCTTTCAGAAACACTTCTTCTTGGAAAGTATTGTCCTGCAGAAAGGCAGCTTTTATGTTGATTGATTTGCATTCCCATGAATATGTAGCACACAGAGCTAAAAGGATTTTCCAGATTACTTCTCCAGCTGTGGGAGAGACCTTTCTGACATCTGTATCACCAAGTTCTTCAAAAATCTAGCAACTGGCCTTGCTTTAGCTTTAAATCCAATCTGCAAGGACTTTTCTCAGTACAAATCCACCTATGTGACAAAGCTGCTTGTAGAGTACTTCAGAATAAACCCCAAACTCTTTCCAACTATCTAATTCACATTATTTTTCCTCTCTTATCAGATTATTCTTCAGTTTAGTCTTCTGGATCTTCACCTTCTCCCCACCCCTACCAGTGGAGGAGCAGGTTGAGATCCTTAAATAGCTCTTAATTGGCTACATATGGGCCTCAATTGGCATTGGGACAGGAAGGACAGCTTCTACCTTCTCTGTCACTGACTTAGTGTTTGTGGGAGAGTTGGGGAAGAGAGTCGGGAAGGTGACGAGTTCACGTGATTATATGGCTGATCTGATATTGCGGCCTTAATTCCACGCACACTTTCCTGTATGCTCTGCATAACCTTTGCTCCCTATAAATGAAAACTCTAATTCAGCCTTGAATATATTCAATTACTAATCCACCACTGCCCACTGGGGTAGTGAATTCCAAAGATTAATGACCCTCAGAAGAAATTCCTCCTCATCTCCTTCTTAAAGAGGGGACCCCTTAACCCTAAGTGGCCAACACATTTATAAATTTATGGCCTCCCTTCTCCCCCTCCACCCAACCCTGTTAAACGAAATCCAACAATTCTACGCTAAAAAATGCTAGACCTCCATCCCTAGAAATCCAAGTTTACTTATAAAAAGTCTAAACACCCCACATTAAAAATTGATACTCCCATACTAAATGTCCAACCATTCACAGGCAAATAAAATACCCCTATTTAGCTACATGCATCTTTATTGCATAACCTACTACAAGGTATATTTTCTACTGGAAACATTTGTAGATTCCAGAGAGGAAAAGTTGGAAAAGACCCAAAAACAGCTGTGGAGATTGCAGTGTGCAACTTACCCATGCCCATTCCTTCTAATGCAAACTTTGTGCTGCCTTTTAATTTAAATGACTGGCTTTCATCAACGCTACTATCTCAGAAAATCTGGCTGGCTCTGAGGCATCATACAAGATCATTCGAAACAGAATTTAATTCAGGATATTTGGTGTATTATAAAAGGCCCTGGTAAGGCATGACAATACTTGGCAATCAAGCTGTTAAGGTTAATTTTTCATGATTAATCAGGATTAATTACAAAATCTTGGACTTTGAGCAGCTCATAGAAGTAAATAAGGAACCTTGCACTTCAAATGCTCATGTGTTTTGAGGTGAAGGCCCTGATGAACAGAATACAGCAGACCATGGGCTGGATAGTGGTAATGTGAGTGATCATAAAACACAGGATGGAGCTATTACATCCAATGGCCAGCTGCCTAGCGTGGTCACTCAGGTGACATATACTACAGAGGGGCCAGGAAATGATTAGGACGGCAAATAGAATGTTGTTGTTTATTGCAAGGGGAATGGAATATAAAAGTAGGGATGTTTTGTGACAGTTGCACAGGGCATTGGTGAGACCACATCTCGAGTAAGGTGTACAGTTTTGGCCTCCTTATTTATAGTTGTTTAGTAGTATAGAACTTAAGCACTGCTGAAAAGAGAGACATTTTCTATCGAGGCTGTTTGTCTTGCACTCATCAGGACAATTCACAAGTAAATACCAATGTCAGGGGAAACAACATATTTATACTGTATGAGAAGAGAGTACTTCCCCTTGTGGGAGAGACTAGAACTAGGGGACACAGTTTAAAAATAAGGAGTCTCCCATTTAAGGCAGAGATGAGAAAAAACATTTCTCTCGGAGGGTCGTGAATCTTTGCAATACTCTTCACCAAAGAGGAGTGGAGGCAGGGTCAATGAATATTTTTAAGGTGGAGGTATATAGATTCTTCACTAACAAGGGAGTCAAAAGTTATCGGAGTAGACGGCATGTGGAGTTGAGACCACAACCAGATCAGCCATGATCTTATTGAATGGCAGAGCAGGCTCGAGGGCTGAATGTCCTACACCTGCTCCTAATTTGTACGCTCGTATGTTCGTACGGGTCAAGCGAATGAAGGGATGCGACAATTGTGGTATGCCCGGGAAACATTACTGGCAAGTTTAAACATTAGTTGAATATTCAGGATGGTGGCCAAGATGCAAGGTCCACGGACTGGCAGAACGGACTGAAAGAGTGGAGAGTAAAACAGTGCAGTCCAAGTTCTGTTATTGTGTTCAGGAGTGATTCTTGTGTCAGAAAAAAATTACATAGAGGAGAAAGAGCCGCTGATAGTGCTAGAGGGGATCTCACATTTGTAGTCCTGACAGACATATAAGTGCAAGTACAGGCTGTAGATTGAATAGATTAGGTAATGAAATAAAGGCCACAGAACAGCCTTGGAGCAGGCCGCCAAGTAAAACACGGCAAACTGGCTGCAAACAAGGAGGGGATCCCTCTTGTCAGGACATGGAGGATCCCACCAGTGGCGAGGGCCACTCCTGCAGGAAGACCCTGCCGCCTTTCACACTGATCACCACCTCCTCCCCCCAATCACTGGGACCTGCCTGACAGACCCCAGTGAGACTGCCCCACTTAACAACATTCCAGGGCCTTCATGCTGTTCCTTCGTCCTGTACTTTTTGAAGTCCCAGCAGTGGCCACTGCTCCGGATGGCACAGTGGGACTGTAGAGCTGCGGCCTCTGATTGGCTGGCAGCTCTTGGAGACGGGCTCCTCATGCTGAAGGCCTGGGAGCTCTGGGAGACAGGCAGGTATGTAATTGCCTGTTTGGGATTTAATCCCATTGGTCTCTGGGAGATGATCGTGGCAGGATTGCCACTGGCTCTCTGACCGGTGGACTGCCGCTGTCATTAAATAAATTCCCATCCCCAGAGTGTGAGAAACATTTCCCTTCTGCTACTTAGCAAAATCTAAGTGCATTCTTTATATGTACTAACAGGAAATATTATTCTTGTATAGCAAAAGGAATATTAATTTTCCTATGTTGCATAATTGTTGGAGCAGCTTATGAGAATCTTCTAAGCCTTGTATATACAAGTGGCACTTGATCCTTCACCTAATGATGTTCTGCATTGGTATGAAGAGATGAAAACTTCAGTTAAATTGTAATAGAAGAAAGATTGGGCACACTTGCATTTATATAGTACCTTTCTCAGAAGCCTTGAACCTATTGATGGGGCTTCATCTACAGTGATGATGTTCTGTTGGAAACCCTGATGTTTTTTGCATGGAAGAATCTCAAGCAGGAATAAGAAGAGTAACCAGTTGATCTGTTGATGTTGGTTGAAGGAGATGTGCTGGCTGGGATACTCCCTAGATCTTTGTGCTGTGTGGTCATAAACATCCACATGAACGATTGGGACAGGTAGATGGTACCTTGATTTAACGTTTCTTAAGAGTGACAGCTGACATAACCGCATTCCGCCACTACAATGAATGTCAACTTAAATAAGGTGCTTAAATGGTAGCATGTGACTGAAGTAGATTGCTGCTTAACTCAAGAACTAAAGAAATACTTGCATTTATATAGTGCCTTTCATGACCTCAAGGATATCCCAAAGTGCTTTATGGCCAATGAAGTACCATTGAAGAGTAGTCACTGTTGTAATGTAGGAAACAACAGCAACCAAATTGCATACAAAAAGCTCCCATTAAAAAAATGTAATAATGACAAGATGATCAGTTTGAGTGATGTTGGCCAGGACGCTGGAGAGAAATCCCTGCTCATCTTGAAAATAGTGCATGAGATCATTTGCGTCCACCTGAGAGAGAAGACAGGGCCTTCGTTCAACGTTTCATCCAAAGGACACCACTTATGACAGTGCAGCACTTGCAACCTGGCAGTGCTGCCTGGATTATATGTTCAAGTCTCTAGTGTGATTCGAACCCACAAACTTCTGACTGAGGTAAAAGTGTTACCGACTAAGCAGTGGCTGAATGAATAAGATTGCTCATTTACCCCATCCCAGAAAAAAAATGTTTATGTATCCTAGGCCACCATTTGCTGTCTCAAACCAAATTGCTCATGCTGCATTATAACTCGCTTTTGCATTAAGAAGTGCAAGTAGCCAGGCTTTTTCATCTGTTTGCTGACTTCTGTTTTCTCCTATCATTCTTGTACTATGAAGAAAAACTGGGTAGCTTTACAATAAAATCAGAAGTATAAAAATGTTTTGTATCTTCATTAAAGTATCGATGTTTTCTCCGATAACTGATAACTGGGAATAGTGTCACCAACAGCAATAATATTATTTTCAGCCTGCTGTCAGGAATAATGTTGGATTATTGCCAGGTTTCAAATGCCCTGCCTTTTTAACGCTAGTGGCATGGAACTGATGTTGGGAGCTACCTAGTGCATGCTCTCTCCTGCACAAGAAGGAGGTGAGTACAAATAGAACTGATTTTAATTCTCTGTGTCTCAAAATTATATGTTATTACTGGATCAGTCTCTTGGCATTCAGAAGGATTTACAACTCAGTTCTTTGCTGCCATAAATGGGAGAAGGATTTCACTTTTAGTAAATTTTTAATCAAATACACTGGCAATAATATACCTGTTCCTACACAAGGGGAAAATTACCCATTACACATAGTTTTACTTGCCAGAATTTTGTGAATATTACTCTTTATAATTTTTTAAACATTAAAAATACAGAAATGAAGAAGTCCTAATTAACTAGGTAACTATATTGGCCCAACTACTTAATGTAGTTAGGCTATGTTTCCTTTTTTCCACATCCAGATGCTAACAAAATAAAACAGCTATTGTGGGATCGTTGTTGAATTTTTCAGTGACTAGGGCATTTGTACATTTGTAAACCTGAATAAAACAAACAATAGTTTGATTCTCTAATTAATAGCCTGTTACTGAGTTGCTTATGTCCAATACTGCTAAAAGATTAGTGGTGTTGAACAGTTGGAGTACAAATGGACAGAATTGTTAGGATTCATTGTGTGAAGCTGAAAAGTGACTCTAGTCAAAAGTGTGTAGATAGCAATTCCTGCCTCACATGCCAGATACTATACCTTGTTTGAAATAGCAAGTGGAAGCTGAACCACTGAAGAAATAATAATAATATTTTGGGTTCTTGCTTAGCAATATAATGCTCCAGGATGAGCTGTACTTCTAGCTAAACTGTTCCAACATAGCAACAACACTGGTATCTACCCAACATATAGGAAAATTATCCAGGTATACCCTGTCCATAAAAAGCAGCATAAATCCAATCTGGTCAGTTATCATCCTATCAGTCTACTCTCAATCATCAGGAAAGTGGTGGAAGGTGTTGTTGACGGTACTACCAAACAACACTTAACCAATAACCTGCTCACCAATGTCCAGTTTGGATCCTATTAGGACCACTCCAAACCAGATCTCATTACAGCCTTGATCCAAGCATGGTCAAAAGAGCATAATTCCAGGGGTGAGATGAAAGTGATTGCCTTCAACATCATGGCAGCATTTGACCATATGTGGCATCAAGGAGCCCTATTTAAATTGAATGAAGATCTAGGTAAAACTTTTCACTAGCTTGAGTCATTCTACGCACAAAGGAAATGGTTATGATTGTTGGAGGCCAATCATCTTGACTCTAGGATATCGCTGCAGGAGTTTCTCAGGTTGTGTCCTGGGCTCAACCATCATCAGCTGCTTCAAAATAACCTTCCATCCATCATGAGGTCAGAAGTTAAGGTTGTTCGCTGATGGTTGCATTGTGTTTAAGTTCCATTTGCATTCTTCAGATACTGAAACAGTCTGTGTCCATATGCAGCAAGACCTGGACAAGTTTCAGCTTGGATAAATAATATTAGCGCCACAAAAGTGCCAGGTAATGATCATCTTGACGAGAGAGACAAAACACCTAGTTATCCCCATTGTCTAAAATCTTAACTGGATTAGCCACACAGTCTCTGTGATTTAAGAACAAGCCGTTGGGTATTCTGTGCTGAGTGACTCACCTGACTACTCCAAATATTTTCACCTCCTTCAAGGCACAAGTCAAGAGTGGATGGAATACTCACCATTTGCCTGGATGGGTACAACTGCAAAAGCACTAAAAAAAAAACTTGACACCATCCAGGAAAAAACAGTCCACTTGAATGGCACACCATTCATCACCTTAAACATTCACTCACTAAGTTTTTGTTTGTTTGTTCTTAGGATGTAGGCTTCGCTGGCAAGGCCAACATTTATGGCTCACCCCTAATTGCCGCTGAGAAGGTGGTGGTGAGCTATGGTCTTGAACTACTGCAATTCATCTTATAGATGATACAGACTGCCCCCACTGTGGTCCAGTGGTGGAGGGAGAGAGTTCAAGGTGGTGATCAGGGTGCTGATTAAATGAGCTGTTTTGTCTTGGATGATGTTGAGCTTCTTGAGTGTTGGAATTGCACTCATCCAGGTAATGGACAGTATTCTGTTACACTCATGACTTGTGCCTTATAGATGGTGGACAGGATTTGGGGATTCAGGAGGAGAGTTACTCACCACAAAGTACCCGACCTCTGACGTGCTCTTATCATCACAATATTTATATTGTTTGCCCAGTTAAGTTTCCGGTCAATGATAACCTCCAGGTTATGATGGTGGGGATTCAGTGATGGTAATGTTGTTGACTATTGAGGGGCGATGGTTAGATTTTCTCTTATCAGCCCAAGCCTGAATGTTGTCCAGGCCTTGCTACATGTGGACATGGACTGCTTCAGTATCTGAGGAGTTACGACTGGAACTGTGCAATCAACAGCGAACCTCCCCACTTCCGACCTTATGTTGGCGGGAAGGTCACTGATGAAGCAGCTGTGGTTGGGCCTAGGACACAACCCTGAGGAGCTCCTGCAGCGATGTCCTGGGGCTGAGATGATTGGCCTCCATCAGCCACAACTATCTTCCTTTGTGTTAGTGGACCAGTTTGACCAGTGGACAATTTTCTCCCTTTTTGCCATTGACTTCAGTTTTGCTAGGGCTCCTCGATGTCACAGTTGGTCAAATGCTGTTTTGATGTCAAGGGCAGTCACACTCTCCTCATTTCTGGTATTCAGCTCTTTTAACGAAGTTTGGACTAAGGCTGTAATGAGGTCAGGAGCTGAGTGACCCTTTCAGAAACCAAACTGAGCATTGGTGAGCAGGTTACTGATGAGTAAGTGCCACTCGATCACACTATTGACGACACCTTCCATCACTTTGCTGAAGATTGAGAATAGACTGATGGGGCAGTAATTGGCTGGATTAGATTTGTCCTGCTTTTTGTGGACAATGTACACCTGGGCAATTTTCATATCGCCAGTGTTGTAGCTGTACAGCATTGGAACAACTTAGCTAGCGTGCTCTTAGTTAAGTATTACAGTCAGGATGGTGTCAGGGCCCCTAGCTTTTGTTGTCCCCAGTGCTTTCAGACGTTTTTATTGAAAGCACGTGGAGTGAATCGAACTGGCTGAAGACTAACATCTCTGATGGTGGGGACATCAGGAGGAGGCCAAAATGGATCGTCCGCTAGGTACTTCTGGCTGAAGATGGTTGCAAATGTTTTAAATGCTGTCTTTTATACTGATGTGCTGAACTCTGCCATCATTGAGAATGGGGATGTTTTGTTGAGCCCCCTCCTCCTGTTAGTTGTTCAATTGTCCATTAACATTCGTGGCTGGATATGGCAGGGTCACAGAGCTTTGATCTGATTCTTTGGTTACAGGATCACTTTGTTCTGTCTATAGCATGCTGCTTCTGCTGTTTAGCATGCGTGTAGTACTGCATTGGCACCTCATTTTTAGGTAAGCCTGGTGTTGCTCCTAGAATGCTCTCCTACACTCTTTCTATTAAACTGGATTGGTCCCCTGGTTTGATGGTAATGGTAGAGTGAGGGATATGCCAGGCCACGAGGTTACAGATTGAGGTTGAACACATTCTGCTGCTTCTGATAGCCCATGTACACCCAAGTCTTGAGCTGCTGAATCTGTGCTAAATCTGTCAAATTTAGCAAGGTGGTAATGCACAGAACACAATGGAGGGTGACCGCAGTGTGAAGACAGGACTTTGTGTCCACAAGGACTGTGCGATGGTCACTCCTACCAATAATGTGCTGGACAGCTGCATCTATGACAGATAGATTTGTGCAGAAGAGGTCAACTAGTTTTTTCTCTCTTACAGGTTCTTCCACCACCTGCCACAGGACCAGTCTGGTAGGTATGTCCTTCAGGACTCAGCCACCTCTGTGATATTTGTACCGCCAAGCCACTCTTGGTGATGGACATTGAGATCCTCACCCAACATGCATTCTGTGCCCTTGTTATCCTCCATGCTTCTTCCAAGTGCAGTTTAACGTGGAGGAAGACTGGTTCATTAGCTGAGATAGAGCAATAGGTGGCAATCAGCAGAGTGTTTCCTTGTCTGTCTGATTTGGCTCCATGAGAATTTGGAGTCTGGAGTTGATATTGAGGACTCCCAGGGTCACTGTGCCACTATTTGCAGGGTCGACTGGGCAGGGTGTATCTTTGTTATTTCTACTGCCTAGGATGATGCCAAGTCATCTGTCCAATTCTTTTATTCTTATTCAGGGCTATGGGCCCTGATAATACTCCGGCAATAGTACTGAAGACTTGTACTCCAGAACTTGCTGTGTACCTAGCCAAGCTGTTCCGGTACAGCAACAACACTGGCATCTACCTGGCAATGTGGAAAATTGCCCAGGTTTGTCCTGTACACACAAAACAGGACAAATCCAACTCAGCCAATTACCACCCCATCAGTCTACTCTCGATCATTAGTAAAGCGATGGAAGGGGTCACCAGCAGTGCTACCAAGCGGCACTTACTTAGCAATAACCTGCTCACAGATGCTCAGTTTGGTTCTGTCAGGGCCACTCAACTTCTGACCTCATTACATCCTTGGTTCAAGCATGGACAAAAAAGCTGAACTCCAAAGGTAAGGTAAGAGTCACTGCCCTTGACATCAAGGCAGCATTTGACCAAGTCTGGCATCAAGGAGCCCAAGCAAGACTGGAGTCAATGGGAATTGGGGGGAAAACTCTCTGCCAGTTGGAGTCATACCTGGAACAAAGGGCGATGGTTGTGGTTGTTGGAGGTCAGTCATCTCAGTTCCAGGGTATCACTGCAGGAAGTCCTCAGGATGGTGTCCTAGGCCCAACCATCTTCAGTTGTTTCATCAATGACCTTCCTTCCATCATAAGGTCAGAAGAGGGGATGTTTGCCATTGATTGCACAATGTTCACCATTCATGACTCCTCAGATACTGAAACAGTGCATATCCAAACGCAGCAAGACCTGAGCAGCATCCAGATTTGGGCTGACAAGTGGCAAATAACATTTGTGCCACACAAGTGTCAGGCAATGACTATCTCCAACAAGACTGAATCTAAGCATCGCTCCTTGACATTCAATGGCATGACCATCACTGAATCTCCCACTATCAACATCCACTGGGTTACCATTGACCAAAAACTGAACTGGGCTAGCCATATAAATACTCTGGCTACAAGAGCAGGTCAGAGGCCAGGAATCCTGTGGAGCATAACTCTCCCTCCTGACTCTCAAAGCCTGTCCATCATCTACAAGGCACAAGCCAGGAGTGAGATGGAATACTCTCCACTCGCCTGGATGAGTGCAGCTCCAACAACGCTCAAGAAGCTTGACACCATCCAGCACAAAGCAGCCCACTTGATTTACAGCCAATCCACAAACATTCACTCCCTCCACCACCGATGCACAGTGGCAGCAGTGTGGACCATCTACAAGATGCACTGCAGGAACTTACCATGGCTCCTTAGCACATTCCAAACCCACGACCACCTAGAAGAGCACAAGAGCAGCAGTCACACAGGAACACCACCATCTGGAAGTTCCCCTCCAAGCCTCTCACCATCCTGACTTGTAAATATATTGCTGCTCCTTCACTGTCGCTGGGTCAAAATTCTGGAACTCCCTCCTTAATAGCAATAGACCACATGGATTGCAACGGTTCAAGAAGGCAGCTCACCACCACCTTCTCGAGGGCAATTGGGGATGGGCAATAAATGCTGCCTTACCAGCAATGCCCACATCCCATAAATGAATTATTCAGTGGCAGTTTGATAGGCCATTTCGGAGACCTGTTAAGAGTCAACCGCTTTACTGTGGGTTGGAGTCACATGTAAACCAGACTGGGAATGGATGGCAGATTCCTCCATTAAAGGACCTTAGTAAGTGGCTACAGTATGTGCTGCAAGAAGTACTACAGCATCTCCCGCAGACGACTTTGACCTTTCAGGTGGTAGAGGCTGTAGGTTTGAGAAGTGCTGTCAAAGACAGGAGGCACATGAGAACACCACTTACCCCAAGTCAAGCACCATCTGCCTTGAAAATATATCAGCATTCCTTCATTGTTGCTGGGTAAGAGTTCTGGAATACCCTACTTAATGGCACTGTTGGTGTTGAGAATGGATGTGTTTTTTTAATATTTTGGTTCAAGAACTCAATTCACCATCTTAAGGGCAGTTCAGGATGGGCTATCAGTGCTCGGCTTGCCTGTGATGCCCATATCCCAGAGCAGAGTACGTTAGTCAAAAATACTTCAATCTGAAACCACTGAGCCCTGATATTTATTGGGCTGGGATTTCCAAGTGAGGCAAGGAGTTCTGGTCCGGAAGACCAGGTTCCTCAAGTGATATGGAATTGTAACTTCAGATGGGATGTTTTGTTTCAAAAGGATCCTTGCCCAGAAGCCATAATTACCCACTGTGTCTACTATTAAGGAATACTTAACATAGTGCATTGCTTATTAATGCAATGATTATGGAGTTCTTTGCAACTAAGGTTAGGACTATCCATTCACTTTCCTCTGCTGCATCTATTCCCTAACGAAAGGTATTTTACATACAACTGTACAACTTAAAGCGTTCATTTGTAAGCGTTAATGCAGATCATCATTGCCACTCGATACAAATGACTTGTTACGTTTTACAGTAACTTGCATTTATATAGTGACTTTAACATGGTAAAATGTTCCAAGGTGCTTCAGATGCCACTAAAGGCCTGGCTGTTAAAGGTGATGTGAATAAAATCAGAGATGTGTAAGAGGCCAGAACTGACGGAGTGCAGATTGCGAAGACTTGTAGAGTTGGAGGAGGTTACAGAGATAGGGAGGGTAAGACCATGGATATAATAAATACTTACCCAATAGTAATTATATATGTGCATTTCTTATTTGGTGGTATCATGACTCTTTAAATGTCACAGTTTTTATTGGTTGATAGCTGAATCAAATATTCACAAGGATTTTTTAAAATCTGTATCTTCCTATGACTGAAGCTGCTGGCCTTGGAAACTACCACGACCTTAATTTTTGTTAGATATTAGCAAGCTATACATTCTGATGACTGCCTTTTTAAAAATAAGGACAAAACACCCCTTTATTGTTTCTGTCCAATGTGTTGTTTGAATTTCTATTTGTCTAAGATTATAATTCCATCTTCCTTTCTGATCTAGAAAGAAACCTTGATGTAAATCAGGCTTTGTCATTGTCTTGATGCAGTTAAGAGTATAACACTAGAACATTGTCAGATGTTTCCTCCCACAAGAGGAATTGCATTTTATGCTGGGTAAAATAATTATTCAAAGTAAAAGCCATTTATCAAGGCAAGTGCCCAAAATTGTCTATTCCTATTTATTATCCTGGCAACTAGCACCCAGTGCTCTGGCCTTGCCATCATTCCCAATTGTGCTGGGGTAACCCTTTTCCAGAGGAAGTGCAGTACTATTTAAGGAGCTGGTGTAGTTCTTATTCTTGAAATTCTCCATGTATCTGTATTTCCTCCCTTCTCTCTTCAGGACTTAATTTTTGTGGCAGAGGTCAAATTTTAAGAATGCTGGTGCTGTATATGATCTGAAAGTTTGTACATGATTGCATTTTTTATCTGATGTGTGCTTAATGAAGCAGAAAAATCATAAAATTCTTATTCTGTAGGCTCCTGTAAAAGTTGCTCGCTTAAGAACACTTGGTAGGGAATAATGGGAACCACTTTCTCTGGTGAGTAACCTGCCTTTTTTATAGGAAGGAAAAGTTGACAAGAATCCAGTTAGAAATTTCTTGGATGACCGTCGGCGTTCAGGTCCCTTACCAGATGGGGATAAGCGAGTGGTCAATCGGCGTAATGTTCGCAACTGGGGTGGCCCGGACTTTGAGATGGTAAAGTCTGGTATAGAAAAGAAGCGTTGGGAAAAAGGGTGGCAGGTAAGTTATAGCTAATGCATGTAAAGATGTATGATGTGTTTTTGTGACTGCATATCTGAAGATTTCATGTGTAAACTTTTCTTGAAATTGTCTTAACAATCTGTTCATGATTGTCATAGTGGGACTACTAGAAAAGATGTATTACAATTTTTAAAGAGAACCAGAACTATTGGAGAAATGAGCACTCTGTCGGAACCTGGAAAAGAATATTCTAGAGGCGATGACTAGCACATTTTTCTCATTGGATCTGGGCATGTTATTGGCCTGAGTTTTTTTTCTTCGCTTCTTGTAGGGAAAGACCTGAGCATATTTAATTTTTCCTAATGGTATGGAAATGTCAGGAACTCCTCAAAGAGGAAACCTTAGATGTGAACATTCTGCTTAAAATTCCCTGATGTAACATTTTGGAATAAAATATGCTGTCGTTTTTTTTTATATTTGTTCCCTTTATCTTTCCATTCTTTATCTCTCTCTGCTTACTTTTTTGGGTTAGTATAATGCTAGTGGGGCTACATATGATGGGCAAATGATTCTGAAATAAAGAATATTCTCCCTCTAGTAGAAATCTTTCCTCGTAAATTTCTCTGTCCAAATCCAGCAACTGATATAGCTGAAATGACCATGAGGACAGTATTTCACAAATGTTCGAATGCTTTGCAGGACCAGTGCAGAATATCTAAGAATCCAGATTTCACCTGTTGAGTATCTTTATGAAACACAGATTTTTATCTTAAACAGTAAGTCCACTAGGGCAGAAAAACCAGGCTTGTACATTGTGTAATCACTGTATTCGCACGTAAACCAAAAAGCATCGTAGTTTATAGCAAGTCTGTCACCAATTTTAGTCCTGTTGTCAGTCTGCTGGGCATTGTGAAGATGTGTTATATAACATATACAAGATTAAACTGAGTTAGTTGTATTATCTGTGTTTCTATTGCTTAATCTTGGTTGATCTATAGATTCTTGACAATACATAAATGAAATTAAATCCAACCATTGAAAACTTGTAATTCCAAAGATGTAATTAGTCTTGAGTGTGAATATTCCTGTTTTTAAAAAGAAAAACGTTCAATACCTCTGTGTAAGCTACATTTTCTTATTAGAATCATAGCCATAGCGTCTTTATGGCACAGGAGGTGGCCATTTGACCCATCGAGTCCATGACAGCTCTCTTTAGAGCAATCCAATCAGCCTCATTTCCCCCATTCTATCCCCTAACCCCGGCAAGTTTATTTCCCTCAGTGCCCATCCAATTTTGAAATCATTGATCATCTCTGCTTCCACGACCCTTGTAGACAGTGAGTTCCAGGTCATTACCACCCACTGTGTAAAAAAAGAACATTCCCCCTGCATGTCCAGCCCAAAGTCTTAAATTCGTGTCCCCTAGTCCTTGTACTGTCAGCTAATGGGAACAGTATTTCCTTGTCTAGCTTATCTAAACCTATCATAATTTTGTGTGCCTTTGTCAAATCTCATCTCAATCTCCTTTGCTCCAAAGAGGACAACTCCAGTTTCTCCAACCTAATCCTGAAGGTAAAATCCCTCATCCCTGGAACCATCTGGTAAATCTCATCTGCACCCTCTCAAGGATTCTCACATCCTTCCTAAAGTGTGGTGACCAAAATTGAACAAAGTATTCTAGTTGTGGCCTAACCACAGCTTTATAAAGGTTCAGCAGACTTCCCTGCTTTTGTACTTAATACCTCTACTTATGAATTTATACAAGTAACATCCCAGAAATAACCGTAAATCAGGAATTGGAAGGGAGGGAGGAACTCAAGAAAATTACAATCACCAGAGAAGTAGAACTCAGCAAATTGTTGGAGCTGCAGGTTGACAAGTCTCCGGGTCCTGATGAACTTCATCCTGGGGTCAAAAAGAAAGTGGCTAGTGAGACATTTGATGCGTTGGTTTTAATTTTCCAAAATTCACTAGATTCGGGGAAGGCCCCATTAGATTGGAAATAAGTGAATGTAACTCCTTTATTCAGAAAGAGAGGGAGACAGAAAGCAGGAACCTACAGACCAGTTACCTTAACATCTGTCATAGGGAAAATGTTAGAAGCTACTAAAAAGATGTTATAGCAGGGCACTTAGATGAATTTAAGGTAATCAGGCAGAATCAACATGGTTTTGTGAAAAGGAAATCATGTTTAACCAATTTATTGGACAACTTTGAAGTGGATGTACTGTACCTAGATTTTCAGAAGGTATTTGATAAGGTCCCACGCCAAAGGTTATTGCGGAAAATAAAAGCTCATGGTGTAGGGGGTAACAATGGCTTGGATAGAAGATTCGCTAGCTAACGGAACATAGAGTAGGCATAAATGGGTCATTTTCTGGTTAGCAAGATGTAATGAATGGTGTCCCACAGGGATCAGCACTGGGGCCTCAATTCTTTACAATTTATATAAATGACTTGGATGAAGGGACCGAAGGTATGGTTGCTAAATTTGCTGGTGACATAAAGATAGATAGGAAAGTAAGTTGTGTAGAGAACATAAGGAGGCTACAAAGGGATATAGTTAGGTTAAGTGAGGGTGCAAAAATCTGACAAATGGAGTATAATCTGGGAAAATGTGGAAAATGTCCATTTTGGTAGGAAGAATTAAAAAAACGCATGTTATCTAAATGCTGAGAGATTGCAGAGCTCAGATGCAGAAGGATCTGGGTGTCCTGGTGCATGAATCGCAAAAGGTTAGTATGCAGGTTGAGCAAGTAATTAGTAAAGCTAGTGGAACATTATTGTTTATTGCAGGGAGAATTGAATACAACAGTAGGGAGGTTATGTTTATACAAGGGATTTGTGAGACCACTTTTGGAGTATTGTGTACAGTATTGATCTCCTTATTTAAGGAAGGATGTAAATGCGTTGGGAGCAATTCAGAGAAGGTTTACTGGACTAATAACTGAAATGGGAAGGTGGTCTTATGAGGAAAGGCTGCACAAACTAGGCTTGTATCTGCTGGAGTTTAGAAGAGTAAGAGGCAACTTGATTGAAACATACAAGATCCTGAGGGGTCTTGAAAGGGTCGATGTGGAAGGTATGTTCCCTGTTGTTCTAGATTCTCCCACTATGGGTCACAGTTTAAAAATAAGGGGTCGCCCATTTAAGAACGAGATGAGGAAAAAGTATTTCTGAGGGTTAGTCTTTGGAATTCTCTTCCTCAGAAGGCGGTAGAGACAGAGTCTTTGTTTTTAAGGCAGAGGTAGATCAATTCCTGATAAGCAAGGGGGTGAAAGGTTATTAGGAGTAGGTGGGAATGTGGGGTTGAGATTACAATGAGATCAGCCTTTACCTTATTGAATAGCGGAGCAGGCTCAAGGGGTCGAGTGGCCTACACCTGCTCCTAGTTCATATGAAATCTGGGAGGTGAAACTTGGCCAAACTCTGAAAATTGTCCATTACAAACAGCTTTATTCTTTGCAGCACCTCTGAACTTTAAATGTTGGCATTCTTTAAATTGAATGCATTCTTTCTGAAGGACTGACTACACCATCACAATTTTTAAAATCTATCCGTGGGATGTGGGCGTTGTTAGAAAGACCAGTATTGTGATTGCCCATCCCTAACTGCCCTTGAGAAGACGTTGGTGAGAAGATAATGCTGCAGTCCACGTTTTTTTCTTATTCATTCATTCATGGGATGTGGGTATCACTGGCTAGGCAAGCATTTATTGCCCATCCCTAATTGCCCTCGAGAATGTGGTGGTGAGCCGCTGCCTTGAACTGTTGTGGTCCATGTGGTGTAGGTACACCCATGGTGATATTAGGGAGGGAGTTTCTGGATTTTGACCCAGCGACAGTGAAGGAACGTCGATATATTTCAAAGTTGGGATGGTGAGCGGCTTGGAGGGGAACGCCCAGGCGTTGGTATTCCCATATGTCTGCTGCCCTTGTCCTTCTAGATGGTTGCGGTCATGTGTTTGGAAGGTCTAAGGAGCCTTGGTGATTTCCTGCTTGTAGATGGTACGCAGTGCATCGATGGTGAAGTGAGTGAATGTTTGTGCAAAGGGTGCCAATTAAGTGGGCTGCTTTGTCCTGAATGGTGTGAAGCTTCTTGAATGTTGTTGGAGCTGCACTCACCCATGCAAGTGGATAGTATTCCATTTCACTCGTGACTTGTGCCTTGATGGTGGACAGGCTTCAGGGAGTGAGGAGGTGAGTTATTCGCTGCAGGATTCCTAGCCTCTGACCTGCTCTTATAGACTCAATATTTACACGGCTAGTCCAGTTCAGTTTCTGGTCAATGGTAACCCCCAGCATGGTGATAATAAGGGATTTAGCAATGATAATGCCATTGGCTGTCAAAGGGTGACAGTTAGATTATCTCTTTTGGATATGGTCATTGCCTGGCATTTGTGTGAAGAAAATGAAACTTGACAAGCAATTATAAAAATGTTAGGACCAGATGAGGAGAGGTAGTATAGTTTCCCTCCTTTTCCAATCCTTGTTTGACCGCAACAGGTTTTTAAAAAAAGGATGTGTTTGCCAGCTCAATGAGTGTTTAACTGTTACATGCTGTGACTGTAAAAAACACCCACAGACAGGTTTCCTTGAGTCTGTAAAAAGAAAAGAGAATAGTATTTATGGTATTTAACCCAGACTATGTATAAATAATAATAATGCTCCAACTTTCAGGCACGCACACACACAAATGGATTACAGAGGATAGATAAAGCAGTTAAAGGTCCAGTAAAGTTTAATGGGGTATACAGATCCTGAAGGTTGGCTGGTTTCAGGCTGAACTCGGTGGCCCTGCTGGGTTCAGCGCTGATGTTGACGGCCAATTTATCTTTTCTTCCAGAGACATCAGCTATTGGGTTGATTCTTTACTGTCTACCTGCGATACATAGTAAAATAACAGACAGGGCTCAAAATTTGCAAGTTCGATCGAGAGAAAGGGAACCCACTCAGGGTTTTGCTTCTTCAGCGTCTCATTTGCTTGTGCTCAGGTCCACAGAGAAAACGTGCTTAAGCACACACAGGGTTAACTGGCTTGTCATATGACCCTCTCCAACTGATCAATGACCCAAATATGGTAATGGCTACTTGATTCCAGTTGCTTGGTTTACATGCTTAGATTACATCTTGGTCCATTCCTTTCACAGCCAGAGTCCCATTGTCCAAGTGATTACACCTAATGATTTGTCCTTGTCCACTTGATTGTCGGGATGCTTTGATTATGGAGTAGGAGATGCCCTCCCACCCCCTCAACCCTTTCAAGGCAATTGTTCCTGGTGAGGCTTTGCAGATATCCATTTCATTGGCTTTGGAATGTAGAAGGTATAGTGTTGCAAATATTCAGCCACCTATGACAGTGATTTCAAATCATTGGAATGTCTTTAGTCTTTTTAAAAATTCAATTAGCAGTTTCCAGCCAGTAAATTCATGGTCATTTCTTATAAAATATGGTGGTGTAACACAAGTTACAAAAATGTCTCAAATGAAAGAAGTGTACAGTAAAGAAGTGAGAAGAAAAGTATCAGTATGGAATTTAGCTACATAGGGCTGGATTTTGTGCTGGGTGTGTTTTGGGTGTGGGGGGTGGTGGGGGAAGCACTTAAAATGTCAGGTGGCTAGCCCAAACCTTCCTGTCCACCTCCTAGCTGCCCCCCCCAACCCCAAAATATGCTGGGTGAGTGGTGCTGAAATTGGCAGCCTGTCCGCCATATTTAAATGAATAATCAAAGGTCAAATAGGCTTGTTAGCCCATTCCATTATATGGTTAGCATGGCAAGGCGAGCAGGAATGGGTAGACTGTTTTTTGTAGCCTAGATGAAAAACGGGAAAGAAAGGGTGGTACCTCATACGCGGGATGCCCTGTGTGCATTGGGGGCTCTCCCTCCCCAAGATGCTACCCTCCCTTGCTTCCTCATTGCCTGCTACCTGCCCCCCAAATCCCACTCTACCCCCACCCTGGGTCCTTGGATCCCTCCCTGCCATAAACGTCCAGAGTTTGCCATTCTGCTGTAGCCATTGCTCTCCTTAGCACTCCTTCCCGCAGTCCTTACAGTGCTTCCCACAGTCCTTACAGTACCTACTACTGAGCTAGAGCTGCCGGCCAATCAGTTTGGCCACCAGCTCTCGGGGTCTGGGCTTCCTCCCATTGAGGGGCAGAAGCCCCAATCTCAGCTAGTTTAGAATGGCCCCAAGATAGCTGTGGGGTGGGCTTCTTTCTGGCGTGTGGACTTTCCTTCCAAGAAGGCAAGCAGTCTCTCCCTCCACCACCCCCCACCCCTCACCCTGAGAAGAACTGAGAGGATTGCAGACTGCTTGTATGTTTTGATTCAATGTATGTATTTTGTGCCTAGTCTCATAAGAACTGAAACTAATGCCCTTGTGAGTGCAATAAGTGAAATAGCATATTGCAGGACTAATAATTACTCCCTATCCATTGCATATTGCAACAGCGACTACATGGGATTCCCATGCCATTCTTCTGTCTATTCAGAAAGGGACAAATACCAATATGTCAGATCAGTGTGTAATGCTAAAATTAATAATGTATTTACAAGATTGATAATTATACAGCAGCAGAAATATCAGAGTAAAGTAGGTCGTATAATGCTCATTACGCAGGACATTCATTGTCTCAAAACTAAAAACAGTCAACAATCTTGTTCGTTTCCATGGGTTTCATTGGAGTCTCAGGATATTCCTTTGTAGTTTGACCTTGCGCAAAACCCTTGTAGACGTTGAGGCAGTGAAAAGCAAGGATCTGGAATCATAGGGCTATTCTTCAATTCTCTGTCTCAATTTTAACAAATCAAGCTCATTTTGATAGGTAACTGAGATAGTAACCATTTCTAATGTGCAGGTAAATAAGGTGCAAATGCATGCCCAGTCCACTCAATTGTCTGTTTGAGTTTGACGCCTGACAGCAATGAAGTCCTGTACTGTCCACTGTCTGTCCATGCCTTTAAACAGTGAACCATCTGACTCCTCCTCAAAGTTCTTTTCATGGTTTAGCCAATTAAGAGAATTTTGTCTACTTGCCCCATTCGGTGGACTCATATTCATTAGCTTTCACCACACACTGTAGTTAATGTGGCACTTGATTTTTTTCCTATCAATAGTCTAATAGTTGTGCTACTAGTGGACTAGCAACCCAAGGTTGAGAGCACAGATTCCTGTAGGACAATTTGTGAAATTGAATTCCATAAGCCTGGGAATTTATCGGATATGAAAGTGGCCAGATTATCTTAAAAACCAAGTGAGAATTGGGGAAGGCAACCTGATACCACTACCCAGCTTGACTTGCTTGTGGCTGCAGGACGTAGCTGACTTTTAATGCTCTTCGGACAACTAGGATTGTAAACTGTTTCCAAAACGATCTTGCTGCTCTTGAGCAATTTTGTCCAAAGAACTTCAAAAGTGCTGGATTTTAAATACTATTTTGTTCTCACCCCCATGCTTGCAATATAGAGTATTAGCCACATTGTGATTCTGCTGAAAGAGATAATGCCCTAGATCTTCCAGTCTCCGGATAGCTGGAGACCTGATGTACCCACTTCAAGATGCACTTAGGGATCCTGTGGAAGTCCTGATGCCCTGACTCGGTGGGAATTGCCTGGGAAGTTTGAACTTCTGATAGGCAATTTCCCAGGACCCTCCATGAAATTCTCCGACTCTGAGTTCGAGACAGAGATTTTGGACAGTCTGACTTACTTACCTGGATAGTTACCAGGAAACGTTAGACAGAAAAATCCTCCCCAACTCCCACCTGACCTGACTAGCCTCCCTGATGACGACCCGACTGCCCCCACCACCACCACCAAATGATGACCAGATTGGCCCCCGGCCGAATGACCCAGCTAGCCCTGCACAATCCCTCCCCCTTGCCACCTTACCCATTTACTAGCCCATTCACCAATGTTAGGAATGAAATGTAAATTCATAACCCATGTACTGAAAACTGGAGCGAGTTGTTAACATAAATAATCCGCACGCTTCCAGAACTTACACCACAGGAAGTGTAACACTCATTCCTTCACTCGATCAAATTTGAGAATGGAGTTTGAAGCCTTTGAAAGAGATTTTGGGGTATCTCATTATGCTTTGCGCTCTGCTCCGTAAGTATATAAGCTGGCAGTATTTTAGTTCTTAGTTAGAAGATTATTGGTTTAAGACCTTCAGAATTTCAGTACTTGCAAATCAGACTGATTCCTCCAATGCAGCATTGGACGAGTGCTGCCTTGTCATTTGCATGAGACCTTAAATATTCCATAGCATTATTTGAAGAGAATCGAGGAACTCTCACGAGGTTCTAGCAAATGTTCTTCCTTAATATACATTGTCACAAAACAGTTAACAGGTCTTTTATCTAATGGTTACTTTTGAGATTGTGCTGAGTACAAAATGGTTGCCACTTATCCTGGTTTCAGAATTCATTGCAGTTCAAACTAATTCACTATATGTGAAATACTTAGATATTTGAGATTTTAGATATTTTCAGGTTTAATGTCTCAAACCACTCCAAAATACAACCTCTCTCCCAGTGAGCTTGTCATTATTATATCACATATTCTGTTGTATCTTCTTTGACTTTGTAAGGATGCACTAGACCTGGCTCCGGCTAGAAACTGCCAAATAGATTTATTAAGCAGTAGATAGATAAATGAGTAGAAGCAGTGACATATTGCAGATTTACATTAGTTATTGGCTCACCTCTGCCTCAGAAGATGAAATAAGAACACCATTTCATATGCTGCACTGAAGTGCAATGTAAGTGCAAAGCCCTAGAACATTAGCATTGCATGATGATTTGTTGCTTGTTCTGACTTCTGGGTGGCCTATCCGTATGTCTCTAATGGCTTCAGACATACAACCTAATTTGAACGGGAACTTGACTCTGAAAAGGAAATGTTATTTTGTTAAACTCAGCTGTGAATCAAATATGTATGTACACAAAATCCTTAAAATAAATGTATTTTAATTGAGTTTTGGTTCTCCCTTAAATACCAGATGAAGTAAAATTTCTGTATTTTATGGCTCTGCAGAATAGGTGTGCTTTGTTTCGCCTAGTATGCTATATGTTTGGCTACAGTTATAGGATAAAAAACTGATCATCACTTCCAAAAGTAAAAATTACTTTGGAACTTTATTATTTGCAAAGCTGAGGCAGTCTTTTGTATTTTAATTTTAAATATTCAGGCTTGAATAATTTATATCTTGAATGACTTTATCTGTTGTAGCTAAAAGTCAGTGACTGACTGCAGGTTGTTTAATCAGGAGAGCTTCACAGCTGAGGCTGAGCCTGACACCATTCAATGGAATGTATCTCCTCACAGTCTCACACACCGAAAGGCACACACACATGCACACCCCCATAATACAGGGGTGGACAAATAAATTAAATCAAATAAACAATTAAATAAAATAAAAATAATTAAAAGTCAGTTAGGCTTGTTACTAAGCCCATTGACCCAGATAGTACGTTGTCCATGCCATAAAATGTTTGGCATGGGCAGTCAGGCGGGAGTAGGAAGTCTGATTTTTTTTTAAACACATTTTTCTAAGGGTAGGAAGGAAGGTGAGTGGTTCTGTCTTCGGGGGCTGCCCTTTTGTGGATCAGGGGGTGTTATGACACAGCTGATGGTAAATGCTGAGTTCTTCAAATCCCAAGGGAAAACGTGAAACAACTGCTGCAACTTGTTTTGTAATTTGTATAAATTTTGAGATGCATGCCTTGAATTCGGTAGTAATAAGACCACCAGTCTTATAGGTATTTACAAAACTAGATTAAACATTTATTGATTTGAAAAATGATTTTTAAGCACATATATATGTCTACAGATTACTACTATAATAACTTCTAAATCCCCTACTTTAAAATATAACTGGGAGTCAGATTGCTAGGGCAACAGTAAGACACACAGATTTTAAAAGACCCAGGCAAAGAAACATGACACCCTGAACCTGTTGCATTCAAAGTGAGTTTTCTTAACTTCAGTTCTTTGAAAACAGCAGCTTGAGGCATAGATGCTGAAGGCTTTTCACACTTGTTAGATCTTAAAAATGTCTACCCTTACACACAGCCTTCGCTCCTCTATACATATTTTCCCCATTGAAAGCAAATTCCCATTGTTTCACTATGTCTTTGGACTTTACCTTCCTGAATTATTAGCACGGTACCTATTTTACGAGTAATCTTTGGGAAAAATAAACAGTGTCTAAATTTCACCTGGCTAGGTGACACATTTCACCCTTTCTTTGAAAACAGTTTAGTCTGGCTTAATTAAAAATGCAAATATCCTTTTACACCTTACATTCTAAACTTCCCCCATGTCTACATCAAAGCCTTCAGAACAGCTGCCTTTAATCCAATTAAGTGTCTCCTCTTTCTCTCTCTCTCACACCACTATTTTACAATAAATTCTGTTAACATTGAGAATTGCTACATCTTCCTGACAGAGGGCACAGCCCCCCTAACATAGATCCCCCCTTCTTCCTACCTGCTTGCTGCTTTAAACCTACCACCCCCTCCCCCAACCTGCCCAAACCCTCCCTGCCCAAGACCTTGAATTTACCCGTTTTCAGGGATACATGGACAGTCTTCTGCTTCCCTGTGGCAGTGCCAGTTAATGTGCTCTTAGCACTGCTGGGCTTGATGGAGCTGCCACAGCAGCTTTCAAGAGTGGAACTTCTAGCCCAGTGAGGGTTGGAAGTTCCACAGGCTGCCCATTTAGACCACCCGCAGTGGTTTTTGCTGCAGGGTAGACCGGCACGGAGCAGGTTGACTCCATGCCAACTTTGCTTCCAGGGGTGAAGGGTGGAGTGTGGAGACAATCATCTGCCATCCTGTAATATTACATCCATGGTCACTGTTGTAATTGTAAAGGCCAAATATGGTGCCCTATTACTGTAGTGGAGATCAATTGACTCAGTACAAACTGAGGATTGAATCAGGATTTTTCGGATGTTTGTGACTCAGTTGCACGCTGTCTTTACCAATTGGTTAACTGAGCCACTGAAAAGGAGTTATCATTACCAAATTTACATCCTTCATTAGACTTTTTTAAATTTTCAAACATTAATTTATTTTCTTTCATGTGCAAAATCCCAAAATGTTTTAACCTTTTTGGCAATGTGGCTCCACAGTTTGTATCATTTATTGTCAGATTGGTTCACAAAAGTGTTACTTGGCCAGGATGGGTTGCATTAATGACTTCTCCTACCTACTCATGCTGGTGTTGCTTGCTGTGTCTGTGTGATTTAAAGGCACCCTCTAGTCTATTTATCACGGGTTGAACCAAACTTGATTCCCAATCCAATGTCTTTTAGTGACTCCAATGATAGATGAGAACAGAGAAGGAAACAAACAGCTGATTGGATTCATATTCTGCTTTGCAGTTATTAGTTGTTTAACTAATCAGTTGGAGCAATCTCAGTGCAGTACCTTCTGTCTGTTTTTTGAACAGACAAATAATGAACCTGGACTTTTCAGTATATCCCTTTTAACCAGACACTGCCCAAAATAGTGCATTAGATAGGTTATAAGCATCACCTTTATAATTGACTCATGGTACTGGCAAATGGTTAGTGTCATTTGCCTGATATAGGCTCCTGCCCATGATGAGCATTGATAATGTAAATGCTGGGGCAGTACTCGTCTTTTGGTACAAAAATGTTAACCTTTCAAATGTTAATACTGTAATTTTTGTTATTTGCTTCAGGAGGGTGGTCTGCCAGCTCAGAAAGGCACTGTGGACATGACTTTATTGATGACAGGGCGGGAGAGAGCAGAGTACGTCCGCTGGAAGAAAGAACGGGAGCAGATAGATCAGGAGAGACTAGCACGTCACAAGAACTCCAAAGGAGAGTGGAAAAGAGCATGGGATGCAAACAAAACTGAGGACATGTAGGTTTATTCTTCCTTAGGTAAAATATTCAAGATGTTTGCCATTTTGTATTTCTCCAAGAACTATGATTTAGAGAGATAACAGCCTGATATTTTTTTTGCCATAACATACCACTACTAATATTTTCAAGCTATAAATTTTACATAATCAACCCCAAACTCAATGATCAGAATTGTGGGATGACTAGGCTCGAATGAAAAGGCTGTGGGGGTGTATTGGTTAGCTCCCGAAAACTGGCATGGGGACTGAGATTAACCTGCATCTGTTGTGTTGAATGCAGGCATTTGTGTTGCTTGCTCATATCATGATTGCTGCATGCAGCCATTGTTGCCCGCTTTGTTGTGCGCATCAGCATGGGGCCCATTATTCTAAGTGCCTAGCAATGCTTAAAACTAGGTTGCACAACTTAAAAAGTGGGCGTATTGTAACTGGAGCAGGTGCTGCTCGTGTTCCTGAAAGTGAATTGGACATCAGAAAGCGTGAAGAATGGTTGACCATGGAAGAGTACAGGCATCCAGGTTTTCAGATGCAGCATTGGAGGTTTGGTAGAGGAAGTGGAATGGAGGAGAGATGTTCTGTATCCTTGGGGACAAGGGGGTTTACAGGAGAATGCCTAGACACATGCTGAGAAGGAGGTGGAAACAGATAACTGCAGAGGCCAATGCCAGGAGAGGCTACCTCAGGACTTGGATGCAGTGCAGAAGAGGTTCAGTGATCTCAAATGAGTGATTAAGGTCAAAGAATGCATCTTCAATGCGATATCTTATCAATTGTATCACTAGCTTCAGCCACTCCTCAATCCACCATGCACTGATTACTCAACTATCAACAATCCCCATCAATCTGGACATAACCCTAACATTCATGTGCTTTACTTTGCCATCACACAATTCATGCTGTTGCTAGCCTCACACCTACATCTCAAATCTTCTGGCACCTGGCAACCAACCATGACAACCACATCACCCAGATTGCATGACATTCACTGATGTACTTCCCTCTCTCCTGCAGGAGAAGGTGGTGCAGGACAAGAGGCAGCAGGAAATGTCCAGAGTGGGAGAGGTATGCTTGCATGGTCTGACCTCCATGGAGGAGACAGTATTAACCATTATGGGAAGGGTCATTGCTGAGGCTGAAGTCATTGATGGGAAGGGTATCCACATACCATAGATCATGGTGTAGAAGTCAACCTTTGAAGACTTGAAAGATCCTTCCAAAAACTGAGCCAATTTATATGCTGAGTATAAAATGTGAACCGTTGGTGTATGTTACAAGCTCAAAGACTACAGTCTTTCTAGTGCAATGTCTTCATTGAACTGAATGTAAGATGGCTGCCTGCAGGGAGTCCCTCATGGCGGAGCTCACATGATTATGGCAAGCCAAATAGGACATGTAGTAATAATTGCATTTCAAAATCCAAACTCCCCCTTTTCCTAACGAACAAAAGACAAATTTGCATGCACCATTATGTGTAAGTGTGAGTTACCCAAGTTACCCACTATACCACAATTATCCTAATGCAGTAACAAACTGTTGGTTATTCTTGTCAGTAACTGCCCATGCATTGCATACATAGTCCTTAAATTGTGTAGCTATGTTCACTTGGGATTCAAAACGTGCTTTCAAGGCTTTCACAATTTCTGCAGTCTGTTTTTTCTGTTTATTGGATAGATTTAGGGTGGAATACAATTTGTAGCAGTCTCTCCCCAGCAGTGTTAAAAGGGTTGCTACTCGTATCAGCTCTGGCTAAATTAAGTCTGTTGCAATCTCATAATTTTGCCATTGTAAGTGTCTTTAGTATCCCAATGCAAAGAGTCCATCAAATTCATTGAGTCACTTTGGCTATGGCATCATCATCAAGATCCCAATCTGCATCAGATTTGGTACTTTCGGTTTCAGAATCATTCCTCCACAACAAATCATCTTGCTCGCCATCAATTGAATTGGCTATTCTGCATTTTTGAACAACCTAATGACAGTTTGTGCAGTAATAGTATCCCATGATTTTGTCAAACCACACAGAATATCAAGCAGGGCAGCAGGTATATTTTCCCTCTTTGAGAGAGTTTTTTCTCCATCAACCATCCCCTGTTCCATTCTGCGCGAACATGATCCTTGAAAGGTTTGTTGAGGCACATATCCAAAGGTTGAATTACGGACTTTAGACCCCTTTAGACTTTAGATTTAAAACAGCAATTTGGGAACTATTTCTTCTTGGGTGCCTTGTGATCTCATCGGTAATATGGGATCTGAACACTAATAAGCTGCATTCTTTGCATAGGCCACCTATTCCATGCATAATCCATCCTCATCCATCTAACTGTTATCATGGACATGTACAAAAACTCGTGCAAAGAATGATTTTCGGCACGGTGTTACATTTGAAAATTACCATAGACTTTAATTTGTTCCATGGGCCATGCAAGCTAGTAGCATCATAAATCTTTTGTTCTCGTCTTGTGTTTTCACTGGAACTGTTTCAAACCTTTCCACTCCACAGTTTGGCTGCTGGGCATATCGAAATTCGTAGGCATTTTACCCATGTTGCTAATGTAGCACAATGGGTCCTTGTGTTTTTGCCTTTGTCTGATGATGAATTGCTGGAAACTGATAAATTTTGGCATTTAGTTCTTTTGGTAATCTCTGAGCAATCTTGATCTTCTGCCACAACTCTAGATATTTTTGTTCCATAAAGCAGCTACACCAACTAGCTGTTGGCCTGCAATCTTTGCTGGACTTGGGGTTCAATTTGGCCCACTTAATGTGCATTGCATTTCTGGTTACGATGTAACCACTCTGATTTTCAAGGACCCTTTCTGATACATCTCAAGATCAGGCCAGTGGCTGTTCCCTGTTCTCATGGCATGCATGGTCTTGGGCACCTTCTTCAGGATGGATTCCTCCTTCCATTATCTCACACCAGTTTTTCACGAATGCTGAATTCCCTCACTGCAGCATAGTTATTTGATGAGTTAACAAATGTTACAATTTTTGGCTTGAAACCAACTTTGTACTTCCTTCTTTTTGCCGGAGACCCTATTTCTATTTGTCATTCACCACGCACGTTGTTCTGTGTGGGCATGTCTTAAAATTCGCGCATTTACTTGGCAACGTGGCCTGTATTGTCTGTTTGATCCCCTGCGCTAACTTAGATGAGTAATACATGCATCTTTGAGATGAAAAATTGAGACTGACTCCTAATGCAAGTATAGCATTTCTTAGCAGAAAAGGGGGTTCGACGTACACTGAGCATAGGCCTAAACATGATCTTTGGCACTGAAACACTGGTTCATCTTAAATGCCAAGTTGAATTATACACCACGCTATAAAGTACCTGATCCTTTTCACACCCACTTCTCCCTTATCCCACAATGTCTTTTGACTTAAGAGTTGCAGATTGTATAATCAACACTTGTTAATTTCTCCTCTCCCCTCCCCACAACCCACCCCTTGTCTGCTTTTCATTTGAGACCCATGAACCTCAGCATGCACATGTAGTAAAAGAAGAGCAAGCAGATAGTGGAGATCAAGATTCACTGCCACTTTTTTATACTGTTGCAACCATAAGCTCAGATACTGACACTGTATGTATTTTATAGGATAGAGGCGGAATATGCACATGGTGACACACTGGGCACAAGTGCAACTCAGCCAGGGTAGTGGGTAAGGATAACGCAGTTTCCTGTTCACCAGAGGCCGAGGTTGCGTACTAGTTCTGCTGTAGGGGGCTCCGATAATGGCTTCGATGGGCCAGGCTAGATAAGAAGGCTGATGAACATCCAAATGCTTGGTGCATTGGGAAACCTGCCAGAAAACCTACCTTCACTGTCAAACATGGAGGAATCTGCCGCCAGCTTGGTAGAGGGGTTTGCGCAGAGGAGGCCATCCTCTTCAGCTTGGAATGGCTGGTTACCTCGAGCGGCACACTTGTGGAACCACCCATGATGCACTATCTGATGGCCAATGTTTCAATTTGCTCTATTAGATTTCTAGTGGTAAAGATGGCTCTCGCTGTATATGTAGGTTGCTGACTGAAGTCGTAAACCATTTCACCAGTACATAGCCTTGTCGCCCAGTGTTCACCCTTTGTTTTGCTGTGCTGGTTGAAATATAACTAGCACAGAGGGCTACTGCAGAATGAACGCATCGTGACTATAGCCGGGATACAGTCAGAGCCTGCATAATGCGCTGCCCATGGTCACACATCACCTGTATGTTGAAGGAGAGGAATCCCTTTTGACTCAAGTAGATGGCAGAACTTGAGAATTGCTGAAAAAAGGACACATGCTATCAAAGATTTTCATCTTGCACTCATCAGGATAGCTCACAAGAATTTTCCAGCCGTAACGGAGGAATAACAATTCCATACTACATGAGAAGAGAGGGCTGATTGGCTGGCAAGTGGACTCTGATTGGTGGAAGCATTGCCATGGAGAATGCAGCATAGAATAGTTAACTGCCCAGCTTTGTTCAAATTCAAACTGGGCAAGTTGACTCTGGTCAAGGCATTGCCCTGGGGAACGAACCTGGGAATGACTGTTTCCTAAGCTTCTCTTTAGTTGAAAAAGGTGCAATATGTGGACATGTTCCTTTTGTCTGCCAAAGACAGGGCCTTGTGTGTGAATATATATGGCTTCCAGCATGCATAAGTGAGCCACACTGCAAGCCCGACCAACTTAAATTGATTTTCAGTGTAATTCTTAGTGCAGTCAGGATTGTTTAGCAAGTGTTGTCCAATCGCAGAATCACATCTAATGTTAGACACATTTTTTTTGAGTTTTGCAAGCAAGGGCTGGTTGTGTACAGTCGTTACTTTGCCTGTTGGGGTCAGCTGAAGGGACGTGCTAATTGATACGATCTGCCAATCATTAGGACGTATGGCCTATATACGTGGTATCGCACCGGCACTGAGATTCATGCACCACATTGTGTGATAGGCAAAAACATTTTTTTGACAGGAGCATCCTGTTAGTGGAGAATGCTGCTTGTGTTGCTACTGCATAGTAACAGCGTGAGACAACTTACCCTTTCAGGGTAACCTGAGGTAGAGTGGGCACTTTTAAGGACAGCAAGTGGTGGCCTTAGACCCATTCCTGAGTTGTGCGATATAAAACGAGTGATGATCTGATTAGGATAGCCATTGTCCTGCAGGATGGCTTTGATGCATCATATTTCATCACCAAGCTTGTATGGTGAGTGAATGGCTCAGGCCCTATTTATGAGGTTACCAATAAGGTTGCACACATAAGACACGAACAGCCTTTTGGAAACTTTAGGAGCCTCATGATGTCCAAGAATGGGTGCTGCAGAGGCCAGTTTCTTTCCTTGTAAATTTACATTTGTGGTTCATGTCCTTCAGTATCTTTATTAAAGCCACCTAAACCTTGATATTAAATTGCAAGTCTTCATCCTCTCCTAGCACCCATTATAATTTGAATATATATTACAATCTTTATAAAATGAAGTAAGTGCTCATGACCATTAAAAGTCATGCTGAAATTACATTGCTTTGAAGCCTGTGGACTTATTGCTATATGATCTCATCAATACACAAGAACAATCGGTACAATGAGGTATGTTTCCAGCTAGGTTCTAAAATTAGATGACATCATCCCAGAGTGTTCTGAGTGTGGAATGAAGTTTTCAAGCATTGCATTTCCTTTTATTAAGTGCTTTTTCTTTTCAACAGGTTTCGAGAAGATTTTGCAGTGGAAAATGAGCTTGGCTTTCATAAAAGAAAAGGTCAGCATCTAAAATTGTGTAGTATGTACTGATTTAAAAATTGTAGGAAATTTTGATGGCTTGCCTGAATTAACCAGTAATGAACATAATGTATGCATCAAGGGTGATGATATTTCAGATTCATTGAAATTCATATACTACTGAATTCTTCTATCAATGAGCTCTGGGGCTTTCTAGTGAAGCAACTTTGATGAACTATGATATATAAGAATATTAGTATCTAGAGTAGCTTGGTGGAATCAATATCCTGTGGTAAAAAATGATTGCATATATATTTACAGCTTGTGTTTCCTGCTGTGAATTCTCGATCCTGAGTAAGTCTTTGGAGCTGTTAAACATAGGTTATGGCAATTTTTCACTAGGATGAAAGGGAAAGTGAGTTATTCTACATGCTAAAAAATATATAGATGCATGATGTAGGGAAACAGAACTTATGCCTGCCCCAATAGTAAACAAGCTACCTGTCCCCTGCCCTACACCCTGATGAAAATTTGAATGGTGGAAGCAGGGTTGCATAGACGAACCCTGCAAGTAAAGTCAGTGGGTCAGGTTCTCCCATTTCAGGTTGATTGAGGCAAGAAATTTTGACTTCTGGATTTCACCTCTTCAAGCTGCACAGCCACTGGGTGTGATGTATGCCTGCGTGATATGATATAAAGTCCACTACTTAATGTCAGTGTAGAAATGGAATTTCAGGAGCCAGAAGGTGTTTAGGATCGATTCACAAAGAGCAACGACAGCATTCAGGTTTAATGATTCTTCCCTGGAATTACTGCTGGGTGTAGTCACCAGCAGGAGGGACATGACTTTTTCCCAGCAATGGAAGGTAGAAACCAACGGCTGTCCCCAAGAAGGCGTGGTTGGATGTGACTGAGGAGGTAAACAGTAAGTGAATTGTGCCCTGATCTTGGATGCAGTGCAAGAAGTGGTTTATTGACCTAATCATTTCAAGAAAATTGAGTACATTTACTGATGTAACTGCATTTTATGGTGTAAACCGTCCCTCTCTGCTGCCAAGCATGCTCCTGCATTATCACCACTCACATCAACTTAAGTTTCAGCAGCACCCATCTTTCAATTTCTCTGCATTACCACACCTCCCCATTTATGTATTCACTGCAAGCACTCATTTTAATCCTTATTCAGTGTTATGCGTGTCTGTCATAGCCACACTTATCAAATGAGTTGTATGCATCAGATAAATACTTGACCTTCTCTTGCTTTCTGGCCTATTTTTTCACCCATTTAAGAAAAGAGAAATGCAAAGAGTAGGGTACTGGGGAGGTGTTAAGTAAGAGGATTAAAGGCCTCCAACCACGTTATAGTCCAGCTGCAAAGGAGGACACCCTGGAAATCACCCAGGAGACCCATGAAGATAAATGCATGCTGGATCTCCTTAATTAACTCAAACCTCTCTAAGTGCCTGTTAATTTTTTTCCCTGATTATTGTTTCTAAAACTTTAGTCCTTACTGACGTTAAACTATAGTTACGAGGAATATCCTTACCATCCTTTCTTGAACAAGGATGTCACGTTTCCCACTTTCCAATCTTCTGGCACCTGCCATCCTGTATCTAGGGCAGATTGTAGCAAGCCCCTCTGCTATCTTCACTTCCACTTCCTGTAACAGCCTGGGATGCAAGCCATCTGGACTAGGCAACTTATCCACTCTAAGCATAGCTAATATTTCTAGTGCATCCTGTCTATCGATTTTTCACCCCATCTATTCTCTCAACCTCTGCATCTACAGAAATTTTGTCAGCGTTCTCTTCAATAGAATTCTAGTCGAGGCCAGAATTAGAGACGTGCAGATAGCTTGGAGGGTTTATGGTTGGGGGCAGTTACAGAGACAGAACCTCAGGGTGATCACGAGCAGATACTGGTAGCAGGGATGGCAGTGGAGAAGTCCGCATTGGAGGGGCTTGTAAATCTCTAAGCTCTGCTCAGCTGGACACAGATGCTGAACTCCAGGAACCATCTGTGAGAAGGAGAATTATAGATGTGCATCAGCAACTTTACGAGGTACTGACAAACGTGCCACGTGTCCACAATAGTGGAGAGGATGGAGGAGTCCAACTTGAAATCTTCTGCACTGGGGCTGAACATCTGCCATGGAGAGTGTACTCATCTCCATGGAGCTTCTGGTACGGCTCACAAATGAGTCCTTACAAGCTATGACCAAGGCCATACAGAATTTGGATGCCAAAATGTCTGTTGATTTAAATCAGATGGCAGATACTTTTATTAATTTGCAAAGTGTCACTGAACTTCAAGTTGGTCTGCTTCAGAGTGATTGCACTGATGTGGTACTGGCCCAGGCTAAGGATGACAGTGAAAGGGGACATGAAAGTGGAAACCCCACTCAGTGTGCTCACTTCCCACCCATTGCCCTCCCATCAGCCACAGAATAACCTGCTGCCTTGTCTCTCGATGGTCAAGTCTGCCCTTGTGAAGTTGCAAGTGAAGCAATCTTTAGCATAGGCACTGGGAGCTCTCAAACCCAGAGGTTGTAGGCCAAAAGCACCTCCACAATCAGGGCAGGTAGCTGAACAGCTACTTCTGCTACGGGATGCATCACATAGAAGTGATAGGAAGTTTAAATTAAAGCCATTGTAAGTGACAAATATATGCATATGGACATTTGACAAAATGTTATTTTTTAAATTTCCTTTTTTTATAGCTCTATGTAAAATTTATTGAATGGAACCACTTCCAAGTCTTGCTCCTTATTGCACCCTGAGTTCCAACTCATTCTTTCACTTGTTTCACAATGACTGTTAGGACATGACCAATTGGACAGATATGCAATAAATGTCTGCGTGGTTGAGGATTGGTGAATTGCTTGGGATGATCCTGTGGTGGCTTTCATATGTTTTTTTTTCTGTAGGAATAGTTAACTGAATCTTCTGACTGTGAGGGTAACCCGGATAGTAATGTAAGTGGCTGGTTTAGAGGTGGATGCCCCATCATCATCTTCCTCCATTTCCTCTTCCTCCTCTTCTATATTCTCCTCAGCTGAAGATACTTGATGAGTTTTGAGCTGCTAGATCTGTTCTACGTCTATCCAGTTTAGCCCGTTGGTAATGTTGTATAATATGATGGAGGGTGTTCTCAGTGTGAAGACAGGATTTTGCCTCAATAAGGACAGTGCGATGGTCGGTCCTACAAATGCCATTTTGGATTGATGCATCTGCAGCAGGCAGATTGGTGAGGACCTAGTCAAGTAGGTTTGTCCCGCCCATTGATTCTCTGACCACCTGCCGCAGGCCAAGTCTGGCAACTATGTTCTTCAGGCCTCAGCCAGCTTGGTCGGTAGTGGCGCTGCTCGGCCACTCTTAATAATGACCACTGAAGTCCCTCACTCAGACCTTGCTGGCTTTATTGCTTCTTCCTAGTGGTATTCAGCATGGAGGAATACTGATTCATCAACTGAAGGAGGGCGGCAGATTTATTTAATCAGCAGGAGGTTTTCACCTCCGTGCCTGACCTGATGCCATGAGACTTCATGGGGTCCAAAGTCAATGTTGAGGGCTCCCAGGGCCGTTCTCTCCTGACTGTATACTGTGCCACCACCTCTGGTGGATCTGTCCTGCTGGTGGGACAAGACATACCCAAGGATGGTGATGGAAAAGTCTGAGACATTGACCCTAAGGTGATATGGTGAGTATGAATATGTCAGGCAAGCAACTTGGTACAGATCAGTTATGAACTGTAAAGGTTAATGCTAAGGTGTCTCATCCTTTTTAAGGTGGCAGACATGTTGGCATCCAGAGTCTGCATGGCTGTGGTCAGGGCCTGTTTAAAATAATTTGATTGAACAATTGATGTTCTATGGATCACTAGCCACGTTTTACCCTGTGACATCACCTAACTCATGCTAGAAGTGGGTTCCTCCACTCTCTGTACAGTTGTGAACAATGTGAGTGGAAGGCCTGTCAGTATATTGCAGGCTTTCTGCTGTCCCTCAATAATTATCCTTTTCATCGATGGTCCCCTGTGATCATCTGAGCAAAGCTTGAAGTGGGCTTTGCTCTCTGATATGGACGCTCTACAGCTATCCCTGCTACCACTATTTGCCCCAGCTCACTTGTGAAGTATAAGGCATTAGGTAAAAACCCAACTGTGTCTTACTGACAGACAGTTGACCAGCAGAGAGCAAGGATTTGTGCTGATGCATGCTAAGTATAAGTCCCATGATGGTGTGCTGTCAGAAGGAATGAGATCCCCTGAGGATTAGTTGTCCATGAGGTCCACTGATGGCTGCTGCACGTGAAGGTCCTAGTGGAGAGAAAAGATATGAATTAGGACTGACAAGGTAAGAATGTTGCAACTTAGCATTCTGAAGATCATATTTCACTTGCTGCTGAAGTCAAATCAACGTGACTGTGTTGTATGACATGTGGGTGGTTTATATTTTCATTATGTAACTGTAACTGCGGCAGTTCAATGTGGTGGCTGATCACCATCTTCTCCAGGGCAATTAAAGATGGGCAATAAATGCTGGCCTTGCCAGTGACACCCGCATCCAGTGAAAAAATAAATAACTGGGCTGTCTTCACCTTCGATAGCCAGGGAAGTCGAGACACACCTGATCTCCAAAACTTCCTCCTTTGCAGCTGTCAGCTGTGGATCTATGGGGAACCCCACCTGCAGTTCTCTCCTTCTCCCTTGAATTTTGCACTCCTTTCTCCTTCAATAGGGGAAAGAACAGACTTAGGAGTGACTATTATGGCATGTTCACTTGATGAATGCAGTGAATTTGGTAACGGTGACTAGCAAAGAGAGGCATGAGTTGCATAAGGATAAGGGTGAGTGGCAGGTGGATGGAGATGTGAGGAAGTCCAGAGGAAGAGAAGGATGGGTGTGCTCTGCCACCACAAGGTATGTGGATGTGAGGAGTCGTGTAATGGAGTAGACTTGACAAGGCAGAATGATGCACAAAACAGAACATAGATAAATGTGCAGCTGCACTCCCCTTTACTCATATGGTTAGGTTAGCAAAGCACTTTGAGTCCATGAATGTGGTGCAGTGTTCCTGCTGCTGAACCATCTGGGCCACCTCCAGCCATCTTGCTTTGTGGTAGCAAGAAGATTTCTTCCTCCCTTTGCTAGGGAAGAATAACTCTGATTCCTCACTGGCCCCGGTGGTATATCAAGAGAGGCGTCATTCAAGCAGGGTGCAGCCTTTGACCATTCTTGAGTCCATATTTCTGAAGTTACTATCCCTGTGCCAAATCCCAGTTCCTCCCAATTCCTTTGGATTGGTCTTTTAAATACTGGAGCTGAGATCGTGCCATGCAGGTCATGCCAGACCCAGAAGTAAAATTATACTGAGGCGGCTATGTTAAAATGTCACAGACGGGCACACTGAAATCACTAAGATAAAAGCAAAATACTGCGGATGCTGGAAATCTGAAACAAAAACGGAAAATGCTGGAAAAACTCAGCAGGTCTGACTGCATCTGTGGACAGAGAAGCAAAGTTAATGTTTCGAGTCCATATGACCCTCCATAGCTCTGAAGAAGGGTCATATGGGCTCGAAACGTTAACTTTGCTTCTCTGTCCACAGATGCTGTCAGACCTGCTGAGATTTTCCAGCATTTTCTGTTTTTGTGACGCTGAAATCACTTCCAGGTTTCTCTAACAATACCAGGGCCTTCCCCCTCCTAACGCATCTTGAAGTTAATATCGAGTGCTGTGGCCCTGGGATAACTGTGGGAAGTCGGTTAGAGAGACAAATGTGAGAATGTTCTTGTTCTGCCTATTGCTGCTGGGAGATTGGCATAAGTTAGCAACCCATCTGTGACCTGCCATTGACATTTATGGGCAGCTGACCAAGACCCTTGACTTGTCGTCAGTGGGACATTGGAAGGAAACAGAGGCAAAGAAATTGAGTGCGATGATGGCTTTGATGGTGATGGGCATAACATGGCTACCAAGTCCAGCAGGGAGCAGCTCTTCTTGAAAGAGGCTACATATATCTCCAACCACCTGCCATGACAATCGGCCTCTTTAAGCACTCATCTTCAGACAAGTAGAGGAGGGTGAACTTCTTATCTAGGTAGCGTCTCCTGCAACCTTGACCCCCCACCCCCCGACCATTTGTCTCCTCTCCACTGTGTACCTCTGCTCTGTGCACCGCAGCACATCATCGCTGTTATGGATGGTGATTGCCTTCCTCGTCCGATGTAGTGTCAAAAACATCCATGATGCCTCCCGTCTAAACTTTTCAAAAATCTGTTCTGACAAAGGCAGGTTCTGACAAAGCTCTCTGCTAAACATTTGCCAGAGGGAGCTAAAGTAGCTGTAAGAGACAATCTGCAGTTTAAACACCTGTCAGAGCACAGTGAGACCAGTGGGGAGATGAAAGAATGGCAGCAGAGCAGCTTCAAGAGCAAGAGCACAGTGAGACCTAGTGGGAGGGTAAGAGTGGCAGCAGAATATCACTGAGCATGGGAACACTGAGATCAGCGGAAGGATAAAAGAGCTCGGGGATTCCAATGGTTCAGGGCAGCCTGACCCTACTTGAAAAAAGAATCAAAGTATGATATCACAGGGAAGGAGGTAAGCAATTGCTTTGTGAGTGTCTTTCTCTCTCTAGAGGATTCATTCAAATTAGGAGCTTGGAAATTTAAAAAATTCAATTGGGGTGAGTATAAAAGTGTCAATTAAGAGTTTAAGCACAGAGCAGGTCTAGAAGCATTAATTAGAATTAATAGTTTGAACAAGGTACAAGCTAGATGGATAAAGGGGGTGTAGTGGGTTTTATTTTGGATCATGGATAGGCTTGTAAGACCTGTTGCTTGCAGTTCCTGTGTCATGTGGGAACTTCAGGACACTTGTGTCTTGGGGAACCACATGCGTTGGAAGTGTCTCCAGCTGCTTCAGCTCAAGTGCAGGATATCCGAGCTTCAGGAGCAACTGGAGTCACTGTGGGGTGTCGGAAAATGAGTTTCCTGGATCGTATGTTCCAGGTGGTGGTCACCCCACAGGCAGTAAGAATTCAGGATAGTAGATCAGTGGCCATCTGGAAGAGTAGAAAGAGGCAGAAAGTGCAAAAGTCTCCAGGGTGTGTACCTTGCTCAAATCAGTACTTAGCGTTGGGGACTGCTGGGAGTGAGGATACCTTGAAGAAGTGCAGTTCAGTCCGTGGGGACAAAGGGCAATGAACTGCACAGGAAGCAACAGCAAATAATAGAAATGCAGTCATTTTAGAAGATTACATAGTTGGAGGACAGAAAAGCATTTCTGTAACCATCATCATGAGCCCCACATGGTATGTTGTCTTCCTGGTGCCAGGGCGAAGGACATCATGGAGAGGGTGCAGAATACTCTGCAGGGAGAAGTGAGTAAGTTGGTCATGTCAGTACCAATAGAGAGGCTAGGTATTTGAGGTCCTATGGTCAGATTTTCAGGAACTAGGGAGAAAGTTTAAAAAGTAGGACCTCAAAGTGCTGCGTGCTAGCTAGATAGGAAGGATCAATGAGTGGTTTAACGCGTGGTGTAGGAGGGAGGACTTCAGATTCTTGGGGCATTAGGGCTAAGGAAGTTGGGCTGGAGATAGCAGAAAGGATTACCATAATTTTCCAATCTTCCCTAGATATGGAGAAGGTGCCAGAGGATTGGAGAGTGGCAAATGTGACACCTTTACTCAAGAAAACTAAGGACATTCCTAGCAACTGCAGGCTGGTCAGTAAATTTTGGAAACAATAATCAGGGGAAAAAAATCATCAGGCACTGGGAGAGGTTTGAGTTAATTAAGGTGAGCCAGCAAGGTAGATTATGTTAGACTAATCTAATTTTGATGAAGTAACAGAAAGTTGTTGAAGGGAATGCAATGGATATTGCCTGTATGAATTT
Organism: Cetorhinus maximus; assembly: GCF_964194155.1. Classification (NCBI taxonomy): domain Eukaryota; kingdom Metazoa; phylum Chordata; class Chondrichthyes; order Lamniformes; family Cetorhinidae; genus Cetorhinus; species Cetorhinus maximus. The sequence continues at coordinate 74,895,046 of NC_135896.1, forward strand.
TAAGAAAGCATTTCACAAAGTACCACATAAAAGGCTGGTTAACGAAGTTGAGGCTCATGGGATAAGGGGATCCGTGTCAACTTGAATTTTAAAAAATGGCTTAAGGACAGGAAACGGTGAGTTGTGGTAACTCGTTATTTTTCAGACTGGAGGATTGTGGACAGTGGTGTTCCCCAAGGGCCAGTGCTCAGACCACTGCTTTTTTTGGTTTATATGAATGACCTGGATATTGGAATACAGGGTAAACTTTCAAAATTTGTGGAAGATCCCAAGCTTGGAGGAGTAGCAAACAGTGAGGGTGGTATTAATCAACTGCAACAGGGCATGGGTAGACTAGCAAGATGAGCAGACAAATGGCAGATGGAATTTAGTACAGAGAAGTGTGAGAAGAGATAGGGAGAGGCAATGTAGGCTTAATAGCACAGTTTGAAAGGGTTTACAGGGACAGAGAGACTGAGGGTGCATGTGCATAGATCTTTGAAAGTGGCAGGACATACTGAGAGAGTAATTACAGGGATGAGAAATGGTGGATTTCCGACATTTGCATTTCAGAAATCCTCCATTTTAAAAATATATTCCGACCTACGGGGCTGGTACTGAGCTTAAAAACAATTCACAACTTTGTCAGTCAGACAGGGTGGGAACTGATTGCAGAGCTGTGATTGGAGGAGCAGATAATGCGGCAGGGACAAAGCTGCTCCTCCAACCACAGATTTTATCTCTCCCACACAGACTGGTCCAGCTCCTCCAATCACAGGTTCCTTTCCTTCCACTCTTGCTGCTCTTTCAGAGACAGAATCTGTGATTGGAGCAGCAGCGAGAGTGGGCAGGAGGAAACTTGTGATTGGAGGAGCTGGAACGTTTATTGTGGCCGGTCCTCTAGAGGCTTTCAGCTGCACTGTCACCAATCACTTATCGACATCCTCCAGGAGACCAAGGAGAAGAAGCAGAAAATGAAAGAAGAGGACGGAGTCTTGCCAGTAACCAGGTTGGAGCAGACCAGGGGGAATTGTCATTCAGGTTTATTTTATGGTTCTTGGGGAACTCTAAGATATGCTAGTGGAATCAGTGAGAAAATTGTTTAAGGACACAGTCTGTCAATTTGGCTGCTGTCCGTGTCCGCAGCTTGACCCACACCTGGGGAACTGGAGGATACTAATTTGGTCCCCTTTTGCTTTAGTGAAACTGCATTAAGTCAACAATGAGTTATTTTGAGTGCTGTGTCAGTGTGTAGCACAATCATAGCTCAGAGTTGGCCATGCGGACTGTGGTGGGATTGGGGGGGGTGTGGTTGGCATTGCAATTAATGATGTGAGGGAGGGGAAGGGTGTTTGCCCTCAACTCTGCTCCATAAATACACCCAAAATCCCAAATCTGGCTGTCCTTCCACATTGGACTGGATGCAACATTGGCTTGGCCTACTTGGGATCCCAGCTCCACCCAAGAGCCTAGCGATGGAAGAGGCTGCGTTCCCCAGCCTGCAAAATGGTGACCAGCCTGAACCATGTAACAGGAGCAGTCTGGAAGATAGCTGCACTCATCAGAGGAGCGAGGCTGATAACGCGATTTTCACTGTCAAATTAGAAAGAGGGCCTCATGGTCTGGGTATGGCATTGGTGAGTGGACTGAGAACCCTATTAAATAAGATTGGGATTTACATTAAGTCACCAGGGAAGCAGCTCACCTTTCTCCGGCAGTGCAAATCCCCAGTAGTGACGCCGGTTGAGGAGCAGCAGCAGCGGTTCACCGAAGGGCAGTGGCATCGTTGAGAAGCCGAGTCCAGGCAAGGTGGACAAATCCGGGTGGGGAGAGGAGGAGGAGGAGATGAGTGAGTGGGTCTGGGTGGAGATGGAGGTAACAGCTGAGTGAATGGAAGGCTGAATGGGGAGGGAGGACATGAATGAAGTACTGAGTGGGGAGCAAGTGCATAAGTGAGTGAGGGTGAAAGGGTTTGGGAAGAGGGGCTGCTGAGTGAGTGGGAATGGGTGTGTAGGGACGAGAGGCTGCTGATTTTCTGGGCGGGAGGCAGATTGGGAAGGGGGTGTGAGGGTGTGTGGTGGAGGGAGGTAAACTGATTACAATGTTTGTGTGGAGATGAGGGGGGAGAGGACTTCAATTGATCTTCTGTCACCATGGAATATGGTGAGCTTGGCTGAAGCCTACATGACTACATAAAATAACATTTTTACAAAGTACTTTAAAAACACAAATGTTCATATTTATAAGATGTATGTAAATCTATAATATGTGTACATTCATGTTATTTTGTTTTTGCTGGCATCTGGGGTCATGTTAATTTTCAAGAGCTATTTTTTAATATATATTCATTCATGGGATGTAGGTATCGCTGGTAAGGTTTGTTGCCCATCCATAATTGCCCTTGAGAAGATGGTGGTGGTGTGTTAAAATTGGGTCACATTGGAAAATAGTTTGCAAATCACTGCAGTTGTCCTTTGCTTCACTTCGCATGTACATAATCCTGCAAGGTCATGTTCTGTTGTTAGTATAGACTTCATCCAGTATTACATGCACTAACTGCATTGAAAGCCGAAATGCTGAGGTCCAGTCTTGATGGTAAAAGAAGGTAAACAAGGGAAAAATGAATGCTTCTATCCACTTGGAGTCTTAGAATGCCACCCATTTGAAGTGGGCTAGAAGCATTTGCATTTCACTACAGATCACAAGAGATCCTATAATTACATGATTCCTTGTCACAAAAAAAGTTCAGACTTTTTTGGCTTCGGCCACTCATCCCTGTAATTAGTAAAGCACATGGGATCTTGGGCTTCATAAATAGAAGTATTGAGTACAAAAGCAGGGAAGTTATGTGGAACCTTTATTAAGCTCCAGTTGTCCTGGGCGGTGGCACAACTAGGGAGGTATGAGGTTAGCCGCTAGTTATACTTAACAACTGATATTTAATTCCATTGATGGAAATGGAACTGGCTATCAGGCGCTGCTTATAATAGGCAACCAGTCTCATACTGCCCACCCATGTACCACCATCTGAGGCAAATTTCTACCTAATATTCCTTGTAGAAATTTAACTTCTTCCTTCAAACAAACCACAATAGTAGCACAATTTCAGTATATGATCAACTAAATTTTCTGTGTCAATATTTTTAAAATTCTATTACACATGTAAAATTTTAGTCACTGCTTTGTTGACCCTTTTAAGCAAAATGGCTCCTGGACTCTATTTCAGTTGCAGTGCTGCTATCTTGTGTGCAGTGAATAAAATCTCGGACCTGTGGTATTTAATGAAAATGTTACACATACATTGAATTTTACACTTGTGGAATGGAAGTTTGTTTTAGCAATGGTTTTCTTTTTAGAGCATTAGGCAGTCTACTTTCAAAGACCATTATATGAAGTAATTAATATTTAGACTCTTTGAAGGATCAAAAGCACAAACCACTTTCCTTGAAACCACTTTAGGTTTTATGAACAGTCATTGTGAAATTGACAGCAGAGGTCAGAGAGCCTGAGTTGTCCAACAATGTTTTCTCTGGGTAAAGCTGTTTCATTAAGCTTAATGGATGTCTGGGCTTTCAGTCAAGCCTCATTATGTATGCTTGGCTGAGAGCCCAGACAACCATTAGAGTACTAAACACCTGATCCCCAGTTGAGTGGTTTCAAGGGGACTGGTTTTTGTTATTGATACTTTGAAGGGTCTGGTTGATTGACACTTTTATTAGCTTGTAGTGAAATAACTTTTTTTAAACATACCAGAAAGTTATGAATGAATAACTTTTAAAAAGTTTTTATTTGACACATCCTACTGTCACTACAGGGTTCATTGACCCACTATATATTGTCTAGAACAATAGGCATGGAAGTGCCATAGCTTGGCATGGGGGCATGAGTGGGTGGGGGCATGAGGTGGCATGGAGGGGGCATGGGGAGTGTTAGGAGGATGGGGGGTGGTGTGATGGGTGAGGGCTGGGCGGCCTTTGTGTTTTTATTTTAACTGGGACAGTCCCACAGTACCAAGGTGGGCCTTTTAAATAGCCCGCGTCCTCACAGCCCCTGTGTCTGACTCCAAATTTCTTCCCAAGTCGGCTGGCCCAACTTCAGCTGCCCTTGCACCTCTCCCCTCCCCCCCTCCCCGGCGATGAGGATCCTACCTTTGCAGGCACTTTCTCCCGAGGTAGGCAGGCAGGCTTAGCCGGAAATTTTGTTGACTCCCACTACTTGTCTCGAGGATGAAAATCCAGGTCTTTATGTTTAGGATCATACACAAATATTAGACATCTGGGTGAGGTGCAGGGGAAGGGAACCAGGACCACTCATGAAATGTTATCTTCAGGCAGGTAAGGTGAGAAAATTAGAGGAACTACAGGCCCTCTGCATAATTAAAACTAGCTGGTAATGAAGTTTTGTGGTAAACTGCTTATTTTGGATTCAACATAACATTTTCTGGTGCAACCAAAGCCAAAGCATTTTTAGAAGGAAATGGCTAGTATAATGTTTTTCCTCTGCAGGTGGAAGAAACACAAGGAAATGCAGTGTACGATTTCAGCATTATGATACACGAGGTAAACTATTTGTTTGAGTGCACATGGATCTGCACAAATATTTTATATATATATATATTAATTATAGTACTTATATGGTCTGTCCCTGCCATCCTGCCTAACCAGTGGAATTTCTTTTCCTCATAACTTACTTCCTGCTTTTCTACTTTTTAATCATCACTTATTATGCAAAGAAATCTCCATTGCCACTGCAATTTGATTCCTTTGCAATCACCTTCCATTGGAAAAAATGTACACAATAAGATTCAATCCAAGCAAAACTTCTGTATAATCAACTTCTAGCAAAAAATATTGCCAGACAGGTCACTGAAGTTGTCACCATTTCCACTATAAAGCCCTGAAAATAAAAGTCATCACATAACAGAAGTTTAATGAAAACACAAAATTATCGATTCTAGCAGCTCCCCACAACCCCTTGGGCATAAACTAGCTACTGATACAAGCTAAAACCAAAATACTGTGGATGCTGGAAATCTAGAACAAAAACAAAAATACCTGGAAAAACTCAGCAGGTCTGACAACATCTGCGGAGAGGGATACAGTTGACGTTTCGAGTCCGTATGACCCTTCATCAGAGCTAAGACATGTAGAAATGAGATGAAATATAAGTAGAAGGGGGTGGGACAGGAGAGCTCGATAGGGGGCCAGTGATAGGTGGAGGCCAAGAAGAGACTGCCAAAGATGTCATAGGCAAAATGATAAAGGGGTGTTGATGGTGGTGATATTTATCTAAAGGATGTGCTAATGGGGACATTAAGGTTAGCAAGCAGGACAGGCTAGTGGCAGATGGCCCTAGTGGGGGTGGGGTGGGGGGAAGGGATCAAAATGGGCTAAAAGGTGGAAATGAAACAATAGTTCGAAATAAATTTAAAAATAGGAGGGAAAAGGAAACAAATATAGTTGTAAAAAAACAAATTAATTATTGGAAAAAGGGGGATCGGAAAGGGGGTGGGGATGGAGGAGAAAGTTCATGATCTGAAATTGTTGAACTCAATATTAAGTCCAGACGACTGTAAAGTGCCTTCGGTCTGTCCGCAAGCATGACCCAGACCTCCCTGTCGCTTGCCATTTCAACACACCACCCTGCTCTCATGCCCACATGTCCGTCCTTGGCCTGCTGCAATGTTCCAGTGAAGCTCAACGCAAACTGGAGGAACAGCACCTCATCTTCCGACTAGGCACTTTACAGTCTTCCAGACTTAATATTGAGTTCAACAGTTTCAGATGATGAACTCTCTCCTCCATCCCCACCCCCTTTCCAATCCCCCTTTTTCCAATCCCCCCTTTTCCAATAATTTATCATTTTTTTTACAACTATATTTTTTTCTTTTCCCTCCTATTTTTAAATTTATTTTGATCTATTGTTTCATCTCCACCTTTTAGTCCATTTCGATCCCTTCCCCCCACCCCACCCCCACTAGGGCCATCTGCCCCTAGCTTGTTCTGCTTGCTACCCAAATGTCCCCATTAGCACTTCCTTTAGATAATATCACTACCGTCCACACCCCTTTGCCCTTTTGTCTATGACATCTTTGGAAGCCTCTTCTTGGCCTCCACCTATCACTGGCCCCCTATCGAGCTCTCCTGTCCCACCCCCTTCTACCAGCTTATATTTCATCTCATTTCTATATGTCTTAGTTCTGATGAAGGGTCATACGGACTCGAAACGTCAACTGTATCCCTCTCCGCAGATGTTGTCAGACCTGTTGATTTTTTCCAGGTATTTTTGTTTTTGTTCTTGCTACTGATACATTCTGACAAGCCTGTGAACATCATGCACTCCTGATTCACCCTGTTCTTTTTCCTTTAACCCCCTAGCTGGGAACATCCCCCTCCATTTGGGGAAAGTGAGTAAACAATGAATTAAGTTTCTCTGTAGCCCCCAGGAATACCGTTCTCAAGAACTACTATATCTTTTTTCAAGTAACTCCTACAAGCCACCCCGTGGCACTATTTCTGTCACCCCACCAAGCATATGCAGAAATCCTTCTGTTTACTTCTCCTTCCAGTTTACTAATTTACTTCCTAGCTTGATGCATAAAACAACAACCCCCTGAAGTAAATCCTAGTGAAATCACAATGGCCTGCTCCCTGTCATTTTGTTTCTGCTTTTTCCACACCTACTACAGTGATAATACTGCAGGAACTTGGGTAGGTCAGGGGAGTATTGTAGAAATAAGCAGGAGAGGGAAGTAAATGGAGGAAGAGAAAATTAAACATTGGAAAAAAAATGCTAAGGAAAAGCCAAAGAGAAGATATGAGGGAGGAGCGGGTGATGAAATGGGAAGTGAATGAGAAAAATCAAACAGCGTGGGTGCAGAATATCTGGCCAACAAACTTTTGACTTTATTTCAGCAGTCCCCCACCCCATGGAAAAAAGAGAGTAATAGAAGCAGGTGTTGATGTGGGGTTGAGGAGAAACCCTCTTGAGAAAAGCAGGGACAGACAGACACATGAGGCAGTCTGGGTGAGACTTTAACGCACTCTAAACCCAAACACTTGCACTGAATTAGTATTGGGCCCTTTATGTTGAAGTAGGAGAGAGAGAGGTGCAGAGACCCCTGTTCAGAGAACTGGGGAGAAGAAAGAGGGACAAATAGTGTTCAGGGAGTGCAGCAAGAGAACCTGTATTTTAACAGGGAAGACTATTGGTGGCTGAGGTAAGAGCAAAGTGGAAGAGAAGAGAACAAGTTGGACATTCAGTTGGTCAAGGAGGGGAGGTAGAGTGCAAGAAGGGAGAGATGAATCTGTTGAAGGAGAGGGTGAAATCTCAGGTTCTGCTGTGAAGGAACTTTGGGATTTGGGCCAATGTTAAAAAATACCACTTTTGTCTACTAACTATGATCACATTGGAGATCTATTAATATATATCCATCAAGAGCCCTTTGTCTTTCGTTCTTCGCTTACATATTGTCTCTTTAGAGGAAATACACTTTGGACACCACCCTTTTAAGAAAATCTGATACTTAGCAAGGATATCTTCCTGCATTCTGCTGGCCTTGACCGAAGGCATGTTTGCAATTCTTCTTTTCCCATTGTTAGCAACCTATCATCCTTTTTTATTTATCATGCTAGAAGCTGTCTGAATTCTGTTTAGCCGTTTTTGTGCTTGAGTTACAAATTCTTTCCTGTGGTCTTTGAACTGATGAGATGGGAATTTTTGCTTGAGCTTCCTTTGTACTTTAGTCAGAAAGCTTCTTAACACAATTTTGAATAGAATCACTTTCCACAAACTTGAGAGTGAAGCCTCTGCAGGAAATGATGTATGTTTGTTTTAATCAACCTCGGAAGTATTCTTATTTTGGATCAGTTTGCAATCCACAGCAACTCGTGTCCCCTTTGCTTTATATCAGTAAACTGTCTGTGCTTTGATCATCACAGCAATCCTTATGTTCCAATATACAAGATTATTCATGAAATTGCGACAGTTGAATCCCTGGCTTAAATAGTTTCCCAACCAGGGTTTGGTTATCACAGCGTGAGGCAACAGGCTACTACGCCGGAGTGAGACGGAGACCGAGTGAGTAGTGAATTAGGCTCACATGGTAAGTTCTGGTAAGTCCATTTCAGGTTTAACTCTAGATTAAGAATCAAGATCTGACATAAGTAAATTAGGCTAGCTTGATAAGTAGAGAACTGCCTGAAGTGGCAGTTATGTCAATCACCTGAAAGTATTTGGTTCAGGTGGTGTTAATTACTGTAGCAGGAATCTAAACTAGCTAGTGACTCATCAGAGGGCCTATAAAAGAGACAAGCTTTTCAAACTGCAGTGTCAGTAAATGGCACGTGAGGAGACAGGTGACTACACCGGAGTGAGATGGAGATCAAGTGAGTAGCGAATTAAGCTCACGTGGGAATTCTGTGCACGGGGCAGAGGTGTGGTATATGTAGGAGTTTTCCTAAATCGTGAACAAGAGCAGCTGAGCAGAAACTGACCTGGTGTAAACCTCACCTTCGGAGCTGAGGTTGAAAGAAAAATTGAACAGTGACATCACAGGAAAACTGTAAGTTCATGATTAGTAAGAAACTGCTATTAGGGAGTGTCTTTAAATAGCTGTAAATTAGAAAGGCGTATTGTTTTTAAAGAAGTAGCTACTTGGATTTGAGTAAAAAAACATAGGAATAAGAGGAAGCCAGGGCCAGTAACATAAAGTAATATAAGTAAACCAAAGTAAATAAAGTTAACGTAATGGAAGTAAAGACAAGACATGGCAAGGGCAGCTCAGTCGTGTGGAATGCATATCCTGTAATATGTGGGAAGTCATGGACGCTACTGGTACCTAGATGACCATGTGTCAGGAAGTGCTGCTAGCTGCAGAAACTTGAGCTCCAGGTTTTGGAGCTCAAGCGGCGGCTAGAGTCACTGGCACATCCACGAGGCTGAGCGCAACGTGGATAGAACGATCAGAGAGGTGGTCACACCACAGGTTAGGAGCATGGAAGAAGAAAGGGAATGTGTGATCACCGGACAGTCCAAGAGAACCAGGCAGGTGGTCCTCTGGGCTCCTGCTCGCTAATCGGTATTCTGTTTCAGATACTGGTGAGGGTGTTGCTCCTCAGGAGTGCAGTCAGAGCCAAGTTTGTGCCACCATGAGCAGCTTGGCTGTACAGGAGGGGAGAAAGAAGAAAGGAAGATCAATAGGGGATTCGTTAGTTAGGGGAACAGATGGGTCTGCGGCTGTAGACATGACTCCAGGATGATATGTTGCCTCTCTGATGCCAGGGTCAAATATGTCACCGAGCAACTGCAGGACATTCTTCTGGGGGAGCGTAAACAGTAAGAAGTCATGGTTCACGTTGGTACCAACGACTTGGGTAGGCAGGGGGATGTGGTCCAGCAGACAGAATTTGGGGAGCTAGTGGAAAATTAGCAAGCAGGACCTCAAAAGTAATAATCTCTGGATTGCTCCCTGTACCATGTACAAGTGCGTACAGAAGTAGGAGGATAAGGCAGATGAATGTGTGTCTGGAAAGCTGGTGCAGAAGGAACAGCTTCAGATCCCTGGGACACTGGGACTGACTCGGGGAGATGGCACCTGTACAAGCTGGACAGGTTGCACTTGAACAGAGCTGGGGCCGAGTTCCTTGCGGGGCGTTTTGCTAGTGCTGTTGCGGGAGCTTTAAACTAACTCAGCAGGGGTGTGGGAACCAGGAGAGAATATTAGAGTAATACCAAGATGCGCAAAATACTGGGAGAGACAAATAGCACTAGAATAGAGAATAGTAAGTTAATAAAGTAAGGGAGAAAGTAATGAAGACTAAATCAGGGTTACACTGCATGTATGTGAATGCACAGAGTATAGTAAATAAGATTGGTAAGTTACAGGGCAGATTGCAGTGCGGAATTCTGATGTCGTGATAACTGAGACCTGGCTCAAGGAAGGGCAGGACTGGGTGTTAAATATTCCTGGGTACAAGGTGTTCAAGAAAGATAGGGCAGGGAGGTGGTATTGTCACTGGACTAGTATTCCGGAGACCCAGGATAATGCCCTGGGGACCCAGATTCGAATCCCACCAATACAAATGGTGAAATTTGAACTCAGTAATAATCTGGAATTAAAAGTTTGATAATGACTATGAAACCATTGCTTATTGTCGTAAAAATCCATCTGGTTCACTAATGTCCTTTAGGAAAGGAAATCTGCCATGTTTACCTGGTCTGGAGTCACATATAGGCCAGACCAGGTAAGCACAGCAGATTTCTTTCCCTAAAGGACATTAGTGAACCAGATGGGTGTTTATGACAATAATTAATTGCCCTTGTTCAGAGGACATTTAGGGATGGGCAATAAGCCCACATCCCATGAACAGGTGGCGGTATTGGTTAAGGAGAGCATTGCAGCGCTGGAGAAAGAGGATGTCCCAGAGGGTTCAAGGACAACTTGGCTAGAGCTAAGAAACAAAAAGGCTGCAATTACATTGATCAGTGTAGTCTATAGGCCACCAACTAGTGGGAAGGATGTAGAGGAGCAAATATGCAAGGAAATTAGAAAGGTGCAAACATTATAGAATAGTTATAATGGGGGACTTTAATTACCCAAATATGGACTGGAATAGTGGTAGTGTAAAGGGCAGAGAGGGACAAGAGTTCCTAGAGTGTGTTCAGGAGAATTTTCTACAGCAGTATGTGTCCAGCCCAACAAGAAATGATGCACTGCAAGACCTGGTTCTTGGAAATGATATGAGCCAAGTAGATCAAGTGACAGTGGGTGAACGGTGACAGTAGGAGACAGTGACCATTGTATAATAAGGTTTAGGATGATGGTAGAAAAAGACAACAGGCAATCCAGAGTAAGAATAGCTAACTGAGGGAGAGCTGGCTTCAATGACAAAAGAAGGGAACTAGACCAGATAGACTGGAACCAGAGGTTGCCAGGAAAAGCTGTAGCTGAACAATGGGCTACCTTCAAAGAAGAAATGTTTCGGACACAGCCGAGGTATATTCCGTCAAATGGGAAAGGTAGGGCAAACAAATCCAGAGCTACCTGGATGAAAAGAAATGAAGATAAAGAAGAAGAAGTGTGCTTATGACAGGTGTCAGATAGAAAATGCAGTTGAGAACCATGCTGAATACAGAAGGTTCAGAGGAGAGGTGAAAAAGCACATTACAGAAGCGAAGAGGGATAATGAGAAAAGTCTGCCAGCCAACATAAAGGGGAATCCCAAAGTCTTCTATAGGCACAAAAATAGTAAAAGGGCAGTAAAAGGAGGAGTAGGGCCGATAGGGAACAAAAAGGGGATTTACACATGGAGGCAGGGGGCATGGCTGAGGTGTTAAATGAATATTTTGCATCTGTCTTTACCAAGGAAGCAGATGCTACCCAGGCTATGGTGATAGAGGAGAAAACTCTGTCACTAGAAGGGTTCAAAATTGATAAGGAGGAGGTATTGGATAAACTGTCAGTACTTAAAGGTGACAAGGCACCAAGATCGGATGAGATGATTCCAAGGATATTGAAGAAAGAAAGAGTGGAAATTGTAGGGGCATAGGCCATAATTTTCCGGGAAGGTGCCAGAGGGCTGAAGAATTGCAAACATTGCGCCCCTGTTCAAAAAAGGTTGTAAGGATAATAAGCCCAGCAATTATAGACCAGTCAGTTTAACTTTGGTGGTGGGAAGCTTCTAGAAACAATTATTCAGGATAGTCACATGGTAAAATGTGGGTTGATTTGGAAGAGCCAGCATGGGTTTCTTAAGGAAAAATTGTGTTTAGCTTGCTGGAGTTTTTTTGAAGAGGTAACAGAGTGTGTTGATGTGGTGTACACGGACTTTCAAAAAGCATTCGATACAGTGCTGCACAACAAACCTGAGAAAAGTTATAGCTCATGGAATGAAAGAGACAATAGCAATGTAGATACAAAATTGGCTGAGTAATAGGAAACAGCAAGTAATGGTTAAGGGATATTTTTCAGGCTGGAGGAAAGTTTGTAGTGAAATTCCCCAGGGGTCGTTATTGGGACCTTTGCTTTTCCTGATATATTAATGATCTAGATCTTGGTGTGCAGAGGACAATTTCAAAGTTTGTGGATGATACATAACTTGGAAGCATTGTAAACTGTGAGGAGGACAGCGTAGAACTGCAAAAGGACATAGACACATTGGTGGAGTGGGCAGATAGGTGGCAGACGAAGTTCTCAATATAGACAAGTGTGAGGTGATTCATTTTGGTAGGAAAAACTTGGAGGGACAATATAAAATAAGGGGTTCAACTCTAAAGGGGTTGCAGGAGCAACCTGGATGTAAATGTACATAATTCATTAAAAGTAGTAGGACAGGTGGAGTGAGCAGTTAACAAAGCATGCAGTTTCCTGGGCTTTATTAATAGGGGCATAGAGTACAAGAGCAAGGAGGTTATGCTGAACCTCTATAGGACACTAGTTAGACCTCAGCTAGTGCATTGTATACAGTCCTGGGCTCCACACTTTAGGAAGGATGTGCATGCATTGGAGAGAGTGCAGAAGAGGTTTACAAAAATGGTTTCAGGGATGAGAAACTTCAGTTATGAAGATAAATTGGAAAAGTTGGGACTGTTCTCCTTGGAGAGAAGGCTGAGAGAAGATTTGAAAGAGGTGCTCAATATCATGAGGGGGCTGGATAGAGTAGATAGGGAGAAACTATTCCTGCTTGTAAAAGGATGGAGAACAAGAGGGTACAGATTTAAAGTGATTTGCGAAAAAAGCAAATGTGATGTGAGAAAAAAACATTTCCTCACAGCGAGTGGTTCAGGTCTGGAATGCACTGCCCAGAAGTGTGGTGGAAGCAGGTTCAATCAAGGCATTCATGAGGGCATTAGATGATTATTCAAAAAGAAACAATGTGCAGGGTTACGGGGAAAAGACAGGAAAATGGTGCTGAGTCATAGTGCTCATTTGGAGAGCCAGTGCAGACATGATGGGCCAAATGGCCTCCATCTGCACTGTAACAATTCTGTAATTCTGTGAAATTTGCCTGCAGCCCAGGTTCTTGAGGTAGCATTTCCAGAAATTTCCAATCCTTAAGGAAATTGTCAAAAACTTTAAGCTATCTTTCTGATGCTGCCAGATGCTTAGCTCTGTTGCTGGGGAACTTGCAGTAGATCTAAGGCCGATGGCATTTAGAGGAATTAGCAACTAATTTCAACAGCCTCAAGCCCTTGGCAGTTTGGATGGCTATGGTTCATTTTCAGACTCTAGCAAATTGGTGCAATTCAGGAAAGATAATACCACTGTAATCTTGTAATGGAACCGAGGGGAAAAATACCTCTTCAGAAAATGTAAGCAGGATAGGTATAAGCAGGATTCTGATATGGTCTTACTATTGTAAAATTATGAAGGTGTTTCATAGCTAAACATAAAGAAGATTTTTTCATTTGTGGGAAATCCAAAACTAGGAGAAATAATTATAAGTGTCAGCTGCGGCTCAGTTGATAGCACTCATGCCTCTGGTTCACAAGGTTACGTGTTCAGGACATGAGCATTAAAATCAAAGCTAATACTCCAGTACAGCACTGAGAGTGTGCTGCAATGTCGGAGGTGCCGATTTTCAGATGAGACCTTAAACTGTGGACTTGTCTGCTCCCTCAGGTGGTTGTAAAAGATCCCATGACATTATTTCGAAAAAGAGCAAGGGAGTTCTGTCCAATGCCCTGGCCAATATTTATTGTTCAATCAACATCTCGAATTTCAGATTTGAAAAGATTTATCTGGTCATTATCACATTGCTGTTTGTGAGAGCTGGCTGTGTACAAATTGGCTGCTGTGTTTTCTATATCACGACATCACAACTGATGACGCTTCTATAGCACTTCATTGGCTGTAAAGTGCTTTGAGATGTTCAGTGGTCGTGAAAGGTATTATTTAAATTCAAGTCTTTTTTTTTCTTTAATGACCCAATAAGGAGTTTGAGAGAAATTTCTTTATCCATAGAGTGGTTAGAATGTGAAACTCGCTGCCATGTGGAGTAGTTGAGGTTAATAGCATCGATGCATTTAAGGGGAAGTAGATAAACAGGTAGGTGAAAGGAATAGAAGGTTAGACTGATAGGATAAGATGAAGACGGCTGGTAGAGGACTCGTGTGCAGCATAAACATTAGATGGACCGGTTGGGCCAAATGGCCAGTTTCTGTGCTGTACCTTCTATGTAATTTTATATTATACTGGCCTTGGAAGCTTTAGAAACATTCACTTCTCCCAACTCTCTGGTGAATTTACATCCATCTTTTGAAATGAAACTTTTTAAGAGAGCTGTTTTGGATATATCAAAATTGTAAACTGATCATTCTTGTACCGTTAAATTGAAGAAATTTGTAGTATGTTTTTGCAGTAGGAGACTCTCTTTATGCTAGGAAATTGATATAATCATGGAATATCTCTTCTATTTTCTATTTCTCTTTCTGAAACTTGATTTTATCTATGTATGTGTGGCAACTATTTTGACTTTTTACGAATTTGTTTTCCCCTCATTCTCTTTCACAGTATCTTCTCGTGTTTCAATTTATGGGATTTAAACTATATTTTTCATAAATATGTTTGACATCCTTTGAATCATTGAATTCTTGCCAGTTTAAATTGTGATCTAGAATGCTGTTTTGTTGCTAGTTTCAACTAGCCAAGGTAATAAAATCCAAGTTCTATTTGATCAGTTATACCTGGTATTTAATGCTGATCATGCTTTCCTTTGGCCTCGTCAAAGATTTTGACCTAGCGGGGTTTCTCAGCTCAACCTGCCGAAAGATATCCTTAATCCACATTTTTATCTTGTACCCTGGTGTGAATTAGAATGTTCCTTTTATTATGTGGACATAGGAACTTAATAGGACCATTCAATTCAACTTGTTCATCCCCTTTGAACGTAAATAGATCTGTAATGTTCAGTATGAATGTATTCAAATCTCTTCAAAGGACTGTGAAGTGAATTATGGAACTTATTTCTTGCTGTTACCTCCTGGCATAAGACACTACAGTTTTAGTTGAGGGTAGTTCATTGCTATCTTGAGGCCGATACTGCTGTTCTAATCTGTACTTTCTGAGGGGAAAAATGTATTTAGTCTCTTTCACTGTTCCACTTTTTTCCAATTTTGTGTCCTCCCTCTTTTCCTAAGAACAACAACTTGCAGTTATATAGGGCCTTTAATGTAAGAAAACTTTAATGGAAGATGCTAAGCAGGAATTTAATCAGACAAAAACTGACAATGAGCTAAAGAAGGAAATATTAAGATGAGTGACTAAAAGATTATTTAAAGAGGCCAATTTTAAAGATGGTTGTATCATAGAAGAGAATAGTAAAGAGGGTGAGGGATATAGAGAGGAAATTCCAGAACTTAGAATCCATATGGCCGTAGGCACAGGGGCTGCTTGTGGGCATAGCAAGTTGGGGATTAACAAGAGGCTGGAGTTGGAGGAACATGAATTCATGGAGAATTGTAGTTGAATGAGTTTATAGATTGAGAGAGGGAAGAAATTGTGGAAGAATTTGAACAAACGGGTTAGGATTTAAAAATATTAAAGCAGGAGCCAGTGAAAATCAGTGAGCACAGGGGTGATGAGTAAATGGGACTTGGTGCAATTTAAAGTTTTAAAGATATAAGAATTTAATAACAATGTTTTGGCTGAACTTGTGTTTATGGAGGGTGGAGAATGGGAGGTCAGCCAAGAGAGCATTGGAAATCATGTCTGGAGCTAACTAAAGCACAATTGAGGGTCTCAACAGCAAATAAACTGAGGTTATTTCAGCACTTATCAATTCTTGGGCACTTGACTTTTATTGTAAGGCTTTCACTGCAGCACAAGAGCAAGGAAGGCTTGCTACAGTTGTACAGAGCTTTGGTGAGATACACCTGGAGCACTGTACACAATTATGATCTCCATATCCAAGGAATGATATACTTGCCTTGGAGGCAGAACGGCAACAGTTCACTAAATTGGCCCCTGGAATGAGAAGGATGACCTAGGATGAGAAGCTAAGTAAATTTGTCATATACTCTCTGGAATTCAGTTGAATGAGAGGTAATCTCATTAAAGGGGCATGACAGGGTAAACACAGTTTGTTTCCCTTGGCTGGGAAATCTAGAACATGGGGGCACAGTTTCATGAAAAGGGATCAATCTTTTAGGGCTGAGATGAGGAGAACTTTCTTCACTGAGGGTGGTGAATCTTTGGAATTCTCTACCCAAGTGGGTTGTGAATACTCGATTGTTGAGAGTATTTAAGGCTGAGATTGATAGATTTTTGATCTCTCAGGGAATTGAGGAATATGAGGGGCTGGGCAGAAAAGTGAAGTTGAGGCAGAAAATCAGCCATGATCCTATCAGATGGCAGATCAGGCTCGAGGGGCTGTATGGCCTACTGGTGCTCCTGTTTCTTATGTGCTTGCTTCCTTAATGTTCCTGAGACGGATGATGTTACATATGTGGAAGTAGATGACTTTAATTATTTTTATTCATTCATGGGAAGTGGGCATCACTGGCTACGCCAGCATTTATTGTCCATCCCTCATTGCCCTTGAGATGGTGATGGTGAACTGCCTTCTTGAACTGCTGAAGTCCATGTAGTGAGGTACACCCACAGTGCTGTTAGGGAGGGCGTTCCTGGATTTTGACCCAGTGACAGTGAAGGAACGGTAATACATTTCCAAGTCAGGATGGTGAGTGGCTTGGGGTGAAACCTCCAGGTGATTGTGTTCCCATCTATCTGCTGCCCTTGTCCTTCTAGATGGTAACAGTCGTTGGTTTGGAAGGTGCTGTCTAAGGAGGCTTTGTGAGTTCCTGCAGTGCATCTTGTAGATGGTACACACTGCTGCCACTGTTCATTTTTGGTAGAGGGAATGAAGGTTTATGGATGGGGTGCCAATCAAGTAGGTTGCTTTGTCCTGGATGGTCTCAAGCTTCCTGAGTGTTTTTGGATCTGCACTCATCCCAGGCAAGTGGAGAGTCTTTCACCACGCTACTGACTTGTGCCTTGCAGATGGCTTTGGGGAGTCAGGAGGTGAGATACTGGTGGAGAAGATGTGGATTCGGAAGCTCAGCTTTGGGTTAACAATGACAACTACTTAGATTTCTATACTGCCTTTAACATAAAGCATCGCAAGCTGTTTCACAGGAGTATTATAAAGCAAAATTGACTGAGCCATTTTAAGTGATCTTAGGGCGGATGGCCAAAACCTTGATCAAAGGGGCAGGTTTTAAGGATCATCTTAAAGGAGGAAAGAGAGGTAACAGAGTTTCAGGAGGGAATTCCAGAGCTTAGGGCCTAAGCAGCTGAAGGTAAAGCAGTTAAATCGAGAATGCTCAAGAAGCCAGAATTAGATGAGCGCAGATATTTCTGAGAATTGTGAGCCTCGAAAGGAAGACCCGGAGACGGTAACCACCTCCATGAAGAGTGGGCGAAAAGAGGACCTGGAGGCATTAACCACCACCTAGAAGTGCGTTGAAAAGAGGACCTGGAGGCAGCCAGTAGCACCTAGAAGAGCTGAAGAAGTGGCTTCAGAGCGGAGCGGCCGGGTTCTGAGAGAAATCAAAGTGTGACATCACAGGAAAACAGATAAGTGATTGCTTGATGAATATTTTAATTGTTTATCTTCAAAATTTGTGTAATTTATTTGTAATTGTAATGTTTAATTAGTTGTAGTAAAGTTTGCTAGCATTGGTAAAGGTTATTGGGAGTAGCACTGTTTATTAATTATAAATAAATCAATTAACACACAATAAAGATGACAGGGCAGGTGATGTTTTACGACTGCAGAATGTGGGTTTCCTGGGGTGATTTAGGGCAAAAACATCTGCAGTAAGTGTGGCTTGAGGAGCTTCGGTCATTGAGCTGGAGGCCAAGTTGCAGGCAATGCAATGCATCAGGGAGGGGGAATGCTACCTGGACACTTTGAACCAGGAGGCAGCCACATCCCTCAGGATAGGGTCTTCCGATTTGGTCAGGGACAGGAGGGTGTGAGGCAGTATTGGAACTCAGAAGGTAGAAATGGAGGAGTCTCAGAATTTGCAATTGTTCAACAGGTTCGAGATTCTTGCAGCTTGTATGGGTGAAAGTGGTCGCTCCAGGGTGGAAGAGCAAATTGAGCATGACACCATTGTACAGTAGCTATTCAAGCAGGGATGTTAATAGGAATGTAGTAGTAGTCAGGGGTGGGAGATAGACACAGTTCTCTGTAGCTGAGAGCAGGAGTCCAGACAGCTAAGTTGCCAGGGTTCAGGATATCTGCTCTGGGCTGGAGAGGAATTTGCAGTGGGAGTGAGAAGATCCAGTGGTCGTAGTCCATGTAGATACCAAGGACATGGGTAGATTAGGAAAGAGATTTGCTGTGGGAGTATGAGCAGCTAGGGGCTAAATTAGAAAGCAGAATCGCAAAAGGTAATAATCTCTGGTTTACTACTTGAGCCATGAGAAAATTGGCATAGGGTAAATCACTTTAGGGAGTTAAATATGTGGAAGAAATGGGTTTTGATTCATGTGGCACTGGCACCAGTACTGGGGAAAGTAGGAGATGGACCGTGGTCTTTAACTGAACCATGCAGGGACAAGTGTTCTGGCGAGTCTTATAACTAAGGTGTTAGAGAGGGCTTTAAACTAAATCGCGGGGACAAGGGATCAAGTTTGGGAAGATATGATTAATTGTATAAAGAAGCCAAGGCAAAAGAGCAAGGTAGGAATAAGGGAAATTATAATCGGAGTGTGACAGGAAGGGACAGAGTGTACAAACCTATGATTGTGCCAGCAGATAAGGCTAGAGTTTACAAATTAAGTGAAAAACAGAACTCTAAAGGCTCTATATCTGAATGCATGCTGCATTCGTACCAAAACAGATGAACTGACAGCACAAATAAGTACTTACGATCTCAAAATAATTGCAGAGGCATGGCTGCAGGATCTGTGAAGGACAGGAAGCAAGGAAAAGGCGGAGAGGTAGCTCGGTTAATTAAGGATGACTGATACAATAGAGAGAGGTGACTTTAGTTCTGGAGATCAAGATGTAGAATCACATTGGGTAGAGATCTGAAATAATAAAAGTAAGAAGTCACTTGTGGGACAAAAACAAAAATAGCTGGAAAAACTCAGCAGGTCTGACAGCATCTGCGGAGAGGAATACAGTCAACGTTTTGAGTCCATATGACTTCATCAGAACCAAGGAAAAATAGAAATGAGGTGAAATGTAAGCTGTTTGAGGAGGGTGGGAGAGGTGGAGCTGGGTAGAGGGCCAGCAATAGGTGGAGGCAAAGAAGAGATTGCCAAAGGTGTCATAGACAAAAGGACAAAGGGGTGTTGACGATGGTGATATTAGCTAAGGAATGTGCTAATGGTGACATTAAGGGTAGAAAGCAGGACGAGCAAGTGACAGATAGCCCTAGTGGGGGTGGGGTGGGAGGAAGGGATTGAAATAGGCTGAAAGGTGGAGATAAAACAATGGATGGAAATAAGTTTAAAAATAATAGAAATAGGTGGGAAAAGAAAAATATATTTAAAAATATATTTTAAAAATTATAAATTATTGGAAAAAGGGTGATCGGAAAGGAGGTGGGGATAGAGGAGAGAGTTCATGATCTGAAGTTGTTGAACTCAATGTTAAGTCTGGGAGGCTGCAAAGTGCCTAATCGGAAGATGAGATGGTGTTCCTCCAGTTTGCGTTGAGCTTCACTGGAACATTGCAGCAGGCCAAGGGCGGACATGTGGGCATGAGAGCAGGGTGGTGTGTTGAAATGGCAAGCAACAGGGAGGTCTGGATCATGCTTGCGGACAGACCGAAGGTGTTCTGCAAAGCGGTCACCCAGTCTGCGTTTGGTGTCTCCAATGTAGAGGAGACCACATTGGGAGCAGCGAACGTAGTAGACTAAATTGAGGGAAGTGCAAGTGAAATGCCGCTTCACTTGAAAGGAGTGTTTGGGCCCTTGGACGGTGAGGGGGGGGGGAAGTAAAGGGGCAGGTGTTGCACCTTCTGCGGTTGCATGGGAAGGAGCCGTGGGAGGGGGTTGAGGTGTAGAGGGTGATGGAGGAGTGGACCAGGGTGTCCCGGAGGGAACGGTCCCTACGGAATGCTGACGGGGGCAGTGAAGGGAAGATGTGTTTGGTGGTGGCATCATGCTGGAGTTGGCGGAAATGGCGGAGGATGATCCTTTGAATGCGGAAGCTTGTGGGGTGAAAAGTGAGGACAAGGGGGACCCTATCATGGTTCTGGGAGGGAGAGGGAGGGCGGATGCACGGGAGATGGGTCGGACACAGTTGAGGGCCTTATCAACCACTGTGGGTGGAAAACCTCGGTTAATGAAGAAGGAAGACATGTCAGAGGAACTATTTTAGAAAGTGGCATCATCGGAACAGATGCGACAGAGGCGAATGAACTGAGAGAATGGGATGGAGTCCTTACAGGAAGCAGGGTGTGAGGAGCTGTAGTCAAGGTAGCTGTGGGAGTTGGTGGGCTTGTAATGAATATTGGTGGACAGTCTATCACCAGAAATTGGGACAGAGAGGTCAAGGAAGGGAAGGGAGGTGTCAGTAATGGACCATGTGAAAATGATGGAGGGGTGGAAATTGGAAGCAAAATTAATAAGTTTTTCCAGGTCCAGACGAGAGCATGAAGCGGCAGTGAAGCAGTCATCGATGTACTGGAGAAAGAGTTGTGGGAGGAGGTCTGAGTAGGACTGGAACAAGGAATGTTCCACATACCCCCATAAAGAGGCATAAATGGGACCCATGTGGGTACCCATAGCCACACCTTTTATTTGGAAGAAGTGAGAGGAGTTAAAGGAAAAATTGTTCAGTGAGAGAACAAGTTCAGCCAGACGGAGGAGAGTGGTGGTGGACGGGGATTGTTCGGGCCTCTGTTCGAGGAACAAGCGGAGAGTCCTCAGATCATCCCGGTGGGGTATGGAGGTGTAGAGGGATTGGACGTCCATGGTAAAGAGAAGGCGGTTGGGGCCAGGGAACTGGAAATTGTTGATATGATGTAGGTCGTCAGAGGAATCGCGGATGTAGGTGGGAAGAGACTGGACAAGGGGAGAGAGAATGGAGTCAAGATAGCAAGAAATGAGTTCCGTGGGGCAGGTACAGGCTGACACGATTGGTCTGCCAGGACAGTCCTGTTTGTGGATTTTGGGTAGGAGGTAGAAGCGGGCCGTCCGAGGTTCGGAGACCATGAGGTTGGAAGCTGTGGAGGGAAGATATCCAGAGGAGATGAGGTCAGTCCTGGAAACAATGGCTTGATGTTCAGTGGTGGGGGTCATGGCCCAGGAAGAGGTAGGAGGAAGTGTCTGCGAGTTGACGCCCAGCCTCTGCGAGGTAGAGGTCAGTGCGCCAGACAACAACGCAACAACATTCACTTGTGGGAGTGGTTTATAGGCCCCCTCACAATAACCACACCGTAGGATGAAGTATACAAGAAACAACAAAGGGGGCTTGTGATAAAATTAGGATGATAATCATGGCTGATAATCATGGGTGATTTTTATCTACAAATGGATTGGACAAATCAGATTGGCAAGGGTAGCCTGGATGATGCGTTCATAGTGTTTTTGGGATAGTTTCTTAGAGCAGCATGTTTTAGCACCAATCAGAGAGCTGGCTATTCTAGATCTAGTAATGTGCAATGAGACAGGATTAATTAATTACCTGTCACGACTCTCTGAGGATTGTGCGCTGCAATATCAAGCCCGACTGCTCCCCGAGCCGTGACAAATGTGAAAAAGTTCAATCAACCCACCTAATTGCTTAATTTAGGTTAACAGAATACGAGCATCAGGTTTGTAAACTTAATAAATAAATAACTGTTTATTGAATAAATTGCCTTTAATCACAGCATCTTTACAGTGTGGAAGGTGGCCATTCAGCCTCTCGAATCTGCACTGGCTCTCTGAATGAGCATTCCACCTAGTCCCACTCCCCTGCCTTATCCCCTTAACCTTGCACATTCTCTCTTTTCAGGAAGCAATCCAATTCCCTTTTGAATACCTTGATTGTACCTGCCTCAACCACCCTTTCAGGAAGTTTGTTCCAGACTCCAACCACCCTCTGGGTGAAACATTTTTCCTCACATCACATTTACTCCTTTTGCCAATTATTTTGAATCTGTGCCCTCTAGTTCTTGATGTTCTCTTGAGTGGTAACAGTTTCTCACTATTTACCCTGTCCATACCCTTCAGGATCTTGAATACCTCTATCAAGTCTTCTCTCAGCCTTCTAGGAAAACAGTCCCAACCTCTCCAATCTATCCTTATAGCTAGAATTCTTCATCCTTGGACTCGTTCTTGTGAATCTCCTCAGTACTCTCCCCAGTGCCTTCACATCCTTCCTCAAGTATGGTGCCCAGGACTGGACACAGTACTCCAGATGAGGCCTAACTAGTGTCTTATAAAAGTTCGACATACCCTCCTTACCCTTGTACTCAATGCCCCTATTAATAAAACCTAAGATACTATATGCTTTATTAACTGCTCTCAACATGTCCTACTATCTTCAATGACCTCTGTACATATACATCGAGGTCCCTCTGTAATGAACCTTTAGAGGCTCTCCCTTTATTTTGTACTGTCTCACCATATCTTTCCTGCCAAAACGAATCACCTCATTTCTCTGCATTGAACTTCATCTGTCACTTGTCTGCGCAATCCACCAACATGTCTATGTCCTTTGAAGTTCAAGACTATCCCTATCACAGCTGACAACATTTCCAATCTTCGTATCATCTAATTTTGAAATCATGCCCTGTCTAGGTCATCAGTATATATCAAGAAGAGCAAGGGTCCCAACACTGACCCCTGAGGAACTCCACTACAAACCTCCCTCCAATCTGAAAAACAACCATTTATCACGGCTCTGTTTCCTGTCACTCAGCCAATTTCTTATCCAAGTGCTTACTTTCCCTTTGATTCCATGACCTAGAATTTTGCTTACAAGTCTGTTGTGTGGCAAATGCCTTTTGAAAATCCATATACACCACATCAGCAGTGTTTCCTTTATCAACCTTCTCTGTTAACCTCCTCAAAATCCAGGAAGTTAGTTCAACATGATTTTCCCTTGATGAACCCATGCTGGCTTTCCTGAATTACCCTGCACTTGTCGAAGTGATTATTGATTTTATCCCGTACTATAGTTTCCAGAAGTTTCCCTACCACTAAGGTCAAACCGGCTGGCCTGTAGTTGCCAGCTTTATCCTTGCACCCCTTTTTAAACAAGGGTGTAACATTCGCAGTTCTCCAGTCATCTAGCACCTTCCCTGTGTCTAAGGAAGACTGAAAATTATCACTAGTGCCTCTGCAAATTCCACTCTCACTTCCCTCAGATGTATCTCATCCAGTCCTGGTATCTTATCTATTTTAAGTAAAGATAGTCAATACCACCTTCCTCTCGATTGTAAGTTCCTCTAGTGTACTAGTTACCTCCTCGCTTACCTCGGCCCTGGTAGCGAGCTCTACCTTTGTAAAGACAGATGCAAAGTACTCGTTCAACACCTCCGCTATTTCTACAGCCTCCACATGCAAGTCCTTTTTTTTTTGTCCCTAATCGGCCCTACTCTCTCTTTTACCACCTTTTTATTATTTGCATGCTTATAGAAGACCTTGGAATCATCCAGTGGCAAAAGAAAGAAATATGAACTGCTAATTTCTAACTGCATAACCTAAACCCTATCCTTTCTTAAATCCCTATACACACACATACAAGACACATAAGACACACAAAAACATGGATTTTAAGGGTGGGATAAAACAGTTCAATAGCACCAATTCCAGAGTACAGGATTCGATGGGTTGATTTTGATCGATGTCTTCCAAATTCCTTTCAGTTCTTTGTGATGACGTGAGATGGTCTTCTAGCACTTTCAGTCTTTAGTTCACTAGTTGAACACTTGCCTTTCAATGTTTCTCACGGTGATTTTCCCCTTTTCCTCTTGTCAGGGGTTTTCATAGAGCGAGGGAGAGAGCAGGTTATAGGGATATGAGAAGAAAAAGCCAGCTAGCTATTATTGTAGAATTATTAGAATCCTACACACACAGGAGAGGTAGGCTTTAGGTCTTTTCCCTTTCAGGCTAGGAGCTATTCTGCTGCACTACTCTCACCCAAACCCTGGTCACCTGGTCAAGAGCCAGTTAAAACGCTGTTGCCAGGCAGTCCCCCATTAGACCGGACTCCTCCTTAGCACCATCCTGTCTTTCATGGCACACTTGGTTCCAGGACAGCAACATTGCATTCTTCACATTGCTCCAGTAGATACGTCTTTCAAACTGCAGTCCACAGTCCAACAGAAAATAAAAGATATGTTCTTTACATACCTCATAATGAAGATGCCCCTAGGTAGCAGCGATCATAATATGATTGAATTTCACATTCAATTTGAAGGAGAGAGGGGTGGATCTAAGACTACTGTTTTAAACTTAAATAAGGGCAATTATGGGGGCATGAAGACAGAGCTGGCTAAAGTGAACTGAGAAATTAGGTTAAGGGGTAGGTCAGTAGGGATGCAGTGTCTGACATTTAAGGAGATATTTCAGAAGGCTCAAAAATGCTTTCCAGTGGAAAAGAGAGACTCTAAGGGAAGGGCACACCATCCATGGCTAACTAAGGAAGTTAAGGATAGTATCAAATTGAAAGAAAAAGTGTACAATTCTGCTAAGATGAAAAGCGGGTCACAGAATATAAAAAACAGCAAAGAATGACTAAAAGCTTAATAAGGAGGGAGAAATTAGAGTATGAGAGAAAGCTAGCTAGAAATATCAAAACAGATAGTACAGGTATTTAAAAAGGAAAAGAGTAAGTAAACTGAACGCTGGTCCCCTCAAGTGAGAATGGGGAATTAAAAATGGGAAATAAGGAAATGGAGGATGAATTATGCGTCTCTCTTCACTGTGGGTGATACAAATAACACCCCAGAAATAATAGTGAATCAAGAGGTGAAAAGGAGAGAGGAACTTAAAACAATTACAATCACCAAGGAAAGGGTACTGAGAAAATTATTAGACCTAAAAGCTGACAAATCCACAGGTGCTGATAAACTTTAGGATAAGTCTTAAAAGAAGTAGCTGCTGAGATAGTAGATGCATTGGTTTTAATTTTCCAAAATTCCCTAGATTCTGGAAAGGTCCCATTGGATTGGAAAATGGTGAATGTGACTCCTCTATTCAAGAAAGGAAAGAGGCAGAAAGCAGAAGACTACAGGCCAGTTAGCTTAACATTTGATGTAGTGAAAATGCTGGAATCTATTACTACGGAGGTTATCGGGCGGCACTTAGAAAATCTCAATGCAGTCAAGCTGAGTCAACATGGTTTTGTGAATGGGAAATCATATTTGACTAATTTATTGGATTCTTTAAAGAAATAACATGCAATGTGGATAAAAGGGAACCCGTGGAGGTGCTTTGCTTAGATTTCCAGAAGGCATTTGACAAGGTGCCACATCAAAGATTACTATGCAAAATAAGAGCACATGGTGTGGGGGTAACATATTAGCATGGATAGAGAATTGGTTAGCTAACAGAAAGCAGAGAGTAGGGATAAATGGGTCTTTGTTGGGTTGGCAAGATGTGACGAGTAGAGTGCCACAGGGATCAGTGCTGGGCATGAACCATTTACAGTCTACATCAATGACTTGGGTGAAAGGACCGAATGTATGGTTGCTAATTTTGCTGATGACTCAAAGATAGGTAGAAAAGCAAGTATTGAAGAGGACAGGACGAGCCTGCAAACGGATATACATAGGTTAACCAAGTAGGCAACAATTTGGAAGATGATGTACAATGTGGGAAAATGTGAACTTGCCCACTTTGGCAGGAAGAATAGGAAAACAGTATATTATTTAAATGGAGAGAGATTGCAGAACTCTGAGGTACAGAGGAATCTGGGAATACAAAAGTAGGAACATTTTGCTACAGTTGTGCAGGGCATTGGTGAGATCACATCGAGAGTGCTGTGTACAGTTGTGGCCTCCCTATTTAAGAAACTATATACATGCGTTAGAAGCAGTTCAGTGAAGGTTTACTCACCTGTTACCTGGGTTGGGTGTTTATCTTGCGAAGAAAGGTTGGACAGGCTGGTCCTGTATCCATTTGAGTCTAGAAGATTGAGAGGTGATCTTATTGAAACATAAAAATCCTGAGGGGACTTGACAGTGTGAATGCTGAAAGGATGTTTCCCCTAGTGACAGAGATTAGAACTAGGGGACACAGTTGAAAAATAAGGGGTCTTCCATTTTCTCTGAGAGTCCCGAATCTTTGGAACTCTTCCCCAGAGAGTGGCGGAGGCAGGATCAATGAATATTTTTAAGGCAGAGGTAGATTCTTGACTAACAAGGGAGTTGAAAGTTATTGGGGGTAGGTGGAATGTGGACCCGAGGCTACAATCAGATCAGCCATAATCTTATTGAATGGCAGAGCAGGTTCAAGGGGCCGAAAGGCTTACACCTCCTAATTCATATGTTCGTATATAAAGGCGATCATGGAGATAAGGATGGGTGAGACCATGGAAGGACTTGAAAGTAAGGATGTGAATTGTAAAATTGCTTGACCAGGAGCCAGTGTAGGTCAGCGAACACATCAGCGATGGTTGAACAGTACTTGGCATGAGTACGGACATGGGCATCAAAGTTTTGGATGACCTCTGGCAAGCGGTAACTGCTGTCTGATCAAATC
Organism: Cetorhinus maximus; assembly: GCF_964194155.1. Taxonomy (NCBI): domain Eukaryota; kingdom Metazoa; phylum Chordata; class Chondrichthyes; order Lamniformes; family Cetorhinidae; genus Cetorhinus; species Cetorhinus maximus. The sequence continues at coordinate 74,921,680 of NC_135896.1, forward strand.
CCAAAGGAAAACTTGGCCAAGCTATCACAACGATTTGCAATTTGTATTTTTATTACAAGAAGGTATGTGCATTAACATCAGAAGTAAAGAGCCCACTACCACTTTTGGATATTTAAAATATTAAATTAAAACATTTATAAAGAAAACTTAAACACACAAGATTGCAGTTACACAGTTAAATTTAATCTTACAACATTTCCCAAGAAATTTCTACTTAGCTAGACTCCCAAATAAAAACCCCCTTTTCCAGGCAACAGTCCAAATACATTCTTAATTTCTAAAACATCCAGTAATATTACGGCAAGGCACCCACTGTTGCTATAAGGGAGGTATTTCACAGCTTCTCTCTTCCTTTCACTCAACAATGGAAATTCCAAGGCTTTTAACAAAATCTTGCCTTCTTTGCACAGCCTGCCTTTCAAGATCTCATATGGCCACTCACATACAGCTTTCAATTTTTCCTTAAATATATTTTCTCCCCCTTTGATCTTTAAAACCCATTGTTTTAAACTTTCTTTGGAAGTTACCTTTCCCAGAATATAAACACCTTTCATGTTGTCGTTATGGCTAGCACCTCTGGGGAAAAATAAACTTAATAACTTTTCCTTATTTATTTACAATTTTGCCAGTTGTAAAACTTCTGGTCTCTTTGAAATTCAAACAGCTTCTCAACTTATCTACAAATGCAAATGTTAGCTCATCCATTTCCATTTCAAAATGTCTGCTTTTGCACCTAAACCCTTTGCTGATTAAAACCTTGCAGTCTGACTGTCTTCCGTTTAACTAAATTAGTCACACACACAACACACACACAGCCCTCACATGCCTGCTTCAGTATCCTGCAGTAAGATTAATAAAAATGGTATTCCCTTTACACCTCAAGTTTTCCAAGGGTAGAATGTGGGAGGCTGACCAGGAGTGTGTTGGAATAGCCAAGTCTAGAGGTAATAAAAGTATGGATGACTTGACTATTCTAGCTGTGCTGTCATCTTCCACTCCACAAAAATTTGTGCTGATCCAAAACTCTGATACCCATTCTTAAACTTGCTCCAAATCTCATTCACCCATCACCCCTGTGCTTGCTGACCTCTGACTCCAGGTCCAATAATGTGTCAAATTTAAAATCTTCATTCTTGTTCTCAAATCCCTTCACTGCCTTGCTCCTCCCTAGCTCTGTAACATCCTCCAACCTTAAAACCCTCTGAGATGTTTGTGCCCTTCCAATTCTTGCCTCATCCACATCCCTGATTTTAATTGATCCATCATTGTTAGCTAATACTTCAGCTGCTTTGACCTAAACTTTGGAATTCCCTCCCTAAACCTCTTCACCTCACCTCACCTCTCTCTGTCTTAAGATGCTCCTCAAAACCTACTTTTTTGATGAAGCTTTAGATGAGGTTTCCTCACATGTCCTTCTGTGGCTCAATGTCAAAAGTATTTTTATTGATAGTACTCTTATTGAGTTTTATTGATAGCCTTGGGACATTTTATGATATGAAGTGTGCTATTTAAATACAAGTTGTTTCTGGATGTATGAGTTGAGATTGTTTTGGAAGGCAGCTTGAGCTGAGGGGGCATCACAACTGAACCTAATGGTGTACTTAGCCAATCCTGATCCATGAACTTTTAAGAAAGATTTGCTGGATAGCAATATGGAGCTGATATTTCACTTTCCATACTGTATAGCCCAGGACACTGACGCCAGTTGTGTCCATTGCTGATGTTTACTAACTCAACACAGACTAGTGATTGGATGTGCAATTTCCTTCATTTGTATGGATCAACACAACCTCAAATAGATAGTTTTCCTGAAGCTGTTGGGGCAAAGCTACATTTTCTTTTCTAATGAAGAAATCCAAGAAATTAGAATTGACATTAAAAAATTCCAGATATTTTGTGAATCCAAGTATGTCACCACACTTGATTGTAAAATGTAATAACCTGTTAATATTACTCTTGTAATCCCCGGAGTGTGAATGCAAAATACAGTGAAGGCATGATTTTGAAATTAAGTTGTGTTTTCTGTACGCATTTGCAAGAGATGTAGTATCTGATTTTTAGCATCTGATTTTTAGCAAAACAACAGCTCTATACATTTGTTTTCCATTGTAGTAATCTCCCTAGAGAAACTTTTGATCAACTTGTTTATTTTTCACCTAGTTAACATTAATTTACAATAGCTCTTTTATTGAATTAGCTCGCTATCTCAGCATAAAAACTCTAGTAATTTCTCATAATCTAACTGTCATAGTTAAAAAGTAAAGCTAATTTGTGTAATGCTATTTCATGGATTTTATGATTTTTTTTTCTGTATCGATATATAGGAGGTGGAGCACAGATTCAAGGAATGATTTGGGCTACAAGTATTAATTATGAGAACTGGATGCGTAAACTTTCATTACATTCCCTTAAGTATAAAAGATTGAGAGGTGATCAATTTGAGGTGTTTAGAATGATAAAGGGATTTGTTTGATAAGGTAGAATAGATTTCATCTGGTAGGTGAATTCAGAACTGGGAAAGCAATCAAGTGAAATCAGGAAAATCATAAAGGAGAGTTATCTGGAACTGTTCCTGCAAAATCTGGGGATCAATTAAAATTACCAAGGCTAAGATTGATAGATTTTTATTAGGTATGGGTATCAAGTGTTCTGGAGCAAGGGCAGTTAAATGGGGTTGAAGTCATGATCTAATTGAATGGGGAAGTAGGATCAAGCAGCTGAATAGCCTACAATTGTTTTTATGGGCTGAACCTTAACTCCCAAAAAGAGGTGGCTTGGGACCATGTCAGAGGTCAAAATCCAAAAGAATTGGAACAGGAATCAAGCTTTCTTCGAACCTGCCCACTTTTGGTTTTAATGCAGTTGGGAAGAGGGGCGGACGATGGACCTACTTGCGGGACGTGGGATGGTCATTTAAATATTATGAGGCTGCCTGCCTTCATTTTAACTACTGTTCTATTTTTAACCACAGGCCACTGGTTTCCAAAGCCTTGGGAAACTGGGCAGCTGAAAGGAGGCAAGAGAGTTGATTCCATTGCAGCACTGTTTGTGGGCCAGGAGGAGCAGGAATGTTTTCTCCAAGCCCAACAAGCTACCCAGTATTCCCTGACCACCACCATACCGCCTCCCTCCCTAACGATCAGGAGCCAGGCACAACAAAGTCTCACAAACAGCAATGTGATAATGACCAGATAATTCGTTTGTTATGTTGAGGAAGAATAAATACTGGTCAGGACATCAGGGATAAGTCCCTTGCTCTTCTTTGAAATAGTGCTATGGGATCTATTACATCCACCAGAGCAGGAAGATTTGGTTTAACGCCTTACCCAACGCTGTCGTATCTGAGAGTGCAGCACTGTCTCAGATCTGTACTGGACTGTCAGCCTTGATTTTTGTGCTCAAGTAGTGGAGTAGACTTGAACCCGGAAGCTTGTGACTCAGAGGTGGGAGTGCTATCAATGTGTCCATATGCAGCAAGACCTAGGCAACATTCAGGCTTGGGTTGATAAGTGGCAAGTGACATTCGTACCACACAAGTGTCAGGCAATGACCATCTCCAACAATAGAGAATCTAACCATTTCGCCTTGACATTCAATGGCACTACCATCGCTGAGTCCCCCACTATCAACATCCTGGGGATTACCAGTTGATCAGGAACTGAACTGGACAAGTCATATAAATACTGTGGGTACAAGAGCCAGGTCAGAGGCTGGGAATTCTGCGGCAAGTAACTCACCACCTGATTTCCAAAAACCTGTCCAACATCTACAAGGCACACGTCAGGAGTGTGATGGAATACTGTCCACTTGCCTGGATGACTGCAGCTCCAACAACATTCGAGGAGCTCAACACCAACAGGACAAAGCTACCCGATTAATTGGTACCCTATCCACTGTCTTAAACATTCACTTCCTCCACCACCAACATAGTGGCTGCAGTGTGTACCATATGCATGATGCATTTCAGCTTCTCCAACTCACCAAGGCTTCTTCAACAGCACCTTCCAAACCCATGACCTCTACCAACTAAATGGACAAGGGCAGTAGATGAATGGGAACAACACCAGCTGAAAGTGCCCCTCCAAGCCATACACCATCCTGACTTGGAACTATATCGTTCACCGTCTTGGGGTCAAAATCCTGCAACTCCCTTCCTAACAGCACTGTGAGTGTATCTGCACTACATGGACTGCAGAAGTTCAAGAAGGCGGTCATCACCACCTTTTCAAGAGCAATTAGAGATGGGCAACAAATGCTGTCCTAGCCAGTGGTGCCCCACATTCTGTGAAAGAATAGAAGAAACTGAGCCACAACTGACACATGAGGAGTGAATAAATAGTTTCAAAAATGGATATTTAGTTAGGCATTGCTGTTTTAAAGTTTGCATGGGTAAACAGTTCTCTTTTTTTGTAAAAAAAACAAATAAATTGCATCAATAAAATGCAATTGCAACTGAAAAGAAAAAATAAGCCTTGCATTTATACAGTGCTTTTCACAACCACTGGATGTTTCAAAGCGCATTACAGCCAGTGAAAGTTGAATTGTAAAAAATTGATATAATGATTGTATTTATCATTACACAAAACAGCAACACACATACCTGCAAGTCAGAAGTCACAGATGGGAGGAAGAAGGCAACCGTGGAGAACAAGCAGACATGGCTAGAAGTGGGAAATGAGATCAGCAGCATGAATGTGATGCCTTGCTCCTGAATACAGTGTTGGAAGTGATTAAATGACCTGATGAGCTAGGGAAGGTAAGTGACATGCCATGTTCAGGTACAAATCCCCCCACTTTGCCTTCCCTGGCCACCCGCACATCATTCCTCAGACCAGCACAACTTGCATCTCTCTCTCTCTCGCTCGCTCTCTCAAGGTTGCTCCTTGCATTACCATCTGACCAGTCACCACTGACATTCTCCCTCATTGCAATGTCACACTCATACCTTACGGTGACTCTCCAAAGTATCGTCTATCCATCATCTCAGAACATTCCACAGTTCACACTCATAGGTCTCTTCTTTCTCTCCTTGCAGAAGATGACAGTACGGAACACCAGGGAGAGGCAGAGAACCAGGGTGGCCCTCCAGTCATAGCTACCCTGACTGCATAGCTGCAGAGGGCGATATGTTCGAGATAAGACAAGTCTTCACATGTCTGTCCATTGACGGTGGAGAGATGGGGATCTGCCAGCTACATGGTGACATAATTAATTATCAGATGCCACATGGCATACAACACTCCCTGATCCCAATTTGTCAGCCACTGAAATTTGATGATCTACAGAATGATTTAGACCTCTCACCTTGTCAGTTCTAATTCATGTCTATCATGTCCCCCAGGCATCTTCGTGCAGCTGCTGCCAGAGGAGGATGAAGACTACTCAGAGGAGGTCACTCACTCTGAGGATGCACCATCACACGACTAGTATGCACCTGCCAGATCAGATGCACACACCTTGATGAGGCCACCAAGGTAGGTAGCTTGTGTTGTCACATGGTGAAGCGCACATCACAAGTGAACAAGAACAGCTGATGGAGACAAATAACAGCAGTGCAGAATCCTCGTTGGACCTTCCAAGCTCTCGTCAGCTGGATGCAGCTGCTGAACCTCAGAGGTCATCAACAAAGAGGATGATTCTGAAGCAACAGTAGACAATGGGTGGAATTTAATGCTCCCCACACCTGGTGGCGAATTTGGAGGTGGAGACGGGGATTTAATTGGGTGAGAGGATGCTGGCTGGGGATTCCGCTATCTTCCCACCTTCACCTGATTATGGGGCAGGAAGGCTGGTGGAAGGCTTCCTGCCCAGATGGTAATCGAGGCCCTTAACTGGGCAATTAATGCCCACTTAAGAGCCTCACTCTACCAGTGGCAGGCAGGGGAGTTGCCACATAGCCTGACAAACATACTCTTGTTGGTTCAGTGCCTGATGAAGGGACCCTCCAAGCCCCCACCCCATCCCCTCTCCTGCGATCCCTATCCCACCCTCAGTCACCCTTGGCCTGGGGTTCCTCGGTGATCCTGAGCCACTGGTGGGTGTTTTACCAGCAGCTGCCCCCATTCCTGATGCCGTTCCTGCAATGGAGAGTTGCTGGCCTCTGGCTGGCAGCTCTCGAGGGGCAGGATTTCCACGCTGAGGACCTTATACCTGGGGAAGGACCAATGGTATCCACTGATAGGCACTTCATATATCAGGCCTTCTCCAATAGAGGCGATGTAGGGCTCTTGTCGGGCTCTCTAGATGGCAGGCGAGATTCTGTCATCTGGATTAAATTCTGCCCAATGCATGAGATTCTGTCAGCCTTTCCATAGGCAATGCGCGCAAATTAAGAGAGATTGGAGGAGTTTATCTCTGCTGTGCTTGCCATTATGTTTCAGGCCTTCACACTGATATTTATGCTCCTGAAGATAAGGACCAACTGCATGGAGCATCAGTCATCAACCAAGTGTATGCTTGCCCTGACCAATGGCTACACACTCAGTCTTCAACTTTAAATAGGGTGGAGGAATGCCTTGCCTTGACTGCTCAGCTCCTCACTGAAGTGCAGCAGAGTGTTCTCGAGCTCTTGGTTAGCAGGGAAGCGTGAATGGGCCATGAAAGGGAAGATAGGGAAAGGCCACATGGAAGTGGAGACTCTGTTCAAAGCGCTTCCACTTTTGGTTCCTTACTCCTGCCTCAGTGAGCCCTGCGTGCCACCTCCTGCCCTGTGGCTGAATCTGCTCCTGCACAAGTGCAGATGGAGCAGTCTTTGCTCTCATGGGTTCCAAAGTCCAGAGAAAATCAACCAAAAGCACCTGAGCAGTCAGAGCAGGGGAATGACCAACCTGCCTCTAGCTCTGCTGAAACCTCAGGTTTATACCTATTGTGAGAGATAGGAAAAGGAAGATAATGGATTTGTAGTGTCACAAGGGTGATCGTTTGGATATTTAAAACTTTGTTAAATTGTCACATTCCTGTTCAATGTGTATCGAGCATAAACTTTATTTCAAGGCTCCCATTATCTCATCCTCCCCATTGTTGCCCACCATGTGACCTCCTACCTGTGTAAAATGGTATGGCGAATTAAAGGCAAGCAATGGGTATCCGTGAGAGGTATGGACGATTGACTGGACGGCTTTGTGATGGGAGCTGAAGGTGGTGGTGGGGGTGGGGAGGCGGTGCGGCGGTAGTGGGGGTGCATAGTAGTTCAGAATTTGTGTGCCAGTGGCTCCACTGCCTCAGATTAGCTAAAGTATGCCTGCATTCATCTGTCTAAGGCACCTCTCACAGCTAAGGGAGAGGCTGCAATTGTCCATGCCACATCAGACACCTGCTTCTCTTCCACCTGCTCATCCTTCTCCGAAGATGCAGAGCAGATATCACTTACCTCTACCTGCAGCTCCAGTCCCCTCTGCTGCATGATGTTGTTCAATTGTATCACTGCCATTTTGGAAACCCTTGCTGTGCCCACTGAAGGGTGCTCCAGAGCTGTCCTGACACCTGAATTTAATCTTTAGCATTTCAGTGGCTTGTTCAATGACCACTCTTGTGCTTATGTGGCTTTGGTTGTACTTTTTCTGGGCATCAATGGTAGGGCACCTCACAGTTGTCAACAGCCATGTCCCTAGAGGGCAGCACTTGTCTCCAAGAAGCCATCCACAGATTCTGTTTGATGGTACAAAGATCTGTGACAAATTTGATGTCAAATGAAGACATCCTGGCAGTGTCCTGGGTATCTTGTGCAGACATACATGATGTTTCCGTGATTACATATCAGCTGAACATTAATAGAATGGGATGCAGTTGATGAATACTGTTGGGTTCTTTGAAGGCGGCTTGGTCGGCAAGTGTACAATCTATTACCCCCTGCACCTGTAGGAATCCGGCTGGAGCAGCAGATCTGAGGGCCATCTCATTCAGTTTGGACTCCTAAATAGCAAAGTGGGTGTAGGTGGCTGCCCTTCGAAACACCATCCAGGACAAAGCAACCTGCTTGATTGACACCCCAACAACAAACATTCACTCCCTCCACCATCGACGCACAGTAGCAGCAGTGTGCACCATCTACAAGATGCACTGCAGGAACTCAGCAAGGCTTCTTAGACAGCACCTTACAAATCTACGACTGCTACCATCTAGAAGGACAATGGCAGCAGACACATGGGAACACCAACACCTGGAAGTTCCCCTTAAAGCCACTCACCATCCTGACTTGGAAATATATTGCCATTCCTTCACTGTCGCTGGGTCAAAATCCTGGAACCCCCCACCACCCCAACAGCGCTGTGGGTGGATCTACACTGCATAGTCTGCAACGGTTCAAGAAGGCAGCTCACCACCACCTTCTCAAAGGCAATTAGGGGTGGCAATAAATGCTGGCCTAGCCAGTGACGCCCACATCCCATAAATGAATGAAAAAGACATGATATTGGTCACCTAGGAGTTGCACTTGTTTAGAGCTGATGGGATTGTACAGATGCCACCAGCAGATCCTTGGAAAGAGCCAGAGGCAAAGAAATTCAGGGCTATTGTGACCTTTATGGTACTGGCAATGCATGCCCACCTGGTCCATTTGGCAGGAGGTCATGTTTCAGGAGAATGCAAATGCCAGGGACAAACTAACTAGAAAGTCTGAGCCTCCTGAGGCACTGCTATCCAGTCACATCCAATAAGCTGATCCTCTGCCTGTTCTAGGGGTTTCACCTCCTGCGAGTTGGAGCTCTCTGTTCATCCCCACTGTTCTGTGGAGCAGCAGATGGTTGAGGAGAAGGCTGCTGGTTTTGCACCTCCTGTTCCTCATCTGAGGTCCAAGGGAGAGCTGTATATGTATCTCCCTTGCTGTTGAGAAGGCTTACAGCTCGGAAGTGCAGATCAAAGAGCTCCAAGGTAGCAGAAATAACCTCCAGAGTTGGAAATCACCTCCAAAGCATTGAAAGCACAACCTTGGAACGAGTCCTGTGAGCAAAACCCTTTCACGGAGACAAAGGAGCAGTTGTCATACCTCAGTATTTAAAGGCTTTCTTGTCTGTCAGTTGCTCAGCCCCATCAATCCCTGCTATCCTGCCACCTTGTTTTACCTGGTGAGTTCCAGGAAGCCTAGGAAACCGATGTACTGAAAGTTAAAAATAGAATCCAGGGTTAAATCCCCACCCAATTGCTTTTTACATGCACAAACATTAGACATGCCTGTCCATGGGAGTTTTCCATGTACTGATAAACATGCTGAAATGCAGAAGTCAGCGGGTGCCTGTCAGCTTCCTGACTCGCCAAAATTTATTGCTGTCGACCTACTGCCTGCACAGACGCTCATCCACCCATGCTGGCAAGTTAAAATGCCCCCCCTAGTGTGAGTTGAGTACTGAGGGCTGGCCTCAATAAGGGGAAAAGTGGTAGATAAGATGCAACGTAATATGAGAGAGAAGAGCAGGCAGAGAGAGTGATGATATAAGAAACTTAGGTTCTATATATGACTTGAGTTGATTTTCAGTGGGCTGGTAAAGGGAAGAAATGTGTAAAGTGTAATCAGGAAGTGCACTTTTCAAGAATGTGAGTTAAGAACTAACGGGCAGTAGAATCAAGGAGCAGGAGAGAGCAGTGCAAATAAAAGGGACAGAGATGGTGGCAAAGAACATTGTGCAGTGAATGGAGGAACAGGGACAATTGTGGAGTGCCATAAATGAGTATTAAGAAATGTAGAATAAACCAGAGACTGAGACTAGAGGCCTTTACCTGAGTAAGGCTGAGACCTGAACTAGAGGCCAGGAGACTCAGTACTTCAGCATTGGAGTAATGCTTCGTCAACATTTACAAAGTATGACAATAGGAAGGTAAAAGCAAAATACTGCGGATGCTGGAAATCTGAAACAAAAACAAAAATAGCTGGAAAAACTCAGCAGGTCTGACAGCATCTGCGGAGAGGAATACAGTTAACGTTTCGAGTCCGTATGACTCTTCATCAGAACTAAGGAAAAATAGAAATGAGATGAAATATAAGCTGGTTGAGGGGGGTGGGACAGGTAGAGCTGGATAGAGGGCCAGTGGTAGGTGGAGGCAAAGAAGAGATTGCCAGAGATATCATAGACAAAAGGACAAAGGGGTGATATTAGCTATGGAATGTGCTAATGGTGACATTGAGGATAGAAAGCAGGACGAGCAAGTGACAAGTAGCCAAGTTTGTTTCTGGAGTGTGAAAATGTGTGGCGTATGCAAAACTTTTAATGTATAGCTATGATCTTGTTTACTCTAGAAATTAAATTTTGTAATTTTAAGTTGGTTTGGTAAAAGAGGGAGAACTGACTGGGCAGAATCCTTTACTCTCTAAATGTTACTATTATTATTGGCTTCCGTCCGTCTCGGGAGATGATGGACTGCACCCAGGGTGTATGAAACTTCTGTTGTGGTTGTGAGGCAGTGTTATGATTTGCAGCCCCTTCCACAGCTGGCACAGGTGAATAGCGTTGGCCTGACATCGACTGATGTTTTTTCCTTCTGGCAGGCTCTCTTTCCTGCCATCTGATCATTTATTTTCTCCTCTGCTTTTTCCACGCCAGTCCTGACTGCTGGCCTCTAGCTACTCAAGCGAGGACTTCCCATGCATCGACTATGATCCCTTTCAGCTTGAAGACATCCTTGTATCACAGATGTGGGCAACCTGTTGGTCTCATGCCGGTAGCAAGCTTGCCATAGAGCATGTCTTTGATAATGGAGCCTTCATCCATTTGGCTCACGTGACCCAGCCATTGGAGTCACCGCTAACTCGAGGGCAAACATTCTGGGGATTCCTGCACACTGGTGTACTTCCTTTTTCAGCACTGTCTTGCCAGGAGATGCCCACCAGCCAGAGGCTGTGGAGGTAGAAGCTGTTGCCACTTTTCTTGGCTTACATAAGCTGTCCATGCCTCATTACTGTAAAGAATGGTGCTGAGAACACAAGCCTTCATCTTTGTATTTTCAATTAGTTTGCTGTTGGTCCACACTCAACTTCTCAACTTTGGCATGACAGATGAGACCTTGGCAATCCTGGTACTGATTTTGGCATCAAGGGACAGGTTGCTATTAATTGTTGCTCCAAGGTATGTGAAGCTGTCGATGACGCCCTCACTCTGGAGGTCGATGTTGATGGAAGGTGGAGTCTCTATGTCCTGGCCCATAACTTTGGTCTTCTTGGCACTAATTGTCAGTCCAAACTCCTTGCAGGCCCGGGAGAACCGATCTACAAGCTTTTGCAAGTGATCTTCAATGTGGGGTGCCAGTGCAGTGTTATCAGCAAGCAGCAATTCACAAACCATGACATTCCGCACTTGGTCTTGGCGTGCAGTATTTCCAAGTTGAACAGCTTGTCGTCAGTGCTGGCATGCGGGCAGACACCCTCATTTGAGTCGCCAAAAGCGTACAATACTGGAAAATATGCCAAAGAGTTGGCACCAGGACGCAGCCCTGCTTTAACCTGTTGCTGATCTTGAAAGCCTCCATTGATGCTCCATTGTAATTATTGAAACTGTGCATATTCTCATGGAAAGAAGAAATTATGCCCAGGTGTCCAAGCGGGCAGCCTATTTTCCACAGCTGCTTACAGATTCCACCTCTACTGATGAGGTCGAAGGCCTTGGTGAGGCCTATGAAAGCAATGTGTGAAATAGCTATGTAGATCAGAAAAGGTCATGGCGCAGTACTTGGACTAGTTAGTACCTTTAGAACTGTACAATATCCTTAGTCTTTGGGCAGAAACTTTGTTCCCTTCCAGCTAAGTTAGCAGGGGAATCTTCTGCTGATTCCAAAATTACTGTTGTATTCAAAATATTTTTGAAAAATTGTTCTGAAAATATAATCTTCTATGAAGTATTGCCATGCTTAAAGATTGCCAAAATAGAATCTAATGAGGATTATCTGTCATTTGGCTGGTAGAAAAAGTGGTAAAAGTCAAAATGAATTATTCCTGAATTTGGCATTGTTGTATTTTGCAGTGGGCAGCACAATCAATGCACAGACATATGCACTTTTTGCTTTGGTAGGGAGACACTACATTGGGCTAAGGAGCCTTGGTGAGTTTCTGCAGTGATCTTGTAGATGGTACATACTGTTGCCACTGTTTGTTGGTGGTGGAGAGAGTGAATGTTTGTGATATTGGTGCCAATGAAGCTGGCTGCTTTGTCCTGGATGGTGTCAAGCTTGTTGAGTGTTGTTGGACTCATCCGCGCATGTGAAGAATATTCCATCACACCCCTGACTTGTGCCTTATAGATGGTGGACAGGCTTTGGGGTGTCTGGAGGTGAGTTATCTGCTGCAGGATTCCTAGCCTTTGACCTGCTCTTGTAGCTCTTGTAGTATTTATATGGCTAGTCCAGTTGAGTTTCTGGTCAATGGTAACCCCCAGGATGTTGTTAGTGGGGTTTTCAGCGATGGTAATGCCACTGAATGTCAAGGGGCAATGGTTAGATTCTCTCTTGCTGGAGATGATCATTGCCTGGCACTTGTGTGGCGCGAATATTACTTGCATGCAGCAAGACCTGGACAACATCCAGGTTTTGGCTGACAAGTGTCAAGTAACATTTGTGCCACATAAGTGTGGGACAGTGACCATGGTGATATTCCATACAATATGATGCTTTTGATTTTCATGCCGAAAGTTAACATCGTTTTTATAAGAACGCATTTTATTTTAAAGTTGCTTGCAAATCCTATTGACATAGTTGGAGAATATTCTCTTGTGTATGCATGTGAAAAATAGTGTCTTTCATCACATTTCCTAAAGGAATTTAAACCCACAATGAAAACTGTTCCCCAAAAAACACTTTAAAATAGTTTTGAAGTATTTTCCATTTGATGCTATTCCTTAAATATACCCTACTGCGTTTCAGATGATGGAAATCATTCCGACAAGACCAAAGAAGTGTTTCCGTGGTCTGAAGCTACAGATAGCAGTAAATCAAAGGGCAAAGACAGACTGACTGGAAGAGCCAGAAGCTTTAAGTAAGTGTAAGGGGGAAAGGGTCGTGACTGTATTCTGTTGGGAAATTCACCATTGTTTTCGATATACAGCATGAAGCTTTTGGAACTTCTTGCTAATGAAGTTAACATCATATATGCCAGGTTTTTAAAGGGGTAGATTGGCCTGGAACATTTTCCAATACTGATCAAGAACCCTTTGCTGGTACAGGAAACATATGCCCAGACAACATATAGGTGATTGACCTTTCAACATTTATTTTTAATTACCAAAAACTGGTCGTACTCCGACTTGGGAATCTAATATGTAACATTTTAGAAATTGGATTTTATCTTCTAAATATTATGAAGTATAGATATCATGGCAAAAGTTGGCCAAATGTGACACCAAGTAATGCAAGTAAAACTGAAGTTAGTAGGGATCAAGAGAAAAACTTGCCTGTGGCTGGAGTTACACCTGACACGTTTATAGCTGTGTTTGTTAAAGGTCACTTATTTCAGGCCACAGGATATTGCTGCAGGAATTCCTCAGGGCAGCATCTTCGGTCCAAATATCTTTCCATCATACAGTCAGAAGTGGAGCTGTTCTCTGCTCAATGTTCTGCTCAGTTTGCAAATCCTCAGATAATGAAGCTGTCCATGCCTGCATTTTTTTTAATTCATTGATGGGATGTGGGCGTCACTGGCTAGGCCAGCATTTATTGCCCATCCCTAAATGCCCTTGAAGGTGGTGGTGAGCTGCCTTCTTGAACCACTGTAGTCCATGTGGTGTAGGTATACCCATGGTGCTGTTAGAGAGGGAGTTCAAGGATTTTGACCCAGTGACAGTGAAGGAACGGCGATATATTTCCAAGTCAGCATAGTGAGTGGCTTGGAGGGGAACTTCCAGATGGTGGTGTTCCCATGTATCTGCTTCCCTTGTCCTTCTAAATGGTACCGGTCATGGGTTTGGAAGGTGCTGCCTAAGGAGCCTTGGTGAGTTTCTGAAGTGATCTTGTAGATGGTGCATACTGCTACCACTGTTTGACGGCGGTGGAGGGAGTGAATGTTTGTGATATTGGTGCCAATGAAGCCAGCTGCTTTGCCCTGGATGGTGTCAAGCTTGTTGAGTGTTGTTGGAGCTGCATTCATCCGCGCAAGTGGAGAATATTCCATCACACTACTGACTTGTGCCTTGTAGATGGTGGACAGGCTTTGGGGTGTCTGGAGGTGAGTTACTCGCTGCAGGATTCCTAGCCTTTGACCTGCTCTTATAGCCACAGTATTTATATGGCTAGTCCAGTTGAGTTTCTGGTCAATGGTAACCCCTAGAATGTTGTTAGTGAGGTTTTCAGCGATGGTAATGCCACTGAATGTCAAGGGGCGATGGTTAGATTCTCTCTTGCTGGAGATGGTCATTGCCTGGCACTTGTGTGGCGCGAATGTTACATGCATGCAGCAAGATCTGGACAACATCCAGGTTTTGGCTGACAAGTGTCAAGTAACATTTGTGCCACACAAGTGTGGGACAGTGACCATCTGCAACAAGAGAAAATCTAATCACCTCCCCATGACAATGGCATTCCCATCCCTGAATCCCTTGCCACCAGTGTTCTTGAGGTCACATTGACGAGAAACCTGATTGTAAATGCCATATCCACCAGAGACTTGGTATTCTGCAGTTCATGGCTTACTTCCAGAATCCCAAAAGCTCCTCCACCCTTGAAGGTGGGATAGTTACTGGCTGGATCTCCCTCCACACTGAGGGCACATGCTCCAGCTAAATTCTTTCCTGTTGGGAGCAGAGAAAATAAATTGAGCTAAGAGCATGCTGTTCTCACTTACCTTGTTACCTGATGCCATTGAAGAAGTTTATCATTAGTTTAGCTATAGTTGATGTATAACCTGTGAAGACTAGGGGATCTGCAGAGAAAATGATGTAACTTGCATTTGAAACCTCTCATTGCCATCAAAAACAAGTTAGGTTTTCAAAATAATCATGTCTGTACAATGCTCAATGAAGTTGAATTTGATTTGAAAGAGCATGACAAAATTTAATTGGCTAGGATCTAAATAGGTCCCAATTGTAAACACTGGCTTGACCCCAGGTTGATCAGTTTTTGTGTATGCAATGAGTGGAACCCATAGCTTAAATTCCCAGATTAAAATAATTAGTCCATTGAAATCCCCTCACGGTTTAAGTATCCAATCTGTATCATGTTGATAATTTATCCTGGAATTAGATATTTTTGCTGAACCCAAGGTCAAAATAAATTAAATCCCAGTTTTCTAATTGTACCAAAGCCACATAAAACTTTCCTTCCCATCTTGTAAAAGAACAAAGCATAAAAATAGCATCCTTGGTTGTTGTGGAAAAAGATTAAGAAAGCATAGCCAGCTTTGGTAACTGCATGTGATATTCACTGTGAGAGATAGATCAAAATTTATGGTGTGGAGTTTTGCCCAAGAGTGCATGTTGGGAAGTTGTGGATGTACCTGCCATGGCATTAAGAGGCTCCACATCAGGCGTGCATGTCTGTAAACTATGTACTGGTTAGTACATAAGAACATAAGAAATAGGAGCAGGAGTAGGCCATTCGGCCCCTCAAGCCTGCCCCGCCATTAAAATCATGGCTGATCTGCCCCAAGCCTCAACTCCTCTTTCATGCCAGCTCCTTGTAGCCCTCGGCTCCCTGATATTTATCTAGCCTCCACAACTCTCTGGGGTAGAGAATTCCAGACATTCTCTAACCTCTGGCAGAAGAAATTCCTCCGCATCTCAGTTTTAAATGATTGCCCCCTTATTCTGTAACTATGTCCCCTAGTTTGAGATTCCCCCACTAGTGGAAACATCTCAACAGCTGCCCTGTCAAGCCCCCTCAGAATCTTGCACGTTTCAATAAGATCACCCCTCATTCTTATAAACTCTAATGAATAAAGGCCTAACTTGTTTAACTACTCTTGATAAGTCAACCCTTTCATCCCAGGAATCAGCCTAGTGAATCTCTTTTGAACTGCCTCCAATACCAGTATACCCCTTCTTAAATACAGGGACCAAAATTGTACACAGTACTCCAGGTGCAGCCTCACCAACACCCTGTACAGTTGTAACAAGACTTCTCTATTTTTAAACTCCAACTCCCTTGCAATACAGGCCAAAATTCCATTTGCTTTCTTAGTTACTTGCTGCACCTGCATGCTAACTTTTGTGTTTCATGCACAAGAACACCCAGATCCCTCTGTGCTGCACTTTTTTGGAGTCTTTCTTTCCATTTAAATAATAGTCTGCCTTTTGATTCTTCCTACCAAAGTGCATGACCTCACACTTTCCTGCATTAAACTCCATCTGCCAAGATTTTGCCCACTCACTCAACCTATCTATATGCCCTTGCAGATTCCTTATGTCCTCATCACAACATGCCCTCCCACCTATTTTCGTATCGTCAGCAAATTTGGATACATTACACTCTGCCCCTCCTCCAAGTCATTAATATAGATAGTAAATAATTGAGGCCCTAGGACCGATCCTTGTGGCACCCAACAAGTTACGTCTTTCCAACCCGAAAAAGACCCATTAATCCCGACTCTGTCTTCTGTGTGTTAACCAATCCTCAATCCATGCTAATACATTGCCCCCTATACCGTGAGCTCCTATCCTGTGCAATAACCTTTTATGTGGCACCTTACCGAATGCCTTCTGGAAATATATAAACATGAGAAGAACATGATGAAATATATAAACATGAGCTAGAAATCTTGGGAATGTAAATTTTTCAATCCTTGTGTATTTTAATGGGTGCCAGATTGTGGGACACTGGTTTTCCAGTAGGCAAGGCTGTATTCATAAATTTATATTTAAAGGTTCAGTCATTTAGGAATAGTATGAGCTGTTAACACTGTTAGGATATTTAGTACATGGATCATTAATGATTAGAGCTATGATATTCACATTGACTGGGTTGGAATTCATGTGTATGATTTATAGCAATTGGTTTGCCCATATAGAAAGTTAGTAAGTGCTGCGACTTTGAATAAGCATATCAATTGATGCCAAATAGTGGGTAGTTCTGTCCTATAGACTGATGGTCAGGGATTGAAGAGAAAGAAGAGAAATTTCACCAGTGCACAATTCTGTTGCATTCACCTTTGAAGCCATGCTCCATATACAACATTTCAAGATGCAGGAATTTTCCAGAAAATTTCCCTCCTTCCTAAACAATCGACACCAAAACCACATGTAGCAGTCTTATCACCATGTTGGTGAAGATTGGCTAACTAGGCAAAAACCAGGGCTTGAACCTGCAGGTCTCCTGATCTGTATAATTCAGCTATGCGTTGCCTTTTTGGAACTTGATTGTGTTCGTTTAATCTAGGTTAATTTTGCTCTCTACATTGTTAATAGCAACAATGATAATGTAAGAGAAAAAACTTTTAAAATCACAGAAGAAAGATTGTTCAGATTAATCAATTTGTTTAAATGGTTTTATGTATGTACATGCACACTCTTGACACAATTCCCATTTTAATGTAAGAACTGTTTGTTGGGTTAATGTGTGAATGTGCTGAAGAAATAATATAGATTTGTTTCATGTTGATTAAGGTGCCCTTGCTTCTACCAGTTAGATTTTCCTCACGGTGTGACGTAGGTTTATTCTGTTGTATTACAAAATGTTAGGTCTTTCTACTTGTTTCCCAAAAATATACTCAATTCATAAAATTTGTAAATGTACATTACGTAACAGTTCAAATTTAACATTATGTGAAGTGCAGTACAGACCAGTTACTTTCAATACAGTATATAGCACTCTGAGCTGCCTCACTATGTTTACATTTACAGGTTATATTTACAATATTCAGTTCATGTCAACCATAAACCCGAGGGAGTTTGCACTGTTTCCAGCCCCTCTGTATACTATGGCAGGAGGGCCTTAGACTGTGGCCTTTCCCCATTGAGCCTTTCAGGTGGTGCCCTCAGCACGTAGTCCTGGACCTCGGAATGTGCCACTCATCATCCATTACAGACCAGGCTTTGACCTGAGTACCTCCTTGTCCTGGGATTGTCACCGCTCTTATGCCCGCACCCTTCCTGTTGAACTCGGTAAAAGGTTTGACGCAGCACACGAACTGTGTCGCTTTCCAACAGATACTTAACTGGTCAGTAGCGGGCCTTCCTGGGATTAGGACCCCCGGGGCGGAAATCACCACACCCACACTCACCCACCCACCCAAAGCTGCCAGCCAATCAGGCCATCAGCTCTCCATTGTCCATCAGCGCCATCAGGAGTGATGGCAGCTGCCAGTAATACACACCCACCATAGGTCTAGGATCGTCAATGGGCCAGGGTTGCAGAGAGAGCCCGCACCCCAGCTGGAGAGGGGGGAAGAGGGTCAGAAGAAAGGAAAGGGGGCAGGCTCCTTGCAGGCCCACATATTCCCGATGTCTGGTCCCTAGAACAGGTGCTGAGTACCTTTGAATGAGGGACCTTGCCCCGCCCCCACCACCACCACCACTGGGAGCCCTTGCTTTTTCGGGCTTTCCACATGGCGATTCCAGCAGTAGTGGGATGAGGCCCTTAGTTGTATACCAGAAATAGAGGGTAACCTAAGTGCTCAAAAGTGTAAGGAAATTAAAGTAATTAATATCAGCAGAGAAAAAGCACTGGAGTAACATAAGGGACTAAAAATCCCCAGGACCTGATGGTCTACATCCTAGGGTTTTGAAAAGCTGCAGAGATGGTGGACACACTGGTTCTGATTTACCAAAATTCCCTCGATTCTAGAATTGTCCCAGCAGATTGGAAGTTAGCAAATGTAACTCTGCTATTCAAGAAAGAAGGCAGAGAGAAAACTCGGAATTACAGACCAGTTAGCCTGACATCAGTCGTTAGCAAAGTGCTTGATTC
The DNA here is from genome assembly GCF_964194155.1 of Cetorhinus maximus. Taxonomy (NCBI): domain Eukaryota; kingdom Metazoa; phylum Chordata; class Chondrichthyes; order Lamniformes; family Cetorhinidae; genus Cetorhinus; species Cetorhinus maximus. The sequence goes on from NC_135896.1 coordinate 74,940,490, forward strand.
TACTATTAAGGAAGCCTTAACAATGCACTTTGAAAATCATAGAATGATCAGACAAAGTCAACAGGGTTTTACAAAAGGGAAATTGTGTTTGACAAATTTATTAGAGATTTTTGAGGATGTGACTAGTAGAGTAGATGAAGGGGAACAAGTAGGTGTTGTATACCTGGATTTCCAAAAGGCATTCGATAAGGTGCTACACATAAGGTTAATAGGCAAGATAAGGACTCATGGAGTTGGAATTAATATATTAGCATGGATGGAGGATTAGTTAATGGACACAAAGCAGAGTAGGCATAAGCTGGGCATTTTCAAGTTGGCAGGCTGTAACTAGTAGAGTGTGGTAAGGATCAGTGCTGAGGCCTCAGTATTTACAATCTATATTAGTGATTTGGACGAAGAGACAGAGTATATATCTAAGTTTTCTGATGGTACAAAGCTAGGTGGAAATGTGAGGTGGACACAAGCTGCAAAACAGGGATCAAAATAATTTTTTTTTCGAGGGCTGCTCTTGAGATTTTCTTGAGGGCTACTTTTTATTTTTTGGAGGATACCTTTTGGTGTTCAAGCTTTTTCATTCTCATTAACTCCTTTATTAGTGCTGACAAACAGAAAACATTATCAACAATAGTGCTAATTGATTTTTAGCAAAGCATTTGACCATGTAGATCATAACATTGCAATGAGCAACCTTCAATTAGGAGCGAGTCCATCATGTACTTCCATTTGGATATCACTGATTCCAAGGGTCCTACAAGGAACCAAATTAGGTCCTATTATATTTTTAGCCATCATAGGCAATGCCTGTATTAATATCACCACACCTATTCATTGCTATAAATATGTGGATAACCTGACCCTCTTGGAGTGTCGTAATCAAGGCGACGTATATTGCATGAAAGGGGCAATAACTTCGCTGAATGAGTGGGCAACGGTGAATCACATGAGATTGAACCCCCAAAAGTGCAACACTGAAATTCTGTTTCATGCGCAGCCCTCCTGATTTCACTCTCCCCTCCGCAATCAACTTCGACAGCGCTGAGATTGCGCAACAAGTGTGCATTAAACTATTAGGAATCTACATTCAAAATGATCGCAAATGGGATTACCAAGGGTAAAATTTTTAGCTCAGCGGGCGGGCTGTTTGGAATGCTAGACTTGTCAAAAAGCATATGAACAAGTTTGAAAGCTTTCAGAAACGAGCACTGAAACTGATCCTACCATACCAAAGCTACCCTGACACAATCAAGCAACTGAATATGTGTTCCTTGCTGAAAGATGGAAAAAGCTCTGTCTGGACTTCACTAGAAAACTCTTGAATCCCACCTCCCATTACCAGAACCTATCACTGGCCCCCTATCGAGCTCTCCTGTCCCACCCCCTTCTACCAGCTTATATTTCATCTCATTTCTATATGTCTTAGTTCTGATGAAGGGTGATATGGACTCGAAACGTCAACTGTATCCCTCTCCGCAGATGTTGTCAGACCTGCTGAGTTTTTCCAGGTATTTTTGTTTTTGTTCTAGATTTCCAGCATCTGCAGTATTTTGCTTTTATATAAGAGCAGTTCTTTTTAGGTCACTGTGACGTGGATTACAACTAGTTGATAAATTATTTAAATCAGACAAGGTGAACATGGACTAGGTTTATACACAAACCTTACACCCACTGAATTTAATTATATTTGACAGTCTAATCACTTTACAGTTATTTCTCTGGTGCATTGAGTATCTTGTCTGAAAGAAGTTTTGAATTTCTAATGCAGCAAGATTATAATGGTTGCCTTTGAAAGAAGGATTATATTAACCGCATGTCACTTTTTTCTATAAGAAGAGTTGACTTTAGCTCAGTCTTCCTTTTCCCCTTCCAGAAAATGACTCCTTTGTTTTCCCAAAGGGCGTACAGGGCATTTCTTAGTAATCAGCTTGAGTTTTTAAAAATCCTGAAAAAAGTCTAAATTAAAACACTTTTTAATGATATACAAAGTTGAAGGTAATTACTCTATGACATATTAAATCTCTTATGTGGTGCCCAATTCCTGTCCATAAGCCTTACTTTCTGTTATGATTTTAAGCTTCTTTTAATGTTGCAATTGCACTGAAAATCCTGTCAATATTGTCACACTGACAGGAACAGTGGGAGCAGGTAGCTTTGCTTAAAAATATTGTTTCCGCGCTGATTTTTTTCAAAGAAAATGCTATGTCTGATGTCCAGCATTTTGGCTATAAAATTTTCCCTGCCAGTTCCTTATAATGGCTCTACTGCTCAGGCCTTACTCCCAGTGACATACCACTCCAGAGAGCAGTAGTTAAAAGAATTTATGAATCATAGTCCTGTTTTGCTGGCTACGTTCCCAAGAAAAGGATTATATAAAATAGATTACAAAATCAAGTTATTTACCTGGCCATCCTCTTCAGACCCCAATTATGGCTAAAACAAAAAATAATTTTAAAATGTTCCCTGTCCTTCTCCCATTGGTAATACAAATTAATTCATACATTTCTTGATTCCCCCTCTCCTCTGAATTATTCATTAATTTGAAAATATTCCTGACTTTACTCTAAAGATCTCACTGCTGGCTGCACCTGTGAAATTTTTTTCAAGAAATCTCAGCAGCGCTGTTGCATATAGTTAACTTAAAAATCTCTGCTGCTGCTGTGTAAATTAATGTAATACTCCTTGGCTCAACTCCTGCCTGGTCCATAATTAATTTAATAATGTCTGTTGCTGTTATTTCATTGAATGCATTTTTGAGGAACCGTTTTGTATATGTCTTTCTATTTGATAATTGCTGTTGGATAAAATGTCCACTTTTATTTTGTAAATTTATGCAAGCATGTTGGATTAAATAGCTGGCCCATTACAATCAAACAGACACTACTTGTATTTAATACATTTTGCGGGAACTCCACTGTACAAATAGCTCCTACATTTGTATTTAAATTTTAGCATATTCGTAACAGCAACATGATGGGCAATTGACTTGGGTACAGCATGCACCTCCTGTGCTTTCAGAAAGTAATACTTAACTTCCTCTTCTTATACTAATCCCATCATGCCTGACTGTCTGGTTTAGTGCGAACCTACCTTTACTTATCATTTGTACTGATGCTTGGTTTGAGCCTTTCAGTTTTCAAGTCTAAGAACAGTTTTGCAAAAAAGGACCATCCATGCAAGATGCATTCAATTTTGTTCTCTTACTGATTTTGAATTGGTTTTCTGCTATGAATAGGCAAGAGATCGCCAAAAAAGGGATGGGTTGGGACATCATGGCAGGTTTTCTTGGGTGGCTGGGAAAACAATCCTTCACCTGCTACACTACAAGAAGTGCTCGAAATACACTTGGCTGCTGGATCTGGCAACTCACACCTCCCTCCAGCTGCTGAGTTTTCGGGCTCTGGGAAACCTAGCCCACAGCCCTTGAATGTAAATGGCTGCCAAAATCTGAGAAACATGGCTTCATTAACATATTAACATGACTAACCTGCCTCTTCAGAGTTGTCCCCAAATGTGCCGTGGTGAAACCAGAAGTAGGCAAGTTCATAGCGAGTTGGGGAGGCTAGCTTTCAGATTTTTTGCAAGTTTAACACTCCTGCCCCCTCCCGCCAGTCAGGGGAATTAAAGCTTCCTACATAGAAACTGAGGATTTAAATAGTAAATGAAGTTGTCGGAGCACACAGCAAAATATTTTCACTGTCTTAGGATCATATGCCATCGTCAGATGAAATGGAAAAGTGATCCTTTCTCCCTATAAAAACAGAACATGTTTCTATTGTTGTTTATGGGGAATGTGTCCCATGAGTTGTAAAGTTAGCCATATTTAGACAAATGTGAATATGATTCTAGTGTTTCCTTTTTTCCCTGCAGCAGAAATCATTTTTTTTTTTGAATGGGTTATTTGGAGGAAGAAAACAAGTTTCTTTCTAAATTACTCAGTAGGAAAACATACAAGGGTGAAAGAAATGTAAAGAACTTACAAAGAAGTAAGAAAATTGGTAACTTCTAGAAAGCAAATAAAATGAAAAAGATGCTAAATGGAAGGTACAGTGGTATGAAGACAGAAAAGAGCATTGGATCAATGGGATTAAGAGTGAGACCTCAGGCACAAGTTCAGATATTCCAGATCACTTTGGTTCAATTACACCAGACCTCAATAATAGCTAGGATTTAAAACTGAGTACTTTGCAACAGTAGGTTATTGCTTTACATAATTGTTAACCTTTTGTTAATCCTGAATAAGTAATTTCTATTGAAAGTTTTTGTGCAGTATGATTCAGAATGTTTGTTGAAATGATTGATTTCACCAGAAATTTTCGTTGGTAAATTGAAACTTCTTTAAACTGGTGTTTCAATACATGAACAAAAAGCAGCTAGAGTGTACATAGCAAACCTAGATCAACTATCATTAATATAGTTTATATGGAAGGTTTATTGTGCAAGTAAGTAATGTGAATGTCGCTTATTTTTACACAGCAGATTGGATATAAAAGACAAGATTGAAATACAAAGAGACACTGGAGAACAAGTATGTATGAGATTGTGCTAATCTAAGGCTACTGTAAACACATTGTAAATCTCTTCTGTTTATTTTCAATTTTTTTCTCTTAATTTCTAATAAAATATGAAGATATCTAACAAGACAGAGTGAGATAGAAAGTGTATTCCAAAAATGGAAGCAACATGAGCTCAATCACAACCTCCCTCCGACCAAGCAGCTAGTGCTGACTACCAAGCTGACACCCGGAACTAACAGTAGCCTGATTAGGGTGCGGAGTTGGGGCAAACTGTATATTCTGGATAAAATGTAGATAAAATGCACGTGAATATGTAAAACTTTGGTTTTTTATTTTAAACCTAAATGTTGCCCCTAAAATTATTCCCAGAGATAAACTGGTACAGCATGAGTTAATGCATTGACCCTGCAATTACAGAATTTTGGTTTTATTTCCCTCAAATTCTCAAGGTTTGACTTCTAACAGAAAAATTGCATGTAGCACCTCTTAGCACTTGAAAGAACTGTAGAAGGGACAAGAAGGTGCAAAAAGTTATGAACCAAACAAAACCAACATTTAGCCTGGACCCCATTGGGTTCAATTAAAGATGGTGAGCTGGCTCTCCATGCTTCCCAGCAAGTCAGTGCAAAAGATGGGACTGAAGCACTTGCACCAGCTTCAGCCAGAAGTGATGAGTGGATAATCCATCTTGGCCTCCTCCTGGAGTCCCCAGAATTATGTCAGTCTTCAGGCAATTGGATTCACTCCACGTCATTTCAAGAAACTGCTGAAAACACTTCATACAGCAAAGACAATGTACCCTGACAACATCCCAGCTGGAATACTTGTCCTCCAGAGCTAGCCATGTCCTTAACTAAGTTGTTCCAGTACAGCTGCAACAATGGCATCTATCCAACAATGTGGAAAGTTGCACGTATGCCCTATCCATAAAAAAGGGATGAATCCAATCTGGCCAATTATTGCCTCACTCTCAATCATCAGCAAAGTGATGTAACCGACAGTGCTGTCAAGCAGCACTTACTCAGCAACAACCTGCTCACTGCTGCTCAGCTTCTAACCTCATTACAATCTTGGTCTAAACATGGAAAAAAGAGCTGAATTCCAGAGGTGAGTTGAGAGTGACTGCCCTTGACACCAGATTACATTTGACCAAATGTGGCATCAAGGAGCCCTAGCAAAATTGGAGTCAATGGGAAGAAGAGAGAAAACCCCAGTAATTGGAAGCATACCTAACACAAAGGAAGACAGTTGTGGCAAAATATCTCAGCTCCACGACATTGCTGCAGGAGTTCCTCACTGTAGTGTCCTAGACCTAACCATCTTCAGCTACTTCATCAGCAATCTTCACTCCATCGTAAGGTCAGAAATGGGAATGTTCAATTCCAAGATACTGAAGCACTCCATGCTTGCATGCAGCAAGACCTGGACAGCATTCAGGCTTGGGCTGATAAGTGGCAAATAACATTTAAGCCACTCAAGTGTCAATCAATGTTCATCTCCAACAAGATAGAAGCTAATCATCTCCCCTTGATGTTCAACAGCTGAATTCCCTGCCATCAATATCCTGGGGATTACCATTGACCAGAACTGAACCAGCCATGTAAATGCTATGGCTACAAAAGCAAGTCAGAAGGTGGGAATTCTACGATGTGTAACTCATCTTCTGACTTCCCAAAGCCTGTCCACCATCAACGAGGCATAAGTCAGGAGTGTGATGGAATACTCTCTGCTTGCCTGGATGAGTGCAGCTCCAGCAGTACTCTTAAATCTCAACATCTTCCAAGATAAAGCTGCCTGCTTGATTGGCACCCCATCTACTATTTAAATATTCACACCCTCCACCACTAGCATACAGTGGCAGTAGTGTATCACTCTAAGATGCACTCAGAGATTTGCCAAGGCTCCTTTGACATCTTCCAAACCCACGGTTTCTACCACCTTGAAGACCAAGGACAGCAGACACATGGGAACACCACAACCTGCAAGCTCCCCTCCAAGTCACTCACCATCCTGACTTCAAACTATTTCACCATTCCTTCAAGGTTGCTTGGGCAAAAACCTGGAGCACCCTAACAGCACTGTGTGTGTAGCTGCACCACATGGACTTCAGTGGTTTAAGAAAGCAGCTCACAGCACCTACGCAAAGGAAATTGGGGATGTACAACAAATGCTGGCTTTGCCAGTGATGCCCACATCTCAAGAACAAATAAAAAGAGAAAAACCAGAGGGCTGGCAGACCTGAAGCCTTGGCAGCGCCACTGAGAGAGGTGGCTGCTGCAAGGAGAATGAGAGAGTGTCTCCATTTTGAGGCACCCCTCAGGGAAGCTCAAAAATTATTCTCTCTGCTGGGGCAGGGCAGTCTGGCCTAAGCAATCAGAGGGGTATTCTGCCCAGTGATGGTATTGGGGCCAATGATGGTGACCTTTGCCTCCAGGAGCACCCTCCTTGGGCCATGGAGCCTCCAGCTCTGATGCCACCCCACACACCCACCTCCACCTCCCCAAAAGCTGCAGGGAGGCTGCGTCCTTGCAGCTGCTGGCAGGCCAGAAAGATGGCCTTCAGTTGGGCCTATAGTTGGCTAAATTGATCGTTGCCTCCAGTAGCAAGCAACTGCCTTCCCACTGCTGGTAAAATGGCCTGGCAACATTATCGCTTTGGGGAGCTGTCCCAGTGTGGCTCCCTGGTATTTTACCAGCTCCCACCCCGACCCCCACAATCCCAACACCGCAATCTACTAGGCTGCAACCCAAGGCTGGTAAAAGCTCGCCCAGGAGTGCAGAGGGACAAGGTGACTGCAGACGGCAACAGTCCTGTACATTCCTATGCTTCTATGATAGAGTTTTAAGTCTTGGTTAAGAGTTCTGTTCTTGTTATTCATCATATAATATTATTATAGTATAGCTGTGTCACAGAGTAGCGGGAGGCTATTCAGAAGAATGATCACAATTATTGGTTGAAAGCTGCTTGACAATTATTGACGTGGCAGGAGGATAATAAACATTATCAAATGTATAATTTTAACAGCTGCAAATTAAGATAGCAGAACGATTGCCTTTGAAATCATGAATAAATAAAGGTCTTCGTGTTTCCTATACTTTCAGTAAAGCCAATTGTAATGGAAAAATACTACATAGCAACAGAGTACTTTGCAGTCTTCAGCTCATTGAATATACTTTTATGAGCTTATGGAATAATGCAGCATTATTGTTGCAGGGATGTTCCATTTGGTTCTTCAAATGAACGCTATTTAAAGCATTCCACCACACATGCAGAGAGTAAAAGGGTGCTTTTCAGCAAATGCATTTTAAAAAAAATCTCTTAATGAACTAATCGAAGAGCAGAGTACTGTGGGTGCTGGAAATCTGAAGCAAAAACAGAAAATGCTGGAAATACTCAGCAGGTCAGGCAGCATCTGTGGAGAGAACACAACACAATTGGAGCAGGAATAGGCCATTCATTGCCTCGGGCCTGCTCCGCCATTCAATAATATCATGGCTGACTTGATTGTGGCCTTAACTCCACTTTCCTGTCTCCCCCCCATAGCCCTTCCTTGTTGGTCAGAAATCAATCTAACTCAGCCTTCAATATATTCAATGATCCAGCCTCCACTGCTTTCTGGGGAAGCAAATTCCACAGACTAACGATCCTCAGAAAATAATTCTCCTCATCTCAGTATTAAATGGGAGATCCCTTAATTTTTAAACTCTGTCTCCTAGTTCTGGACTCCCCCACAAGGGGAAACATCCTCTCAGCATCCACCCTGTCAAGTCCACTTAGAATCTTATGTTTCTATAAGATTATATCTCATTTCTCTAAACGCTAATGGATACAGGCCCAGCCTGCTCAACCTTTCTTCATAAAATAATCTCTTCCCAAGAATCAGTCGAGTGAATCTTCTCTGAACTACTTCTAATGCAGTTATATCCTTCCTTAAGTAAGGAGACCAAAACTGTGCACAGTGCTCCAGATGCAGCCTATGTACGGCTCTGAGCAGCTATAGGAACACTTCAGTACTTTTATACTCCATTCCCTTGGCAATAAATGGCAACATTCCATTTGCCTTCCTAATCCACGTGCTGCACCTTCATACCAACCTTTTGTGATTCATGTACCAAGACACCGAGATCCTTCTGTACTGCAGAATTCTGCAGTCTCTCTTCATTCAAATAACACATTGCTTTTTTATTCTCCTTCCAAATTGGACAATTTCACATTTTCCCGCATTATATTGCATCTGCAAAATTTTTGCCTACTCTTTTAACCTTTTTAAATCCCTCTGGAGACTTTGTCCTCTTGACAACTTGCTTTCCTACCTTTCTTTGTGTCATCAACAAATTTAGCTACTATATATTCAGTCCCTTAATCCAAGTCATAATATAAATTGTACATAGTTGAGGTCCAGCACTGATGCCTGTGGCAGTCCACTAGGTACAACTTGCCCACCCAAAAATGACCTTTTATCCCTACTCTCTGCTTCCTGTTAGCTAACCAAGCCTCTCTCCATGCTAATATGTTACCCGCTACACCATGAGCTCTTATTTTACATAGTAACCTTTGATGGTGCCCCTTGTTGAACGTCTTTTCTGACCATTATTTCCGAGGTTCTTATGTAAGGTCATTGACCTGAAGTTCCACTTCTGTTAGTGAACTCTGAGTTCATATTCTTAAAAGGTGATTTTTTTCCCACAAGTGTCCTGACTCCTTGTTTCCAAGCGCTGATGATGTTGCAACCAGGTCAGGCACTTTTTTGCATGGTAACCAATCTTTCCTCCCCACAGGAGATGATTTCAGTTTCTTTGGTCTCTTTTATTCTTGGCTTCAACTAAAGTAGAAGTGATTTCCACACAGACTGAGTAACTGTGGCAAATTGACTGCATTATGAACAAATGAAGTTCAGCAGCAGTAAACAATGCAACAGTTGTCATCTACACAGATTGAAAATATTTCCTGTATTCAACTTGCAAATACAAAAAATAAAATTTTCAGCCTATTGCAGAAGCTCAAGTAGAAACTTTGCAATTCGTTGTGGCACAGGTTAGTCAGGTAATCTTGCACTTCATCTATTTCAGGCAGCCATTCTGACCTACAAACTGTTCTTTTATGGAGTAAGTAGCAGTGATCTTTGCCATTATCCACCCATGCCAGAGAAAGCTAATTTTATCAGTGAAGATTAGTGTAAATTTTAATTTACAGTTCTAGAAATGGTCCATTGGAAGTTCATTTTGCAAGTTTAATTATTTTGGCATTTGTATAAACCAGTAGTGTGTTATGATATTGTCCAAAGGGACATCAGGAGTGCCAACTGACTTACCTGAAGCCAGTGGAATTTACTTTATAGAGGAGTTTTATCCTGAGGAAGAAGAGAGACAATTAATCTTTCAGAGGGTCCTGCAGAGACAAGAAACTGGACTCCGACATTGACCTTTACTCTGCTCACATGTTTTTTTGCAGATAAATTTCCTAAGTTGCCTGTCAATTAGAAATTCAGGTCTGTGGTGCTAATAGGGAGTCAGTAATATAACTGGTAAATGGGTTAGCTTCTGTAGTTTCAGTTCTGCTTCTTTGTTATATGGTAAAGTAGTATAATTGTGCAGGAGAACCCCAGCCAGGGAGATGTCATTGCCTTGAGGCCCCATCAGGATCTATAGAGTATCAATGGCAACTGAGAAACCTTTGCTTACTAAACCTGTTGTAGACTTCCTACACATGTACCATGTACAAACAGAAGGAAATCACTCATGCCCTTGCTGTTTTGTGGCTCAGCAATTGTAACAATTTCTGATGATGCTAAATCTGTCCATCTGTACCAAGGACTAGATTTGACAACAATTACTTTCTCCTTTGAACAAGCTTTTAAGTTTGTGAATTTCATGCAGAAGCAACTAGTGCTAAATTCAGTTGCACATCTTGCCCATTTCAGAGGAAGGTCCATACAAGTTAGCAATGTCAAGGATGAACTGCTGGCCTGTGTGAGCAGGCTGAGGCGTCACCATGTCAGACCCCTGCCACGTTAGAACACCTTGAGAATAAAGTAATGATGCTTTTTGTTATTTTGAAGAAATACATGGCTAAATTAAAATAAGATTGTTTCCTTTCTCTTTACATTGTCAACACAACCTGGAATGTTTTTTAAAATGATTTTTTTTAAAAAGTCAATTACTTGTTTTTAGTTAGAAGCACAGCATATCTCTAACTATGAGTTTTAATGAGAGAAGTAAACAAAAGTTTCCATCCATGATTGCCAACACAACGTGACATAACCAATGTTAGCAATGCTGCCTGGCAGAGTGGAGGTCAGAAGAAGTGAAAATTTAAATGCAAGTTACATCAATATGTTCTTTTGTCCTAGCAATCAATGCAAGTGACATTGGTAATTCTGAGGATTAGTACACCATCTCTCAAAATTGTTGATTACATATTTGGTGTCTTATGCACTGAGTTACTGGATTCTATAAGTTTACCAGTAAAAAGAGTCAAATGTGAGGTGAGAGAATGGCAAAAAATGGCAGGAATATTTAACAAGTATTTCAGTTCAATGATTACAAAAGCAAAATGTATTGGGGAGGAGGAAAATCCAGAATTGATTAACTGTGGAATAAGATAATTAAAAGGAAAATATTAAAGAAGTTGGCTAAACTAAAGGAGGGCAAAGTGCTCAACCTGTTTGATACATTGGAGAATGGGGAAGCACTAGCAGAGGACCTAGAAATTCTAGTGTCAATTTTAATACTGTTCACCCAGTGGAAATGACATTTGCAGAATTGTGACACAATCCCATTCCCCCCACCGCCACAACCCCTCCGACCATTTAAACTTGAGATCAGGCACAGCTACCTTCCTCAGGCAGCTGAAGATCTAACTTACATGTAAAAGTCTAACCCTGTGACCCCTTTTAAACTAGAAAGCCAGCATGGTGCAAAAGCCGCAGCAAGACCAGCAGGAGACAGCGTGTTTAGAAGAAGCCAACTTTGGGCAGGAAGCAGTGCTACAGTACTGAATGACTCCAGGAATTTTCCTTATGATGCATATCCTGCCCGTGCGCATGTACTCCAAGTTAAAATTGGCTGCATTAGGGTTCTATTTAGAGTAGGACTGGGGAGAAAGAGGACAATGTAATATCTATTTTCAAAATGAGCAATCACAGGCCAGTTAGTTTAATATCTCTGGTAGGGAAAATCTCAGAATCTAACAGTACGTAAGGGAACCATTTATCCCATCATGCCTGTGCCAGCTCTTTGAAAGAGATGTCTAATGTAGTCCCGGCTTTCTCCTCAAAACTCTACAAATTAGTTCTCTTCAAATACATGTCTTTTGAATTTTCCTATGGAGTCTGATCCCATATGAAACAATTTCTCCCCATTTTCCCTCTAATTCTTTGTCAACATTTTTCAATATATGGCCTCTGGTATCAACCCTTTGGCCAAAGGAAATTGTTTCTTCCTACTTGCTCTATCAAAACTCCTAATTTTGAATACCTCTATTTGGCTTCCTGTAAATTTTTTTGCTCTTAAGGAGCTTTCACAATTTCCCCACATAACTGAAGACCCTGACCCTTATAGCATCCTGGTAGAACTCCTCTCTGGAGCCTTAACATCCTTCCCAAAGAGTGGTGCCAAGAATTGCACACACTACTCTAGCTCAGCCCTAAGCAAAGATTTATAAAGGTTAGCATGTTTACTTTGGTTACAGGGTTACTTTGTTTCTGTATTCAGTGTTCCTGTTTACAAAGCAAGTATTTCATACTCTTTCCTCATCAACCTGTTCTGCCATCTTTGAAGATATGAACATAGAATTAGGAGCAGGAGTAGGCCACCCGGCCCCTCAAGCCTGCTCCGCCATTCAATAAGATCATGGCTGACCTAATTATAACCTCAAATCCACATTCCCCCTACTCCCAAAAACCTTTCACCCCTTTGCTAATCAAGAATCTATCTAGCTCTGCCTTAAAACACTCTGTTTCCACTGCCTTTTGAGGGAGAGAGTTTGTCTCCCTCAAAGAGCAAACATCCTTTCCAATCCACCCTGTCAAGATACCTCTGGATCTTATATATTTCAATCAAGTCACCTCTTTCTCTTCTAAACTGCAGCGGATGCAAGCCTAACCTGTCCAACCTTTCCTCTAAGACACCCTGCCCATTTAAGGTATTAGTCTAGTAAGCCTTCTCTGAGCTGCTTTCAATGCATTTACATCCTTCCTTAAATAAGGAGATCAGTGCTCTCAAAAATGCCCTGTATAATTGAAGCATAACCTCTCTACGTTTGTATTCAATTCCCCTTACAATAAACAATAACCTTCGATTAGCTTTCCTAATTACTTGCTGTACCTGCATTCTAACCTTTTGTGATTCATGCACTAGGACACCCAGATCCCTCTGTACCTCAGAGTTCTGCAATCTCTCACCATTTAGGTAATATGCTTATTTTTTATTCTTCCTGCCAAAATGGACAATTTCACATTTTTCCACATTATACTCCATTTGCCAGATCTTTGCTCACTCACCTAAACAATCTATATCCCTTTGTAGCCTCCTTATGTCCTCTTCACAACTTAACTTTCCTCCCTATCTTTGTATCATCAAATGTGGTAACCATGCCTTTGGTCCCTTCATCTAAGTCATTCACATAAATTGTAAAATGTTGAGGACCCAGCACTGATACCTATGGAACACTGCTCATTACACCTTGCCAACCAGAAAATGTCCCATTTATGCCTACTCTCTGTATCCTGTTAGCCAATCTTATATCCATGCCAATATGTTACCCCCTACACCATGAGCTTTTATTTTCCACAATAATCTTTGATGTGGCACCTTATCAAATGCCTTCTGGAAATCTAATTACAGTACATCTACTTTTATCTACAGCACATGTTACCTCTTCAAAGAACTCCAATAAATTGGTTAAATATGAAATCCCTCCCTCAAAATCATGTTGACTTTGCATGATTACCTTGAATTTATCTTAAGTGTCCTGCTATAATGATTTTAATAGTAGCTTCTAACATTTTCCCTATGACAGTTGTTAAGTTAGCTGGCCTGTAGTTTCCTGTTTTCTGTCTCCCTTTTTGAGTAAAGGAGTTACATTCGCTATTTTCCAATCTAATGGAATCATCCCCGAATCCAGGGAATTTTAGAAAATCAAAACCAACACATTAATTATCTCACTAGCTATTTATTTTAAGACCCTAGGATGAAGTCCATCAGGACCCAGGACTTGTCAGTCCACAGCTCCAACAATTTGCTGAGTGCCACTTTCCTGACAATTGTAATTTTCTTGAGTTTTCACGTGTCCCCGCCTTCCACCTCCTGATTTACAGCTATTTCTGGGATGTTACTTGTATCCTCTATATCAGGGCTGGGAGCCTTCAGTCCGGGGGCCGGATTCCATCAGTTGCACTTTTTCATCCAGCCCACAGGGAGATTTCAAAATCTAACGCGCCCCCCCCCCCCCCCCCACCCCCCCCGGCTCCAAATCCATGTGCTGCACTCTGGGCCAGCCTATTTCATGTTTGGAAGCCTGAGTCTCGGCCACAGTCACCAGAGGCCCAGGCTGTGAGCAGACAGCGAGGCTTGAGATCCAGGAGCAGGACTGCAGGGGAGGGGCGGGAAGCTGCCAGCTGCCAATTAAGTGGTGAAGTATGAGTAACCCAGACAGCCACAGTGGGTGGCCAACTCCAGAGCCTTAATAGGAAAGATCTGAGAACAGATGTCCGCGTCAACCATGATTCGGCTGGTCAGGATGACGTGTGCTGTAAGGGAAGTGGAGAATAAAGGAGGACAGGAAAAGTTACTTTTATATCATGGAACAGAAAGAAGACAAGCAAGTACTTTAGTATTCTTTATCTACTTCTAATAACTTCCCATATGTTTCCTACTTTTCAATAGGCCAGTCAGTGTACTAAATGCTCAGATCTCAACTCTGAGAACTTCCATTTCCCAGGTGGATCTGACAACAGAAAGACCATCCTTTCCAGGATAGAGGAACTTGTTGGGACAGTGCAGAAATTGGAAGTTCTAGACTATAAACTTTATAGTGAGTAGCCTGGGACAGGGGAGAAAGGCAACAGGACACTTGGCTCCATTGGCGGCTCACCTCTGCCCTCCCAGCTCCATTTGTGTCCCACACGGGCTCAGTTCCTGCAAACTGAGGAAGAGGCCCAGACTCCCAGCCCAAGAGCAGCTTTGGACTGGGAGTTGGCAGAGCCTTAGGGTGTTGAGTCACTGCCCTGGGCTGGTTTGGGGGTGAGACAGAGTGGGAAAGAAGAGGGAGAGAATGAGAAAAGAAAGCAGGCAAGAAGTTGAGCTGAATTTCAGCAGTACTGAGATTGAGACACAGAAGCTGTGCTACTCATTAAGGAAAAGCAAACTCAGACAATGCATTAAAGCAGTGGATGAGTTGAACGTTTCTGTATTCTCTCTTAGAACCAACTTAATTTTATTTTGTGTGTGTGGGTGGCCTGTGATTGATTTTGTCTGAGTGTGGCCCTTTATAAGAAAATGGTTCCCCACCTCTGCCTTATAGTGAAGACCGATGCAAAATACTTGTTCGATTCATTTGCCATCTCCTTATTTTGTATTATTAACTCCCCAGACTCACTTTCTATAGGACTAATTTTGTTAACTCTTTTTAATATATCTATAGAAACTCATGCTATCTGGCTAGCTTTCTCCCATACTGTAATTTTCCCCTCCTTATTAATCTTTTGGTCATTCTTTGCTGTTTTTTATATTCTGTCCAGCCTTCTGACCTGTCACCCATCTTGCACAATTATATGCTTTTTCTTTAAATTTGATACTATCTTTAATTATCTTAGTTAACCACAGATGGTGGGTCCTCCCCTTGAAATGTTTTTTTCTCATCGGAATGTATCTATTCTGTGTATTCTGAAATATCCCTTTAAATGTCTGTCACTGCATCTTTATTGACCTACCCCTTAACCTAATTTGGCAGTTTGTTTTAGCTCTGCTTTCATGCCCTCATAATTGCCCTAATATAAGTTTAAAATACTAGTCTTGGATCCATATTTCTCTCCCTCAGACTGAATGTAAAACATTCATATTATGCTCACTACTACTTAGGGAGGCCTGCACTATGAGGTCTAAAATTAATTCTATCTTGTTGCGTAATACCAGATCTAGTATAGGTCTACTCTCTGGTTGGCTCCAGGACATGCTGTACTTGGAAATTATCCTGAAAACATTCTATTAACTCCTCGGCGGAATTGTCTGGACCTATTGGCAGCAGGTGTCATGGCGGGTGGTGGGGGATAATACGCTTTTTCCTGGTTGGCTTTCAGTGCAATGCCGGGGCAAGGGTCAGGTCAGGTTTGGTCAGGTCAAGGAAGTGGGGTCAAGGCAGCACAGACTGAAGGAAGTAGACAAGCACATGCCGGGTTTGGGGGGGTGGTGTGGATGCGAGGTAGCACTGACTGAAGGAAGTACACAAACACACGTTGTGCGGGGTAGGGGGGAATGTGAGGGAAGCAGCCACACACTTGGAAAAGCTTGGAAAAAGTGAGCATTCTTCCATAGCTGAGACCCTTCAGATGTAGTTCCATTGACGTGCTTGGAGTTGGGCCTCTGAAGCTTTTCTGCCCACTTAAGCAATGCAAAAGCATGAAAGTGCCACCAATGGGTCCGGACTGAGAACCGGTGTCGCCAAAGACTGCGTATGTCTTGGGTACTGGTTGGTCACATATGCCACCTGCAGGATTTGGCACCATAGGGACATGAGAGTATCTATTGTCAGTGGCCATGAAAGTGACTGTGGTGCTCAATTTTTGTGCCAGTGGCTCCTTCCAGGGCTCCAAGGGTGATCTGTGTGGGATCTCACAAGCCTCAACACACAAGTGTATTCAAGAGTACACGGACGCCATCTTTGTGAAGGCACAGAATTTTGTTCATTCTGACCGGGATCAGGAAGCAAGAGCGCTGGGATTTGTGCAGATCTCTGGTTTTCCACAGGTGCAGGGTGCCATCGACTGCACTCATGTGGCGCTCAGATCTCTGTAGCAACAAGGAGTCAACTACATCAACTGCAAAGACCTCCACTCGCTGAATCTTCAACTGGTGTCCAACCACCACAAATGCATTTTACAGGTCTGTGCACAATCTCCAGGGAGCGTCCATGACTCATCCTTAGCAGGTTTTAAATCCCTGACTTCTTCCAGGGTCCAGAGAGGCAGCAGGGTTGGCTCCTCGGGGGCCAAGGGCTACCCACAGAGGATGTGGCTGATGTCACCTGTGTGGCCTCAGACTGCAGCAGAGTGATGATATAATGAGGCTCATGCCGCGACCCAAACTTTGGTGAAGCAAACGATAAGCATTTTGAAAATGAGGTTCTGGTGCCTCAATAGGTTTGGTGGAGCACTGCAATACAGTCCATTGAGCTTGCTACGTGCTACACAACCTGGTGCTGCAATTGGGGGGTTGGTGGCAGGAGGACCTGGCTGAGGAGGAGATGGAAGAGCTGCAAGCCTCCTCCAATGAGGAGGACGCCGAAGGTGATGACGATGATGAGGTCCTCAAAGGCGAGGATGCCAGCTATGAGGCCATTGCACTGGCCAGACAAGGCAGACACACCTGGGAAGCCCTCGTAGCCACAAGATTCATGGAGGATGATAACGAGAAGCAGTGAGGACAATCCTGACATCTTCACCTTGTATCTGTGAACGTTTGATTCCTGTGTGGCTGATGGCAGCACACATACCCCGCATTGCTCAGACTCATGTCATGGAAAAATAGTGGAGGCCCTAATGGTCACTAGATTCCTGGAGGAGGATGATGACGATGACATGCAGTGAGGACACTCTATAGATCTTCACGTTGCCTCTTTGAATGTCTGACTCCTGTCTGGCTGATGGCAGTTCGCTTGCACTCCGTGATCAGGGCCATATCATAGAGACGCAGCTGTGAAACTTTAAATGCACTTGATGCTTTGTCAGCCTTTAGCACACGACCCCTTTGGGAGCACACCGTCACCGGTCACAGATGCCGAAGAGTTGGGGGGGCTAGCCCCACCTCAAAGGTGCTAGGAACACACAGAGAATGATGAAACTCTGTGCCATCTGCCCATGACATTCTGGCAGCAATGACAAGCACCATTGAGATGCAGGCATTGCTAATATGTCCAGTGAGTGTGAAGCCAGACCATCACTTTGGTCTGAAGGTTACACAGTGCACAGGGAAGAGGCCCTGGAGTGAGACACCTGCCTTTATTTTGTGCAGGAACCAAGGTTTCACATCTGAGTGACACAAAAACAGCTCATTATAACAAGGAGCCATAGACAAAGAGACATTCTTAGGAGTTTATTAACAAAGTGAACATTATGCACAAGTGATGCATTTACATCTTCCTAACCTCCTTAACCCCGCAGCTATGTCTTGGAACCCCCCCTGACATCCACAGTGGAGGTGGAGGCAGCCTGCTGACTGCTACACCCTGACTGTGATGACCTTGAAGACGTTCTCTGGAAGGCCCAGGCCAGTTTTGGATATCCTGTTGTTGGCCAGCTGCTCCCCCCTCAGCCTGTTGAGCTGGAGCTGCAGGGGTCACAGGAAGAGGGGATTTGGATCAGCTGGATATTCCTAGAGTCACTTGGGTGGATGGCTCCGGGGTGTCAAGCTGCTGGTGGGCCTCCCTATGGATTCCCAATGGCCCCTGGCTGACATCTTGAGGAGTAGGGGTAGCTGGAGTGGGATTGAGCTGCCCTGCACCCCTATTGCGTTGACCCTGTTGGAGGCCAACTATGGCATCAGCGATGGTATTCAGCCCGTGCAGTAGTGCAGGATCCATGTCCTGGACCACGGTCTCCATAGAGGCTACCATCCTACCAGTGTTGACCTCTGTGTTGGCATGCCAGCACTATCACCTCAAACTGAAGGCAGAGGAATCCTCCATTGTGCCTTGCAATTTGAGGAGTGCAGTGGACATTCCTTCCTTATGTTCCTGATCTTGCCTTTGCCATTCCAGCATTTGAGGTAGGACTGAATCCAGAGGCTCATCATCTGAAACGGACTCGGCAGATTTCTGGCCTCCAGCAGTTCTCCGAGTGCTAGAAACCTGGGAAACCCCTGCCGCTACCTGCTGTGGATCAGACGGTGTGATGTGCTCACCAGATTGTGACCCTGAACTAAGTCCCACTGAAGTGTGTGATGGGTCTTCAGTTAGGGTGTCATCAGATTCTTCTGCCGAGGTGTCTTCGGAGCTTGAGTCGAGGAGCTGGTTCGTAGACTCCCCTGGCTGCTTCCCAGATGTGCCCGTGAAAGCAATGAGAGATAATTAGTGCATGGCAGGGGACTGCGGAACAGGGAACTCACCCACAGCATGGTTTTCTGCTGGATGTTGCACTGCTGGATCCTCACTTGGTTGAGCACTGCCAATCTCACTGCTGCCGCCGCCTCCCATGCTGGATTTGTCACCTTGCTTGCTGGTCTTCACCCAGAGTAGGGGTAGAGAACTTCATGGCGGGTCTCCACTGTGTCCAGTAGGTGCTCAAGGGAGGCATCACTAAATTTGGGGGCAGCATGTTTCCTCCCTTTGGCAGCCATGATTTTCCATCACTTAGAATTCTAGACCTGTGCAGGGCCGCCCTTTAAATATGGCACCCGGATTACTGAAGGCCTGAGGTGATGGCAGGGCGGGTGAATCAGAGGCTGCCCCGCCAGCAGTGTGGTGTGTTTTCCGTGAATGCATTATTAATGAGGTGGGACGTGCCAGGCAGGGGACAACACAGGCGAAAGCCCGCCATTGCGGCTGGTGGGTAAAATTGCTTTATTCATGCCGCTACCGCACTTAGTGCAAACCTGGGACTATTCCACCCCTTATCTGCCTTTGCCCATCTGATTTTTCCAGTCTATATGTAGATTAAATACCCCATGATTATCACCGTACCTTTCTGACAAGCTCCCATTATTATTTCCTTTATACCCCGTCCTAATGTGTGGGTACCGTTAAAGGGCCTGTACACCACTCCCACAAGTTATTTTTTGCCTTTATCATTTCTCATCTTTGCTCAAACCACTTCTGTATCCTGGTTTCCTGAACTTAGGACATCCCTCTCTATTGTACTAATACCATCATTAATTAACAGAGCCACCTCTCCACCTTTTCCTATCCTCCTGCCCTTCCTAAATGTAATGTACCCTTCAATATTCATGTCCCAATCTATGTTATCCCACAGCCATGTCTCTGTGATGGCTATCAGTTTGTACTTATTTATTTCATTGACTAGAAACTGAACTGGATTAGCCATATAAATACTGTTGCTACAAAAGCAGGTCAAAGGCTAGGAATAGTGCAACACGTAACTCACCACCTGACTCTCCAAAGCCTGTCCATCATCTACAAGGCACAAGTCAGGAGTGTGATGGAATACTCCCCACTTGCCTGGATGAGTGCAGCTCCCACAACACTCAAGAGCTTGACACCGTCCAGGGCAAAGCAGCCCACTTGATTGGCACCACATCCAGAAACATTCACTCCCTCCACCACTGACACAGTAGCAGTAGTATGTACAATCTACAAGATGCATTGCAGGAATTCACCAAGGTTCCTTTGACAGCACCTTCCAAACCCACGACCACTACCATCTGGAAGAACAAGGGCAGCTGATAGATGGGAACAGCACCACCTGGAAGTTCCCCTCCAAGTCACTCACCATCCTGACTTGCAAATACATCACTGTTCCTTTACTGTCGCTGGGTCAAAATCCTGGAACTCCCTTCCTAACAGCACTGTGAGTATACCTACACCACATGGAATGCAGCGGTTCGAGAGGGCAGCTCACCACCACCTTCTCAAGGGCAACTAGGGTTGGGCAATAAATGCTGGCCCAGCCAGCGAACCCCACATCCTGTGAATGAGTAAAATATTTTTAAAAAAATTCTGTTTGAGCTATCAGTTCATCTGTTTTGTTTCGAATGCTATGTGCATTCAGATACAGAGCCTTCAGTTTTGTCCTTTCATTATTTTTTGTAACCTCTAGCCTTATGTGCTGATTTACTCTTAGATTTGTACTCTCTATCCCTTCCTGTTACGGTCTCTTTATAATTTGCCATATTAGTAGCTTTCTCCCTTGCCTTGTTCCTGCTCTAATAATTTACCATATCTTCCCAAATTTGATCCCTCGCCCCCACTATTTAGTTTAAAACACTCTCTACTTCCCTAGTTTTGCAGCTCGCTAGAACACTGGTCCCAGCACGGTTCAGGTGTAGACCATCCCAACGGTACGCCACCCACTTTCCCCAGTACTGGTGCTACTGCCCCATGAACCGGAACCCACTTCTCCCACACCAGTTTTTGAGCCATGCATTCATTTCTCTAATCTTATTTGCCCTCTGCCAATTTGCACATGGCTCAAGTAATAATCCAGAAGTTATTACATTTGAGGTTCTATTTAATTTGATGCCTAGCTCCTCATACTGGCTATGCAGAACCTCTTGTCCTGCCTCTGTCGTTGGTACCTACATGGACCACGATAACTGGATCCTCTCTCCTGCTACTGCAAGTTCTTCTCCAGCCCTGAGCTAATGCCCAGAACCCTGGTACCGGGCAGGCAACACAGCCTTCTGGACTCTCACTCTCTGCTGCAGAAAACAACGTGAATCCCCCTGACTATACTGTCCCCTACTACCACTACATTCCTTTTTGCTGCCCCTACTTGAATGGCTTCCTGTACCACAGTACCATGGCCAGTCAGCTCATCCACACTGAAGCCCCCACTCTCATCCAAATTAGCTGAAAGAACCTCAAACCTGTCAGACAATGGCAAAGGCTGAAGCTCCTGCACTTCTGCCCTCTGGGTTCCCACATCTGCCTCCCACCCTTCTGTCCCTGACCAAATCAGAAGACCTTATCCTAAGGGTGTGACTGCCTCCTGGTATTAAGTGTCTAGGTAATTTTCCTCCTCCCTGATGCATCGCAGTGTCTCCACCTCCTCCAGCCCAATGAGCCAAAGCCCCTTGAGCTGCAAACACTTACTACAGACGTGTTTGCCTTGGATCATGCTGGCATTCAGAAATTCCCACATGCTTCATCCGTGACACATCACCTGTCCTGCCATCCTTAATATGTTTAAATTAACTACTTAATTATTTTATTCAATGAATTATTTTCCTTTTTCTATTAACTTTGCCACCAGTTCATACACTATAAAACTTTGGAATAGAATAGACCTTAACCACTTACCAGATACTCACCAAAAAGCTAGCTTCTTCCCCTGAACTAGAGTAAGAACCAATTCCTACAGGGTGAAAAAATTAGAAAAAACAAGAGCACCTCACCCTTTGCTTTTGCACTCCCTTCAAAATAGTGCCATTTAGAATCTATTGCTATCATTTGTTTCTCCCAAAGTGCATTACTTCACATTTATCCATATTAAATTGGCCGGCACTTTATCTGTGAAAAGCAGACCTTGTTGGAGGTAGGGGTGTGGGATGTAAAATGGTGCGTGATGATGACATTACATGCCATCGTACATGAGGCAGAAGGAAAACAGGATGGGGATTCTGCTCACCATCTGATAAAGGCCAATTAAGATCATTTGAAATCCAGTTGTCTTACATATTACAAGCCTTGCAGCATTTTACGGGGCACACATGGGCCAAATGATGGAGTCAGAGACCTCAGCAGCTTTAAATCTGCAGCAATGGGGAGGTAGATGCAGAGGTCTGAAGAAATTTGAGGTTTAAAATTAAGTGATACTGAAAGGGGAAGGACAGAAATCGTTGACTCACAGGCCCACTTGAGCAACTGGTCATCCTGGCAGGGCTGTCTTTGAAGAGCTTTCTAAGAGGTGTTTGGGATTGTGTCCTCTCAGTGCCCACTGGAAGGGTCCCCCATTATTTAGTCAGCCTGCAGCCTGAATTTCTACACCTCGGACTCATTTCAGGCTGCCACTGAAAACGTGCGACCTCTCTCAATCAGCCGCACGTCAGTGCATTAAGGTTACTGAAGACATGTTGGAGCATGAAGTATCCTCAGATGAGGAGAGTGAGAGGGGTGCTGAAGAAGAGACACAGCATCATGGCAGGCCTGTGGAACCACTTGAAGGGCCTCCAGATTTAGGTGCCAGGGAGGCTTGGGAAGCTCTTATTCTTAGGTTTTTCTCCCGAATATGAGCACGTCAGCCATTTAGTCCACCAAAGATCCACATTCCAGGCTCACTGCAGCCATTAGAAGCTCAGATCCATTTACCCATTAGCGCTTTGGCAATGGTCCATCTGATTAGCACACACGCCGTGGTCAACCCCAGCCAGCCCCTGGGTTGCCACCTCCCACCTGTGCATTTCACTGTACTGAGATAGCCATAAGCATAAGTAACATTTCATTAAGGCTAACTATAACATTCAACAAAAATTGAATTCGCGCCTGTGAAGCCCAAGTGCAGTTACAGTGCTTTCTTAACTCTTTTTCGAGTGCTCTTACATGGTGCTTGCCCTTTGCCAGCTCTGGTGGAGGCAGGCTGCTGACCAACCTGCCTTGCGGCCTGGGATGACCTTGGCACCCTTCTCTGGCTGCCTGAGGTCAGGAAGGCCCCAGCCTGCTGTGAGGCTTCTGCACAGTTTCAGGAGCCTCTGTTGTCAGCAAGGCTCTGAGACGCTCGTGTCATTGGCAGAGGGGCTGAGGAGCCACAACCTGCATCAGGAGTGCCCTCAGAGGAGCCCCGAGATGCAGACTGCTTCACTCCTCCACTTGCACCTCCTTGCCTAACTGAGAAGGATGAGGACCTGGTGGAGACTCCTGGCACCTTGCCTCCCTCTCGCCTTGCCACTGATCCCTTGTGCTCAATGACAACGTAACAACGTGCAGATCCGCACGCATCTCCACTTCCATCTAGAAGGATAAGGGCAGCAGATACATGAGAACATCCCCACCTGCAAGTTCCCCCCCAAGCCACTCACCATCCTGACTTGGAAATACATTGCCATTCTTTCACTGTTGCTGGGTCATAATCCTGGACAGATACAATGGGACATAATCCTGGAACTCTGCCCCGAACACCACTGTGGTTGCACCTATACCACATGGACTGCAGCGGTTCAAGAAGGCAGCTCACCACCACCTTCTCAAGGGCAATTAGAAATGGGCAATAAATGTTGGCCCAGCCAGCGATGCCCACATCCCATGAAAGATTCTTTTAAAAAGCAGGCCACTAATTGACCGGAGCACGACCGCAGTGGGAGCAGAGATCTGAATGGGAAGGCCATTTCTGCCCCTCCATGCCACCAAATCGCATTAAATTATGGCCATTGCACCTGTCGTGTGTCATCCCATTTCACTAGTCTATGGTCTTCCTGAAGTCTGCTATATCATGCAGACTGTTTAATATGTTGCCAAGTTTTGCATCATCTGCAAACTTCAAAATAGTATTCCCTATATCCAAATCCAGGTCACTTTATTATATGCACCAAGAAAAGCAATGTTCCTAATAACAACCTATGGGGACCCCACTTCATACTTCCCTCCAGTCAAAAAACATCCATTCACCCCTGTTCTCTACCTCCTATCCTATAGCCAATTATAGATCCAAGTTACCAACATCCCTTTAGTACCATGTGGTTCTATGTTCCAGATCTGTCTGTTAGTTGATATCTTTAGTAAAGAGTAAATTAGCAACTATCTAAATGAAGAAAAATAATTAAAAGCAGCAATGCCGATTTCAGGAAGAAATATCCCGTTTGTCAAATCTGAGGCTTCTTTTGAGCCAATGACAAATGTGGATGAGGGAAATATAGTTGATGTGATGTATGTTGACTTTCAGAAAGTTTTTTGACCATATAGCAGACTACAGGAGAAGATTAAGCGTTTGGGAGGAGGAAAGAAGATCAGATTGAAAACTGATTAGAGACACAAAACCTTGAATTGGAATTGAGAGTAGTTTTCAGAGTGGTTGGAATTGGGTGGTGGTGTGCCACAGGGAAGTGTTCTGGGATTACGTTTTTTTTTATTTGTTCTAAGAATACAGGTGTCACTGGCATAACCAGTATTTATTGCTCTTAAAAAGTGGTGAGCTGTTATCTTGAACTGTTGCAGTGTGTATGGTGAAAGTACTCTCCCTAGAGCTGTTAGATACAGAGTTCCAGAATTTTGATTGTGATGATGAAGGAATTGCAATATGTTTCCAAGTTAGGTTGGTGTGCAGCTTGAAGGTGAACTTGCAGATGCTGGTGTTTCCATATGCCAGCTACCTTTGTTCTTCAGGCATAAGAATTTGCGGGTTCTGAGGTGCTGTTATAGAAGACTATCCTGTGGGACAGCTCTCTCAATTTTGGCACATGTCCCCAGATGTTAGTGAGGACTTTGCAGTGTTGATTGGGCAGAGTGTGCCTTTGTCATCCAGTGCCTAGGTCAGTGCCAGGTGGTCTGTCTGCTTTTATTCCTGCTATGGTTTTGCGTAGCAATTTGGTACAACTGAGTACCTTCTAGGCCATTTAAGAGGAAGAAGAGTTACTTACTTTGTTGTAGGCCTGAGTATGTGAATAGCTACACTAACAACCAATTTGAGATAATCAATCCAGCTCGTAATGTGGCTCATATACGCTTGCTAGAAGCAACATACATTCATATGCAAGAACCTGTTCTCTGCAAACCAAAGGAATATCTTTCAAGCCTTGTGCATTTTTGAATTACCTGGGAGCTTGGGGGAACCTATAATTCCCCATTGCTTTCCCCATGACAACGCCTCGGCTAACTGTAATCAACTTGCCAACCAATCGGCACCTTTTTCTCCTGTAGTATAAATTAATTGTTTGAAATTTGACATTCTTGTGTTTGTGCTGATGAGTGCAAGATAAAAAGCTTCGCAGCATGTTTCTTTTTTTCAGCAATATTCTCCTTTTATTTCAGTCAATATCAGTGCTTGGTTTTAAGATCTACATGCCTTCTTCAGTGACTGCATTAAAAAGCACAACTTTGAGAGAAGCATAATATGTTTGAGTGTTGTTTTGAGCATTTCTTTTGCATGCTGGTATAACTTCATTCTGTGAGAGTTTTCTGATGAGCTGAAAAGTAAGATTCTTGGACAGTGTCAGGTGCAGAGCATTTTGTTTAGGAAGTGGTTGGGGTGCATTTCATAATGCTTCAGAAAGTTTTGAGGTATTCTAGGGGCTATGAAACCCACCTCCTTATTCAAGCTATAACACATTGCAGCCATGGGCTCTGTAGACTCTCCAGTAGCAGCAGGCAATGGGTAAGTCCTCTTTAATTTGTTCTTGGGGTGTAAGCATTGCTGGCAAGGCCAGCATTTATTGCCCTTCCCTAATTTTCCTCGGGAAAGTGTTGATGAGCTGCCACCTTGAACCGCTGCAGACCGTGTGGTGTCGGTATGCCCACAGTGCTGCTAGGCAAGGAGTTCCAGGATTTGGCTCAGTGACAGTGAAGAATTGGTGAAATGATTCCAAACCAGAATGGTGTGCGAATTGGAGAGGAACTTCCAGGTGATGATGTTGGGCATCTGCTGCCCTTGTCCTTTTTAAATGGTAGAGGTTGTAGGTTTGGAAGGTGCTGCCAAAGGAGCCTTGGTGATTTGCTGCAGTGCATCTTGGAAACATAGAAACATAGAAAATAGAAGCAGGAGTAGGCCATTTGGCCCTTCGATCCTGCTCTGCCATTCATTATGATCATGGCTGATCATCCAGCTCAATAGCCTGCTCCCGCTTTCTCCCCATATCCTTTGATCCCTTTCGCCCGAAGAGATATATCTGATTCCTTCTTGAAAACGTACAATGTTTTGGCCTCAGCTACTTTCTGTGGTAACGAATTCCACAGGTCCACCATTCTGGGTGAAGAAATTTCTCCTCATCTCAGTCCTAAATGGTCTACCCCGTATCCTCAGACTGTGACCCCTGGTTCTGGACTCCCCCACCATCGGGAACATCGTTCCTGCATCTATCCTGTTAGAATTTTATAGGTTTCTATGAGATCCCCCTTCATTCTTCTGAACTCCAGTGAATATAATCCTAATCAGCTCAATCTCTCCTCAAAAGTCAGTCCAACCATCCCAGGAATCAGTCTGATAAACCTTCGCTGCACTCCCTCTATAGCAAGAACATCCTTCCTCAGATAAAGAGACCAAAACTGAACACAAGATTCCAGGTGTGATCTCACCAAGGCCCTGTATAATTGCAGCAAGACATCCCTGCTCCTGTACTCGAATCCTCTCGCCATGGAGGCCAACAAACCATTTGCCTTCTTTACCGCCTGCTGCACCTGCATGCTTACCTTCAGCGGCTGGTGTACGAGGACACCCAGGTCTCATTGCACATTCCCCTCTCTCAATTTGTAGCCATTCAGATAATAATCTGCCTTCCTGTTTTTGCTACCAAAGTGGATAACCTCACATTTATCCACATTATACTGCATCTGCCATGCATTTGCCCACTCACTCAGCTTGTCCAAATCACACTGAAGCATCTCTGCATCCTCCTCACAGCTCACCCTCCCACCCAGCTTTGTGTCATCTGCAAATGTGGAGATATTACATTTAGTTCCTTCTTCTAAATCATTAATATATATTGTGAATAGTTGGGGTCCCAGCATCGATCCCTGCAGTGCCCCACTAGTCACTGTCTGCCATTTGGAAAAAGACCCGTTTATTCCTACTCTTTGTTTCCTGTCTGCCAACCAGTTTTCTATCCATCTCAATACACTATCCCCAATCCCATGCGCTTTAATTTTACACGCTAATCTCTTATGTGGGACTTTGTCGAAAGCCTTCTGAAAGTCCAAATAAACAACATCCACGGGCTCCCCCTCATCAACTCTACTAGTTACATTCTCGAAAAATTCCAATAGATTTGTCAAGCATGATTTCCCTTTCATAAATCCATGCTGACTCTGTCTGATTCTACCACTGTTTTCCAAGTGCTCAGCTATTAAGCCTTTTATAATGGACTCTAGAATTTTTCCCACTACCGACGTCAAGCTGACTGGTCTATAATTCCCTGTTTTCTGTCTACCTCCCTTTTTAAATAGTGGTGTTACATTAGTTACCCTCCAATCTGTAGGAACTGTTCCAGAGTCTGTAGGATCTCGGAAGATGACCACCAATGCACCCACTATTTCTAGGGCCACTTCCTTACATACTCTGGGATGTAGATTATCAGGCCCTGGGGGTTTATCGGCCTTCAATCCCATCAATTTCCCCATCACCATTTCCCTACTAATACTGATTTCTTTCAGTTTCTTCCTCACTAAACCCTGTGTTCTCCAACATTTCTGGTGTGTTATTTGTGTCCTCCTTTGTGAAGACAGAACCAAAGTATGTGTTTAGTTGGTCAGCCATTTCTTTGTTCCCCATTATAAATTCCCCTGTTTCTGACTGTAAGGGACCTACATTTGTCTTCAGTAATCTTTTTCTCTTCACATACCTATAGAAACTTTTACAGTCAGTTTTTATGTTCCCTGCAAGCTTACTCTCGTACTCTATTTTCCCCTTCTTAATCAATCCCTTGGACCTCCTTTGCTGAATTCTAAAGTGCTCCCAATCCTTAGGTCTGTTGTTTTCTTTGGCCAATTTGTATGCCTCTTCCTTGGATCTAATACTATCTCTAATTTCGCCTGTAAGCCATGGTTTGGCCGCCTTACCTATTTTACTTTTGCACTAGACAGGAATAAACAATTGTTGCAGTTCACCCAAGTGCTTGCTGCCACTGTGCGCTGATGGGAGAGGGAGTGAATGTTTAAGGTGGGGTACCTAGCAGACTGCTTTATCTTGCTTAGTATTGAACTTCTTGAGCCGTTGTCATCCAGGCAAACGGAGTGTTCCATCACACTCCTGACTTCTGCCATGTGGGTGGTGGACAGGCTTTGGGAAGTCAGGAAGTGAGTTGCTCTCCACAGCATTTGCAATCTCTGACTTGCTCTTGCACAGTATTTGCATGGCTAGTCCAGTTCAGTTTCTGATCAATGATAACCTTCCCCCCAACACCCTCCCCAGGATGTTAATGGTGAGTAATTCAGCAATGGTAATGCTGTTGAACATCAAGGCAAGATGTTTAGATTCTCTCTTGTTGGAGATGGTCATTGCCTGGTGTGGGGCTAATGTTAATTACCAATTATCAGCCCAAGCCTGAATGTCTTCCAGGCCTTTCTGCATCTGGGACTGTCCTGCTTCTGTATCTGAGGAATTGTGACTGAATTGCTGTGAACACTGTGCATCATCAGTGAACATCCCCACTTCTTACCTTATATTGAAGGGAAGGTCATTGATAAAGCTGCTGAAGATGGTTAGACCTAGGCCACTACCCTGAAAAACTCCTGGGGCTGAAATGATTGGCCCCCAACCACCACAGCCATCGTCCTTTGTCTTTTTTTCTTCATTCACGGGATGTGGGCTTCGCTGGCTGGGCCAGCATTAATTGCCCATCCTTAGTTGCCCTTGAGAAGGTCGTAGTGAGCTGCCTTCTTGAGCCGTTGCAGTCCATGTGGTGTAGGTACAACCACAGTGCTGTTAAGAAGGGAGTTCCAGAATTTTGACCCAGCGACAGTGAGGGAACAGTGATATATTTCCAAGACAGAATGTTGAGTGACTTGGAGGGGAACTTCCATGTGGTGGTATTCCCATCTATCTGCTTCCCTTGTCCTTCTAGATGGTAGTGGTCGTGGGTTTGGAAGGTGCTGTCTAAGGAGCCTGCAGCCTACCATCTTGTAGATGGTACACACTGCTGCCACTGTGAGGTGGCGGGATTGAATCTTCGTGAACGTGGTGCCAATCAAGCGGGCTGCTTTGTCCTGGACGGTGTCAAGCTTCTTGTGGGAGCTGCACTCATCGGGCAAGAGGGGTGTATTGCATCACACACCTGACTTGTGCCTATAGATGGTGGACAAGCTGTGGGGAGTCAGGAGGTGAGTTACCTGTCACAGGATTCCTAGCCTCTGACCTGCACTTGTAGCCACAGTATTTATATGGCTAGTCCAGTTCAGTTTCTGGTAAATGGTAACCCCCTGGATGTTGATAGTGGGGGATTCAGTGATGGTAATGCCATTGAACATGAAGGGGCGATGGTTGGATTTTCTCTTGTTGGAGATGGTCATTGCCTGACAGTTGTGTGGCGCAAATGTTGCTTGTTACTTGTCAGCCCAAGCCTGGATATTGTCCAGGTCTTGCTGCATTTGGACATGGACTGCTTCAGTATCTGAGGAGTTGTGAATGGTGCTGAGCATTGTGCAATCATCAGCGAACATCCCCACTTCTGACCTTTTAATGGAAGGAAGGTCATTGATGAAGCAGCTGAAGATGGTTTGGCCGAGGACACCATCCTGAGGAAATCCTGCAATGATGTCCTGGAGCTGGGACGACTGACCTCCAACAGCCACAACCATCTTCCTTTGTGCTAAGTATGACTCCAACCAGCATGAATATTTGACAAGCCTGCTTCCAAATTACCTCCTACAGGTGTTCCTGCCCCATCTGATTTCACAGAAGTCAACATAGCAGCAGTCGATGCGTCACTGCCAGATGTTGCTAAAACAGGTACACCCTGTGCAGTTTGTGACTTGCCCTTTGCTGAGTCAGCAACTGTTTTGTACTGCAGAGATAAGCATCCTTAAGATGTTTCAAAAGTCACTTTTTGAATATGTATATTTTGAGGATAGCAATGCATTGTTAGTATTGGTGATTGTGAACATGTTAACAAAATCTAGTCCTAATATCAGTTTATATTTGTGCTCTCATTTAAAGTGGGTGGAGTCAGTCACAGAAGAACATAAGAAGCAAAAGGTAAATGAAGATGAAGAATTGTGGAGGAATGCTGATTTAGATGTGGTCATGTTTGATTGGCAGGAAGCTGAAGAAGGCACTGATGACTGGATGAATGGCGAATGGGAACCCGTTGAGACACGTGACCCTCAGGCAAGCTCCTTCGATCATAAGAAAGTTCATAGAGCTCTGGTGAATGCTGAAGGGACTGTAAGCAAGCCACGACCTTGTAGCAGTAAGTTGGGCAATCTGCCATTGGCCAAGGAGTTGATGCAGATCAGCCCTATATTGCACCATAATATTTCAAAGAAAACTAATTCTGATTCCTCTTCAGAAAATGGGGTTTCAGGTCATGCTGTTCTGTCAGGGAGTGATGTGCAGGACCTTGAAGAGTCAGGAAATGTGCTAAAATATTGTTCATCTTCAGACACATGTAAACTGAGTAAGTCAGTATTGGCTGCCTTCGATGAGATATCAAACCAACTCAGTGCTACAGAGGATCATTTACCATTAGAAGACAGAAATCTACTTGGACTTGAGTTGTCTGATTGTCCTAACATTCTGGATGATAATTCTGCAGCACTGGAGAAAAATGTATCAATTGCTGTTTGTGATGAAGAAAGGAAGAAATGTTATTCAGCTGTTGATATTGCAACCAAAGGTTTGGCCAAGGGCATGAAATTGCAGGATCAGTTTGCAGAGGAAGCTACTGGGAAGTTGCAGTCAGCACTCATAACGGAGAGTGCAGAAACTTTGCAGAGTGAACAGGAAACCAGTGCCCCTGCTTGCAAAGTTGGAAATGGTTATTCTGGGCTTCATCCAGAGAAGTATCAAGAGGAACTGTCTGAAGAAAACCTAAGAAATGACATTGATTTTAAGGATGGTAAAGGTATGCATTTTTAACATTTTGACCACTGTAAAGCTATTTATTCCAATGTCTCGGTTTTATTTTGAACATTTTACATGCAAAGGTGCTCTGTTTATCCTGCATATTATATTTGGTTTATCCTTTTGGCCAATGATATTTATTGAAACAATTGGTTCTTTTTTGTAAGAGAAACTCGAAAACTTTGTAAAACTCGAAACTACATTTGGTCAGCTTGTTGCACAGGCAATTAAACATATTGGAATAGTGTTTCAACTTTGGGCACAATCAGGAAATTATACGTAAATTGTGCTTGATGTCTGTTTTTCTGAAGTAAAGTTATGCTTCAAGTTTCTGCCCAAACTCTTTTGCCTAATCTCAAACCTAAAACCTTCCATGAACAGTGCAATCCATCAGTAAAATAGGAGGTAATTGTTTATTTTTTTCTTTGCATAAAAAGTGAGGGAAGACAGAGGCATGACATCTGTGGCATGGCAGCCCAGGGTTTAGTGGTCCTGCCCTTGAGATGATGCTGGAGGTGGTTAGAGATAATTGAGCAATCTTGTTCCCGGAGAGATATAGGAGAAAGCCAGCCAGCCAGCCAGACCCAACAGGCTTGTCTCGAGTTGGTAGAGCAAGTGAGCAGCCTCAGCGTTGTGAGAAGGATCTGGTGCAGTGTTGTAAGGTTCAATGACCACCTTCATTCTGGCAAGGTGAGTACAGTGTGACACCCAGATATCAGGCCACCAGGTCTGCAGACCTGCCAGCTGAGCTGCCTGAGGGATCATGAAACTCCTGATCATGGAAGAAATGTGCGCCCAGAATACTGACCTGTAAGCAAGGCGCAAAGCCCTAGTGCTATTGAGGAGTTGGCAGCATTGATAAATGCAGCATCTCACTTAAAAGAGCTGCTTGAATTGTTGAGACTGGCCAGCATTGTCTTATCTTTATCCTTTGTCCTTGCAGGAGAAGAGGGTGCACAGTGCCAAAGAGGGCTCTTAGGGGAGGATGAGTGCCCAGTTCACCATTCCTACTAGAATTGGGGAGGCAGCCCTTGACACCACAAGGATAATTCACATGAGAAGTGGGCGATAGAGCGATGGGAAAACCTGTCTGTAGATCTAGGGGATGGAATTTACATTTCCCAAGCACCAGAATGCCAAAGTTTCAGCTGCAATGGGAAACCTTGTGGAGGGGGGAGCATGTCAGTGCCACAGCAACATCACTGGGGTCCTCAGAGAAGCCACAGAGCCAGCACCATGACACCCTCTCCCAGCACAAATATACACTCACCAGTGGGTCCTTGAGAATGATTAGAAAGGGTGGCACGGGATGAAGAACATGTCTGGAATGAGCAGGAGGAGGTGAGGGAGGCAGCTGTGGACAGTTCACCCTTTGGTGGAATGAAGGAAAAGCACAGCCATGCTCAGTGGGCCCTCGTCCTGTTACAATCCTTGGCCAAACCCCGGGACGTGGGGAGAGGTCCAGTTAGGGACCAGTAACGTTTTGTTTAAAGTGGTTAAAGGTTGAAATTCAAGACATCTTTTAGAATAAAGCCACAAGATCCACAAGTTTTGAACAAACAAAAATAAAATTTACTATACAAGTTCAGAAAGATAAAGCAATTTACAATGTGTATCTTATACACTAACATTCAGGGTAAGTATGAGGTACATGTGAATTAACAGGCAAACTGTGGTCGAACACATCACACTACAGAGTAAATGACAGATGCAACCAAAGACAGATTCAATGGATTTCTCAAGAAATCACCCAGACATTGGTCCCACTGAGTCAACCAATCTTACTGAAACTTGGTCTTTCGCACGAGGGTTTCCAATCTCCACCTTTGAAGATCCTGCCTTGGAATATACTCCAAATGTGTCTCCCACTCGAACGGCTTTAACAGTGGCCCACTTTGCAGAGTTTTTTTTATTCATCTTGGGACATGGGCGTCGCTGACTAGGCCAGCATATATTACCCATCCATAATTGCCCTTGAGGAGATGGTGGTGAGTTGCTGCCTTGAACTGCTGCAGTCCATGTAGTGTAGGTACACCCACAGTGCTGTTAGGGAGGGAGTTCCAGGATTTTGACCCAGCGACAGTGAAGGAGCAGTAATATATTTCCAAGTCAGAATGGTGAGTGGTTTGGAGGGGAAATTCCAGGTGTTCGTATTCCCTTGTGCCAGCTGCCCTTGTCCTTCTAGATGGTATTGTTCGTGATTTTGGAAGGTGCTGTCGAAGAAGGCTTGGTGAGTTTCTGCAGTGCATCTTGTGGATGGTACACACTGCTGCTACTGTGCGTTGGTGGTGGAGGGAGTGGATGTTTATGTATGGGATGCCAATCGAACGGTCTGCTTTGTCCTGGATGGTGTCAAGCTTCTTGAGTGTTGCTGGAGCTGCACTCATCCAGGCAAGTGGAGAGTATTGCATCATGCTCCTGACTTGTGCCCTGTAGATGGTAGATAGGGTTTAAGGAGTCAGGATGTGAGTTACTCATCGCTGGATCCCTAGCCTCTGACCTGCTCTTGTAGCCACAGTATTTATATGGTGAGTCCAGCTCAGTTTCTGGTGAATAGTATCCTGCAGGATGTTGATAGTGGGAGATTCAGTGATGGTAATGCTGAATGTCAAGGGGTGATGGTTAGATTCTCTCTTGTTAGAGATGGTCATTGCCTGGCACTGACCAGTGGAGAGCTTTCCCCCTGATTCCCATTGACTCTAGTTTTGCCAGGGCTCCTTGATGCCACACTCGGCCAAATGCTGCCTTGATGTCAAGGGCAGTCACTCTCGCCTCACCTCTGGAGTTCAGCTCTTTTGTCCATGCCTGAACCAAGGCTGTAATGAGGTCAGGAGCTGAGTGGCCCTGGCAGAAGCCAAACTGAGCACCAGTGAGCAGGTTATTGCTAAACAGCTGCTGTCTTGATAGCACTATCAATGACCCCTTCCATTACTTTACCGGTGACGGAGAGAATACTGTAGGGGGGTAATTGACCGGGTTGGATTTGTCCTGCTTTTTGTGGACAGGATGTACCCCACCCATTTCCCCTGACTTCAGTAATATGACATATGTAACTATCTTCAATAAGGGAGGTAAATCATACTGTGGAAACTATTGAGGTATTTCCCTATTGTCTGTAGCAGGAAACGTCCTGACATGCATTCTCCTGAATTGCCTACTTCCTGTGGCTGAGGAAATCCTCTCGGAGATAGCATGGCTTTAGATCTTCCAGAGGAACCTCTGACATGGTCTTTGTTGCCAGACAAATCCAAGAAAATTGTCAAGAACAACACCAGGAACTCTTCATTGCTTCCATCGACCGAACCAAAGCATTTGACTCCATAAACTGCGATGCCCAGTGGATTGTGCTCCAAAGGTTTGGATGTCCAAGAAGTGTCATCACATTCCTGCAATTCTTCATGATGATATGACTGCAACTGTCTTGAGTGGGAGATCTGAAACAGACGACTTCAAAATACAGACTGGGATCAAGAACAGCTGTGTGATAGCCCCCACTATTTACAATCTACCTGACAGTGGCTATTCACTTCATCAAAGATCAACTGCCCTCTGGCGTCAGTATTAAATACCGCCCAAATGGAAAACTCTTTAACCTCAGTCCTCTCTGTGCCAAATTAAACTGACCTACCATAAACATACATGATCTACAGTTAGCAGACGACTACAGTGTCTTTTCCCACTCTACAACAGATTTGCAAGCCAATCTCGATCTCTTCAACTCTGCATACGAGAGACTCTACCTGTCCTTGAAGGTTTCCGAAACAAAACTCACATCAGCCAAATATATTGAAGAAGACACTCTGGAATATGTTGAGCACTTCCCATACCTTGACGGCCGCCTTTCTCAAAAGGAGGAGCTCTAACACTGGATCAGCTGTGCCAGCTCAGCCTTCTACAAAGTATGGCAGCTAGTGTTTTACAACAAAGCAAGCCAACAAAGGTCCTAGTGTATAGAGCAGTTGTTGCCACCACACAATCTGGCGTGTGACCTGGACAGTGTATCAATGGCACGTAAGAGTGCTAGCAAAATTCCATCAGCAGTGCCTCTTCCACATCCTCTGAATTCAATTGAAGGACCATCGAACAAACTCTTTCCTCCTTGAAGCCAGCTCCAAAAGCATTCAGGCAAAACTCCTGCAAAATTAATTTTGATGGACTGGACACTGTGTCCGGATGGCTGAAAAGCATTTCCCTCACCAGGTCCTGTTTTCTCAACTCTCAAATAACCAACATTCCAGAGGAGAAGATAGAAAATGCTTCAAAGACACACTGAAGCTCCCTTGAAGGCAACAGCATTGACATTGACTGGGATGAGCTTGCCACCAATTTTTCAAAATGGTGACAACTTGTTCATCGAGGTGCAATACGCTTTGCCTCACCATTAAGACATTGTGACTTAGAGCAGCAGCAGAGAAGGGAAGAAAAAGAAGCAAATCCTGCAATCTGGATCCTACTACCTTGTGGGACATTCTTCCCCATGTGCCCAAAGATCTATGGGTCAAGAATTGGCCTATTCCTTCACATGAAGACCCATGGCAGAAATTCGCGACCCTGAGTAGATGTCATCCTCAAATCGAAGGACAGCCAACAATCTCTGGACTTGACTTATCCAAGACTGGTCTCCTGCGTTCTACCCTCAGTAAACTTGAGCTCATCCAAAACATTGCTGCCTGTTAACTTGCATCAAGTCCCGTTCCCCTATCACCCTGGTGCTAGCTGACTTAGATTGGCTTCTGGTCAAGTAATGTCTTGATTTTAAAATTCTCATCCTTATTTTCAAATCCCTCCATGGTCTTGCCCTCCTTCCCCCTTCCCAACTCTGTAATTTCCTCTTGCCCCATCACCCTCTGAGATAACTGTGGTTACCTAATTTTGGCCCTTTAAATGTGCCCGATTTTAATTGCTCTACCATTGGTGGCCATACTTTACCTGCAGTTACCTAGAGCTTAAGTTCTGGAATTTCCTTCCTGAACCTCTCCGCCTCTCTACCTTGCTTTCCTCTTTTAAGGCACTCCTTAAAACCTACTACTTTGATCAAACCTTTCAGTTATCTGACCTAATATCTCCTTTTGACGTCCAGTATCATACTTTGTTGTCTCCTTTTGAGGTCCAGTATCATACTTTGTTTTGTAATGCTTATGTGAAGCATGTCAGGTTATTTTATTACATTTAAAGGTGATAAATAGTTGTTGTGGGCATTAACCCGGGATATACTTCTGTTCCCAGAAATAGGAATAGACCAAAACTAGGGTTGTTGGGTTAGGAAGTACATGTTTGCAA
Source organism: Cetorhinus maximus (assembly GCF_964194155.1). Taxonomy (NCBI): domain Eukaryota; kingdom Metazoa; phylum Chordata; class Chondrichthyes; order Lamniformes; family Cetorhinidae; genus Cetorhinus; species Cetorhinus maximus. The sequence continues at coordinate 74,976,868 of NC_135896.1, forward strand.
TGTGTTTCTCTGTTAATAATGCTTAGAAAAGTGTTAAGCTTTGCTCCAGTTCTAACCTTCAGCACCTGGCTTTCTAGATTATAACACCTTGCAGTTCCACACATTCCTTTCTCTCCAGCCATAGAAACAGAAAATGCTGGAAATATTCATCAGGCCTGGCAGCATCTCCGGAGAGGGAAACAGAGGGAACATTTCAGTTTGATTGCATTTCATCAGAGCATGCCTTTATCTCCATCTGTCTCGTTAAATTTCCAGCTTAAATGCAGTGATGTTACAAAATACTTTTTTTATAATATTTTTATACTTTCTCCATCTTCACACAGCATCATTCTATTGCCCTCTTACAACCAGCCGTCAGTCACCCTCAAACATTATCATTCCATCTTGAATACACATTTCACCTTTACGGAAAGAATGCCACTTGCATGGAGAATCAGACATGGCAGGCCACTGTGTACATGCTCGCCCAGACTAATGGGCTGCACACTCAAGACGCCACCGCTTCTCATCCCTTGCCTTCATCCCTCAGACAGAGCCACTCATGCTGTCTCGTGCCCCTACACAGGTATAGGTGCGACAGATTTTGGCAGAGCCCTCACGGGTTCCAAAACCCAGAGGACTCGTCATGGGCATCTCAGTTGCCAGAACAGGGGAACGAGCAGCCTGCTTCCAGCTCAGCCGAAACTGCAGAGTTGCACTACATAGGAGTAAGAGGAAGCGGATGAGAAAGACATATTAGTTGCGTAGGGGATTTTCTTGGGTGCTTATACTAATGGTTTTGGAGTTATTGTGATGTTTATTTCAACAAGTGAAAGGCTTTATTGGATCTCCTCATGGTCATGGCCTCTATTTTGTTGCATCCCCCATATACCCTGGACAATATCCTTCAGGCAAATGGCACAATCAGTCTTTATAAGGAGGAACGGGTGTGAATGTTCTCTCCACAGATGCTGTTAGACCTGCTGAGTTTTTCCAGCATTTTCTGTTTTTGTTTCAGATTTCCAGCATCCGCAGTATTTTGCTTTTATACAAGGGGCGTGAATGTGATGGATGGCTAGTTGACTGTAGGAGTGAGGTGCGTCTTCAGGTATAGGGGCGTAGGATTTCTGATGGTACTGTCAGGTGGCCTCACGTGCACAGGTTAAGAGAAGTGCCTGGATGTGTCCATGGGCTTCTCTGGTAGCAAAGTTGTGGCTGCAAGCACCATGGCCACATTTGGCTCCCCTTCCTTGGAGAAGGAGCCAGTCATTCTGCACATGCAGCTCCAGTCCGCCCCGCAACAAGATGCTGTGAAAGGCACAGCAGATCACAACTGTTCTTTGAGACCCTAGATGGGTCATACTGAAGGGTGCTTCCAGATCTGTCTAGACACCTGAGCTGCATCTTGAGCAACCTAATGTCTTATTCTATTATTCACCTGATGGTGCTATGTCTCCTGTTTGCATCTCTCCTCTGGCTCACTGATAGGCTTCCCTCAAGGAGTCAACAGCCACATCTTCAGATTTGAAGAGATTTGTCTCCCAGAAACCAGGCTATATGGAGGAGAAACAACCTCCAGGAGATGTGACTGTAAAGAATGAATGGGACACGGCAGCTCCCTGGATATCTACTACAGACCTGCACATTCACCTCCTGGTGGTCACAGACTAGCTGGACATTGACATTAGTGGAATCTCTTGCACTTCATGAAAATCCTGACTGACCTGAGGCCATCGTAATTGCCACATGTGTATAGTCAATGACTCTGTCAGTGGGAACTCAACCATTGCAGTGAAGCCGACTGCCCTCTGGGTTTGGCTAGTCTCATCCTGGGCAATGTTCACGTAATTGGCAACCTTGGAAAACGAGGTATTGGTGACATGGATGTTACAAGTATGGGCAGCAGATTGAGATCCACAACATGTGGAAATGCTTCCAGTAGATTTGTCAAAGGTGCCAGAGTGAAGAAATTCAGGACTGTGAGAGCATGATGGCTACTGACAATGTGTGGTCACCTGATCCTTTTGGAAGGTGGTTCTGTTCCAGGATGCTTCATATGTCAGCAATGACCTATTGCGTAAGCCTGAGCCGCCTCAGATACTGTTGCTGTATCATGTTGAAAAGGCTCATCCTCTGCCTATAGACCCTGTGCTGAATGTATTTCCTCCTTTCCACGAGAGCTCTCTGTCCATCCCCTCCGTCCTGCAGAGCGGCATATGACTGTGGAGAAGGCAGCTACTACAGGTGTTGCTGTTTTTGCTGCTGCTGGTGCCCTTTCTGTTGTTGCAGCTACTGCTGCTGCTGGTGTGGCTGTTCCAGTTCTTCCTCCTCAGAGGTTGAGATTACTGCAGTGTAAGTTTCTCTCATGCTGCAGTGAAGGCTGACCACAAGGAAGCTGAGGTGTCGGCGAGTATACTCCAAGGCACTAGAATGTAACTAAAAAGTTGAAATTGGTGTTTTTAGGATGTCAAAAATACTTCTGCAAGCACTGTGGCTGACCACAAGTTTAATGATTTTGGTAGTTCCCATCGCATCAATTTCATTACACAATCACTCGCCTCACTGACCCTGGCTTTTGAAATCAGAATATAGGGCCAAAGTTAATTACCTATTAAATATTTCAATTACTTAGCCAACAGCTGCACGGTAGTTTCCCACTGGCTTGCAAGTCCACCTGGATCAAACTCAAAAGTGGATGTAATCATGTCGGGTTTCTGACCCAATGCCATTTTTGGGGAATTATCCTCACACCTGTGCCCACCTCCCTTTGGCAGTTAAAATTCAGCCCAGAAGCTCAAATTTGAAGAGCCTCCTCAGACTGAAACTTACCATCCTCATCAATTTGATGTAGGTTTGTGGGTTGTGACAGTTTAAGGGAAATTATTGTGAAACCTGCACTAAAGATCAAAGAAACTGTATTTACTCTTGATGTAAATTGCACAAAATTCCTTGATGTTTTGTGCTGGTTCAGCCAATTTCACCTACTTTGTACTGGTAGTACTCAAGCAAACTTTCCCTCATGTTATGAATCGTTTTTAATGAGGTCTGAAAGTTTGGTACTACATGTCATAATTTTTAAATGATTTTTTTGTCCATTGGAAATAGTTGACTTGAAAACTTGCCTCCAATTTGATAACATTGATTTCTTAGAAGCTAGAGTTCTTCCAACATAGTGGTATGTGTTCAGTTAAACAGTTTTGCCCTCTAAAACCCTGCACCGAACAGACATGAGCAAACATTATTCAAGAACCAACATGCTGTTTTTATTTCCAAGGAGTTAATTTATATTTTCTCTAATTTGTTGAATTATTAGCCATGTTGAAAGATCTAGTATTGCCCAGGCCTGTGGGTAGATTTGCACCCAGGCTATTATTGTATGTCACCTGCTAAAAGGTTCAAATCATTTATGGAATCTACTACAAAGGAAAATTAGAGATGAAATATCCACCCCCTCAATGACATAAAATGCTTCCTTGTGGTTTTAGTAATGTAGGTAGCTACAATATGGGGTGCATTTTGCTCTTGGCATGTGGGATGGGCAAAGGCCAAGTTATAACTGAGATTCCATTTTTGTGTTTGATTGCTAGGAATGATGCATTTTTTTGTCCATCCCTGATGGTGGTATTTGGCCTTGTACTTGAGTGAGTACTTTATTTACAACTGGGTAGCTTGCTAAGCCATTTCAGAGAGCATTCAGAGTCATCCGCATAGTATGGGGCTGGATTAATGTGTAGGCCAAACTGGGTAATGGTGGCCAATTCCTTTCTCTGGCGGACAATAGCGAACTTGTTAGTTTTTCATTTTCATAGCTTCATAAAGTGGTTACAGCAAAGAGGTCATTCGAGCCATGCCCGCTTCGCTGTAAGAGCTACTCAGGTAGTCCCAATCCTCTGCCTTTTGTCCGTAGCCTTGCAAATTTTTTCCCTTCAAATGATTTGCCAGCCACCTCAAATCAGTATCCTCTGTTTCTCTACCCTTCCGCCAATGGAAATAGTTTCTCTCTATCTGCGCTGTCTGAACCCCTCATGATTCTGAACACCGCTATCAAATCTCCTCTTAACTTGGTAACTTCGCTTCTCTAAAGTGAACAGCTTCAGCTTCACCAATTTATCCTCATAATTAAAATCTCTCATCCCAGGAACCATTCTCGTAAATCTTTTCTGCACTCTCTACTGCCTTTACATCCTTCCTAAATGCGGTGTCCAGAATTGGACACGATACTCCAGTTGAGGCCAAGCCTGTGTTTTATAAAGGTTCACCATAATTTCCTTGCTTTTATACTCTATGCCTCTATTTATGATTTTCTGGTGCTAGCCTACAAATTAATAGATCTGTTGAATCCAATTTCATAACTTGTTAACTAATAAATTCTAATCCGGGACATCACAGTACAAGAACAGTATGACACCAGGGAACCTAAAATGCATTTAAATTTAGTGCTTTGTACATGTTTTGTTTTATTTGCTACATAGGCCACTGGTCAGTAATTTCTGGAACATCAAAGATATGATAAGTTACTCCATTTCATCAATACTTCCATGATAACCAACATAACAGAATATTGTGTATATTTTTAAATTCCCCTTCTGCCTAGGCATATGACTCATTCTTCAGTGATCACATGAGACAGTTTTTCTATTAATGTTCTGATTGATTTGAGGCAGTAGGTTATTTTTAAAAGACATCAACCAACTGTCTATTGTATATTTATGTGCAACTTTGTCTTTCTTCAGAGGCGTCTGGCGATTCAGCCGTTGATTTGAAACCAAGCACAAAGATTTTACCCGATGCTGCCATTTTAGACATTACCAATACTATAATTGGGATGATGGTATGATTAAGCATAATTTTTTTCCAGAGAATTGAATTAACTATAAATCCTAATTTATTGTTTAGTTTCTGTTTTTAATTTGCTGATTAAATAAATACTGTAGTGTCACGCCTAACTGCAAGACTATTCTCCTTCAAAAACACAGGCGTTGAATTCTGGGACTGAATTTTGTGTAGCAAAAGCAGGATTACCATAGTTCTACTGGCGTGTTAAATCCAGCGTGATGACAGCGGATGCTCCAAAATCAGGAGCCCCCCCCCCCCAAGCCGTTTTTAAAACCCCATTAACCATCAATTAAGGTACTTCGGAGTGCAGTAGACTGGGATAAAATGTGCCCCACACCATAATGTGGTGGGTGCATGAGAAACTTGGCCAATAGAAGTCTTTTTTTGTCAAACTGCTGAAAAGGTGGAGATGAAGACTGCAAGAGTGACAATGCCTGACTTTAGTAGAAGAGTCTGTTGAGACTTTTTGAAAATTGTGTTTTTCATATAAGTTTCATCTAATTCAGGGCAATTCCTCAGGCAAGGGTCCAAAAAAGAAGTCATCGTTGAGCATTGTGCCATTTGTGCTGTGAAATGCTGTCCCCTATGGGAATTGTACATTCTGCTGGAGGCACTTCCACCAGTGAGGAGGAGAAAGAGGAGGCCAGCTGGCCAGGGTCAAGTGCACCATGGGGTACAGAAAGGTGGGCAACCTGCTGCAGAGTGAGGGCTTTGGAAGGGAGGCTCTAGCAGCAGGCAGGCAGAGGTAGGTGGAGGCCTCACCCTGCTAATTAAGTGTACAGGGTCAGAATGTCTTACCTTCGCTCTGTCATCTGAAGGTGCCTCCAAAGACGTCACCTTTCAAGAGAATTTGTCATATCTCTCTGCAACATGCTTTCGGCTGAGATAGCCTCGAATTGTGTGGGTCACCACCCGATGTCTGGCCTTAAAAGTAACAGTGGCATTGAATTTTTTCACCTCTAGCTCATTCCAGGCTGCACGTGGAGACCTCAGTGGGATCAACTCAGTGAAGTCACCCAACCTACAGCACATCATTGTATTAAGGTCTTTACTGATGCCATGTTTATCAGTACATCAGTATATTTGCTTTACATCTGACAAGTGGCATGAGCCAGAGGCTTTGCAGCCATGGTTAGTTTCACATGGGTACAAGGGATAATTGATTGCACCCATGTAGCCATAAACGTACCAGAAAAACAGCTTGGGGCATTCATAAACTGAAAAGGATAACGCTCAATAAATGTACAATCAAAGAGTTATGCAGGTGCGTGCATGTTACCCAGGAAGCAGCCGCAATGCATGCATCCTCAGACATTCAGGTACCGGGATGTTTACTAACCCAGAAGCTTTGGGTGGCTGGCTGCTTGCTTGAAGACAAAGGCTACCCCTTAAAAACTGATGATGACTCCAGTAAAAAGTCCACTGAGCGTAGGTGCAATGATAGCCATGCCACGACCAGGGCCATCAGTGAGCAGAATGCCTGCATAGATCAGGTGGCGCTCTCCAGTCGGCACCAACCAGTGTGTCTCATTTGGTAGTCGTTTGCTGTGCATTGTACAACCTGGCCCTCCAGAGAGGAGAACCCCTGCCTGAGGAGGAATTAATGAAGACAGCCTGGTCTGATGTTGCACCTATGGGGATCAAAAATGAGTGTTAAGGGCACCTTCAACTTTTGAGATGAGTGAGCTGAGACGTGCTTCCTCACTGCAAACACTGAAACCATTGGGAGATGTGAATGCGTTTGAACCTTGCACCATTCAACATAGAGGCACACTTTCTTCCTCAATGCCTTCAAAGTCGCAAACCATCAATGCTACCTTCCTGTCAGCTTTCCAAGTTTCATGCACGGTCCCCTCCCCAGCCCCTTCAGAACTGCTTGTTGGAATTATAAAAATGCGCCCTTGGAATATCACCACTTCGGGGCCTTCCTCCTATCTCAGTTCAACCTATGGCCCAGTTTTCAGCAACTGCAGGACCTCCTACTCGATGGATGTCAGCATTGCCAAGCTCGGTACGCCACCTCCAGTCCTGTTCCACACTCTGGCATTGCGCGTCATCTTCTCCTGCAATTGAGGAGGCAATTTGTAATGATAATGCTGTTGTATCATTATGTGTTTTGTCATCTCACCTTTTTCTCAATGCCCTTTGCAAACAAACAGGTGTGGCATTAACCCCTGCTGCCCCCCCCCCCCCCCCCCAAATAACCCCTTTTGCCATGAAGAGTACCATGTTTGCATCATGCCACTTTACACACTTGGGCAACATAAAAGACAATCCCATAATTGACCCTTCACATCACCCTTCAATATATGTCCACCTTTATAATGGTGACACAATCACCTTGCAGATCTCTAAAGGTCATTGAGCCTTTTGTGGCATTGCAGCCAGGTCCACTGGGTGCCTTCAAGGCCACTAACCTCTGCTGTGACCTCCATCCAGCTGCTTTTTGTCTGGCCATCAGCAGGCATGAGGACCTCATGCCTGTCACCCACAGCCTGGAGGAGGACTCACAGGAATTGTTGTCAAACCTTGGTCTTTGATCTTTTGCCCTCCCCAGCTCCTGGCTCCATTCTCTTGGCTATCTGTGGAGAGACAAATGGCTGAGGTTGAATATCTGCCTACAGACTTGCAATTCATCTAGGGAATGGGTCAGCTGCACCCCAATGTTATTTATTCTCTGGCAAAGGCCCTGAACGCTTCCAAACTAGCAGAGTAGTTATACACATTTATAAACAAACTTTTACCGACTGCAATAGTTTGCTGAAATTCAAATTCTTCAGTCCAAAATTCTTAAACGACCAAGAATGCTTTCTGGTGAAGTTGCTACATTACTGAGTCAGGGGTGCCTTTAAATGGATCGCCATGATGTCCTTCTGAAATTGACAACATTTCAGAATTGCTGAATGGCTAACACATTGGGAAGCTGCCTCCAACCCATCGCTTTTCACATTTAAGTGCAATGTGTTAGGCTGTGCATGAGAAACCTTCGTAGGTGAGATGGGTTGACAATTTAAATATTTAATAGCTTATTAAGGGCCATTTTAATGGGGTTTTGGGATTTAACTGAGTGTTCTGGTTTCCTTAGCTTCCTCGAACTCGCCGGCGAAAACATGGCAAGAGCACAGCGGCAGTTGATGGGGCTGAAGAAATGGCAGTAGAAATTCCCATAAGTATTGAAACTACTTATGCTTCCTTGCATAATTGTGTGAAATGCTTTGGGCCCAGCTCTTATTTTAAGAGTTTACTTTCACTTCCTTGCAAGATACTTGCATTAATTTACAGATGTTTACTAGTTTGGAGGTTACTTTCACTATTTGGATGGCTTGTACAGCTAATCACTATGCATTTGTGATATAACAGACCATCATGAGTACTCCTTATGCTATCTTGGCTTGCACCTAAGAAGAGGACCAAGTGCACCAGCAGCAGGAAGAGCACCAGCAATAATGCCAGCAACAGCCTGGTCCTTTCAGGCCTCCCAATCCTCAGTAGACAGGGGATAAGCAGAGAGCTGCAGTTTTCAATAGATGGTATTCGCAGATGTAGGGTGTTCAGGCAAAAGATCAGCTTCCTGGACATGTCGGAATACTTAGGGCAGAATTTATTGTCCCATAGGTGAACCCAAATGGGAGTAAAATAGTGCGTGATGACGCCGGGTGAGCGTCCGGACATCACTGTGCACTCGCGCGATATTTCGTTCGGCAGGCACGCGCATGTGTGAGAACGGTACCCGCCATTAATTAAGTGGCCACTTAAGGGCCTTAACAGTCCTATTGACTGATGATGTTACCTTGGCCGTGCAATTTTCTGCTCATTGCGAGGGCAAAACAGTCAGGTGGCCAGCTGACATTTTCACAAACCACATCCAAGGGCAGGATAAAAAGGGTCAGTAGCATTGCCAGTGTGAATAGTGAGCCGTTTTAGAGAGAGTTTGTAGCTGATTGCTTATTGGTGCTTGACAGCTTCATCTGTGTTCGGGGCTTCATTCGTAGCATTTCCAGGCTTCATTTCAGCACTCATTACTGTCCGCTGGCCCAGGAGGATTCAGACAGTGTGGCCCCTTCCAGATATCAGACAACCTTCTCTTACCTTGGTAACGGGGATTGTGGTCTGTGCTGAAGGCATCTCCTCTGAGGAAGAGAGGGGCTGAAGAGAGAGGAGGCCTGGCGTCCCAGTGCAGTTTCCGGGAAGAGACCTGTGGGAGGAGAGGCACAGGCATAAGGGGCGCAGGGCCAGCAGGTAGTCCAAGGCGGAAGAGGCCTCAGAAGATGCCACGATCCTGCTGCCAGGGTTTATAGGCGGCAATGCAGCTACCTCAATATGTCTGAGGTGCAATGCCAAAGGAGGCTCCACCTCTCAAAGGAGGGCAATCCTCCGTTTGCCAGATGATTGGGCCTGAGATCAGCTCCAACTGAGTGGACACCCCATGCCAGTGGCCCTCATCTTCTATGCCTCCGACTCTTTCCAGTGCTCGGTGGGGGTCTGTGTGAAGTCTCCCAACCAGCTGTACACCCAAGAACAGAGGCAGAGAAGGGTTACAGCCTGCTGGAAGAAGACCTGCTGCCAACTGTACCTGGAGGTCACGCTTCACCCTCCAGAGATCAGTCAGTAACATTTGCAGGATCTCGCAGTTGACCACCCACAAATGCTTTATGCAGGTGACTGATGCTATGGTTTCCAGCGCAGGTAAATATGTGCACTATGCCACATCTAATGCCAATCAGAATGAGTGCAGACTTGGGTGTGCATCTTTGGCTGTCTTCCCATGAGTGCAGGGCATTGTTGACTGGCACATATGTGGCAATCAAGAAACTGCCATATCATCTAGAAGTGCTCATGAACCATCAACATACAACAGGTATGCAACCACAAAAAGATGATCATGCAGGTGTGTGCAATATTCCCTTGGAACTGCCGGATGCTTACGTCCTCCACTGGTCTATTCTCCCTAATGACTTCACACCTCAAAGCAGCCTTAACTGATTGGTTGAAAGGAGATAAAAGTTTGGCTTATGGCACCCATGAGGAACCCAACCAATGAAGCCCAGGAGTGCTACAATGCGTGCCATATCAGAGGAGAATAAGGGCATGAGAGTCCCTTGCAGAGTCTCACTTAGATTTGGAGCTGCATTCTGGGCAAGCAGGAATGAGTGACTCAATACCAAGCAATACGTGAGAACAACAATCTTTATTAGACAACTATTAAACAACTGCTAATGGTTAAAAGAGAAGAAAAGAAAGATAACTTTATTAGAAAGAAAAGAAGAAAAAAACACTTTTTAGAAGGACAACTTACATACTATATTACAAATACATACAGGAACATACTATATTACAACTGGTAACCCCAAATTGGTCTGTTCACGACAGCTCCCCAAAATGGTAAAGATTTCCCTTCGGATGGACACTCTGGCCAGTCACTCAATCGACAGCTGTCTACCCCTTGTAGTCTTGAGTGGTTGACTAATCCATTCTGGTAGCAGCCCAAACGTTGGATGCTGTGCCTCTTTAAGTCCAATTTCTGACTCCATTCCAGCCTTTTAAGGCCTTCTCAAAACAAGAGTCTGGTAAACATTAGTCGTTATCAAATTCTCCTCACAGGCATTGCAAGGTTTGCAGACTTCGCAATATTCACATTTATGCATTTTTTGGTGTCTCCTATTTGCTGTCAATCAGATTACATATTATTCATCAATCAAATTCCATCTCCTGATTCCACACCATAGTTGATCACCTCATATGCAAGGCTACCCATTGTCCTGGCTTATAGTTCAAGGGTCATCAAATGCAGTAAGACACTGCTTGGACAACTTCTATTAGTAAATCTAGCCTGAAAAGGGAAAACAATGATATAGACGAACTACCAGCTGTGAATATGGTCAGCATGAAAAACAAAGTATTGGGGAAAACAAGGCCACAGTTAATAATATCATTGATTACTATTGATTAATTATTTGAATTAAAGCATAATTACACTTACTTTGTAGAGCTTGATTTAAAACTAACTTTTAAATATTCAATACAGGTTCTCAAAATCAAGAGCAAAGCAGAAATAAAATGAAAAAATATAAAATAGCAAAAATTAGTGGCTGCAGGCCTACGGGAGGCAGAGGAATGCCATGTGGCCAGTGCACCAGAGGCAGCGCACATTGCTGCCCAGTATGCCTGGGATATCCTTATAATGGCAAGATTCAGTTAGGTTCCACTAATGCACCCATCTGGCAGCCACATGCTAAACCCACTACCTCCCCACAACCCCACTGGTTTCCCCAAATACAAAGCAGTTCTGCAATCAACTAAGCATCCCTTTTCCAGTCACCATATTGCTCAAGTTACCATCCACCACAAGTGAGAAAAACCATTGCCAGCAGCATGCAAAAATGGGCAAGGTGGCAAAATGAGGCAAACAAATAATATTTACATGAGTCATTAGCAGCACGTTACCAATCAAACATTGCGTAACACACCCATGTGCAACTACAAATCTTTACTCTTCATTTTCAGGGTGCAACGCCTGTGGCTTCAGCAGAGGTAGAGGCGGGTTGTTCACATCACTACTTTGACTGCTGAGACGCCATGTCCTCTCGGTTTTGAAGTTGGTGAGGGCTCCACCAGAGACTGCTGTACCCCCACCTGTGTGGGCTAGGCTCAGCCATCTGGACACAAGGCAGCACCTGGGAGTACTGACTGAGGGGACAGGCAATCTGTCAGAATTGGATATGCTTTAGCAGAGTCCCCACTTTCATGTCCCCATTCACTATCATCCCTATCATGACACACCTGCACTTCCTCCTAGCAATTATCTGGAGAGCACTTTACCACAGATCAGTGGTAGACTGAAGCTTCATCAATCTTGTTTAAGGTGGCACAGTGTGTAAGCCATTGATGAAGGCCTGCATGTACTCATTTGATTGCAGCGTGGCCACTTGTTCCATGGACAAAGATTTTTACTCTTTCATGGGTATGGGCATCGCTGGCAAGGCCAGCATTTGTTGCCCATCCCTAATTGACCTTGAACTGTGTGGCTTGTTAGGCCATTTCAGAGGGCAGTTAAGAGTCAACCACATTGCTGTGGGTCTGGAGTCACACGTAGGCCAGTTAAGGACAGCATATTTCCTTCCCTAAAGGACATTAGTGAACCAGATGGATTTTTATGACAATTGACAATAGTTTCATGATCATCATTTCTGAGGTTAACTTTCAATTCCAAATTTTATTAATTGAATTTGAATCCATGTCCCAAGAGCATTCGCCTGTGCCTCTGGATTACTAGTCCAGTGACAATACCACTACGCCACCATCTCTTTCCTCATTGCAAAGGCCTGTGACATCATGGACTCCTCCAATCTCTCTGCAAACAAGCACAACGTGGCTGGAGAGCCTGCCTATACATCGCCATACCTTGCTGCTCTAGAAGTATCCCCTGCATCGATGGTCCCCAAGGTTCAGCATCTTCATCCAACTGAACCAAGCTTGGTGTGTCCTGCATACTCCCCCGCAGCCTCACCACCATCTACTCATGCTCACTTAGGTTATGAGAGAGCTGCCAATTCTTTTCCTTACTGGTCACACCAAATTATGTATGTCTGAGCTGATGTGTGGTCAGGTAACATCTGTGGGGGAAGCGTCATGCAAGCTGTGAGATTTGGGCTGTTCTCCATTGGTGCAATATTCCTGTTCTGTTCCTTCTCGAGGACGTTGTTACTTCTGGCTTCCTGGACCTGGGGTGCACTGGGCACTTCATTAGTCTCAGCTTCCTGGAATTGGGGTCCACTTTCCTGGAGCTGGGGTGCCAGACATTTCATTGCACTTGGTGCTTTGGGGTTGGGTGCTCTGGGCCCTTCACTATTTCCAATGTTTTGGAGCTGGGAGTTGACTTCTCCAGCTCCCTCGTGTTTTGCAGCTTCTTTTGTCCGTCCTTATCTGATGAGGAGCAGCCGCTGTAGTCTGTTACAGAGAACGTACGCACAATTTACAGCCCCTCATCATAGTACAACTCCCTCATCCGAGGAAAAAATTTTGTGAACCTTCGCTGTACTGCCTCCAACATAAGTACATCCTTCCTTAAATGTAGAAACCAAATTCTCCAAGAGAACACAAATCTGTCTATCTCAGTCTAAAGTGCATTCAATGATCCACAACCTTCTCGGGTGGAGAATTCCAAAGATTCACAACCCTTTGAGTGAAGAAATTTCTTCTCGCCTCAGCCCTAAATGATTGACCCCTTATTCTGAGACTGTTTTTTATATTCTCTGTGTTTTATATTCCCCGACCAATGGAAACAATGGGTGGAATCATCCCAGACTTGCACTAAACGCTGCAGTAGGCAGAAGAAAGGAAGTTTTACCTGCCGGCCGCAATGGTGACTTTCACATCATATCATCCCTGATCTTGCCTCATTAATCATACACTCCCTGGAAACACACCTGGTCACTGGTGAGGCGGCCACCCATTCACCTGCTCCGCCACCACATCAGGCCTTCACTAAACCAGGTGCCACGTTTAAAGGCCGCCCCTGCAAAGAGCTCGCACTTTTCAAGGGATTGGAAGCTGCTGCAAAGTCAAGGCTGCCAAAGGGAGGAAACATGCTGTCCCCAGATTTACTGCTGCCTCCCTCAAGCACTTACTGGATATGGTGAAGGCCCGCTGTGATGTCCTCTACCCCTGCTCTGGGCGAAGGCCAGCAAGTAAGGTGACAAATCCAGCATGGGAGGCGGTGACAGCGGTGATCAGCGCCAACACCCTGCAAAAGAGGACAGCCACCCAGTGCCTCAAGAAGATTAATGATGATCTCTGTTCTGCTAGGGTAAATCACTTCTCATCGCTCTCAACTTACACACACTCAAACCTATCACACATCCACAGAGATCTCACTCATTGTCAGTTCAAAGGATATCACCATTCACTCTCTCTCACACACCTTCATTTTCCTCATCACGTCCATGGCACCACCCACACATGTCAGGCATACTTATCATCTGGCCTGGCAGGCATCCTGCTTACACTCTTTCCATCAGTATTCATGCAGGACAAGCTGGCATACAACAAAAGGTCGCAGGCTGGTGGAGGAATGCCTGAAATCAAGGCCCTCACGGACTTTGGAAAGAGAGTCATCCAGCTGGCCGGCGAAGATCTGGACCGTTCCTGTGCTGATGGTGAAGTTGGCAGCGCTCTACCAAGTGAGGATCCAGCAGTGCAACATCTATCAGACAGCCATGCTGTGAATGATGCCCTGTTTCATAGGCCACTGATATACAGGCATACCTGGGAAACAGCCAAGGGTGTCCACGACCCTAGTCCTCGATTCGAGCCCCGTAGACAGCTCAGAAGAAGAATCTGCTGATACCCTTATTGAAGACCCGTCACAATGCCCACCCATGTCTTCCACCAGTGCTGAGAGATACATCTCGGTGGGACCAATATTTAGAGTAGCCTCAGGGTCACAATCTGGTGAGCACTGTCTGATCCACAGCAGGCAGCAGACTTCCCAGGTTTCCGGCACTCGGAGGACTGCTGGAGACCAGAAATCTGCTGAGTCCGAGTCAGATGATGAACCCCTGGACTCGGTCATACCTCAATTGCTGGAGCTGCAAAGGCAAGCTCGGGAACATCAGCAAGGGATGTACACTGCGCACCTCAAATTGCAAGGCACAATGGAGGAGTCCATCCACCTTCAGTCTGAGGTGATAGTGCCGGCATGCCAACACACCGAGGTCAACACTGGTAGGCTGGTGCTGCCATGGAGACCATGGTCCAGGACATCGGTCCTGCACTGCTGCTCGAGCTGAACTCCATTGCTGACACCATAGTTGGTCTCCAACAGTGTCAACACGAGAGGGGTGCGGGGCAGCTCGATATCATTCCAGGTTCCCCTTCTCAAGGAGTCCATCAGGGGCCCTTGGGCACCCATAGGGAGGAGGATCAGCCATCTTCAGCTGCTTCATCAATGACCTTCCTCCCATCATAAGGTCAGAAGTGGGGATGTTCGCTGATGATTGCACAATGTTCAGCACCATTCGTGACTCCTCAGATGTTGAAGAAGTCCATGTCCAAATGCAGAAAGACCTGGATAATATCCAGGCTCGGGCTGACAAGTGGCAAGTAACATTCGTGACAAACAAGTGTCAGGCAATGATCATCTCCAACAAGGGAGAATTCAACCATCGTCCCTTGATGTTCAATGACATTACCACCACTGAATCCCTAACTATCAACATCCTGGGGGTTTACCATTGACCAGAAACTGAACTGGACTATCCATATAAATACTGTGGCTACAAGAGCAGGTCAGAGGCTTGGAATCGTGTGACGAGTAACTCACCTCCTGACTCCCCAAAGCCTGTCCATCATCTACAAGGCACAGGTCAGGAATGTGATGGAATACTCCCACTTGCCTGGATGAGTGCCGCTCCCACAACACTC
This sequence comes from Cetorhinus maximus, assembly GCF_964194155.1. Taxonomy (NCBI): domain Eukaryota; kingdom Metazoa; phylum Chordata; class Chondrichthyes; order Lamniformes; family Cetorhinidae; genus Cetorhinus; species Cetorhinus maximus. The sequence goes on from NC_135896.1 coordinate 74,992,105, forward strand.
AAGAAGCTGGACACCATCCAGGACAAAGCAGTCCGCTTGATTGACACCACATCCACAAACATTCACTCCCTCCATCACCGACGCAGCAATGTGTACCATCTACAAGATGCACTGCAGGAATTCACCAAGGCTCCTTAGACAGCACCTTCCAAACCCACGACCACTACCATCTAGAAGGACTAGGGCAGTTGATAGATGGGAACACCACCACATGGAAGTTCCCCTCCAGGTCACTCACCATCCTGATTTGGAAATATATCTCCATTCCTTCACTGTCGCTGGGTCAAAATCCTGGAACTCCCTAACAGCACTGTGGGTGGACTGCAACGGTTCAAGAAGGCAGCTCACCACCACCTTCTCAAGGGCAACTAGGGATGGGCAATAAATGCTGGCCCAGCCAGCGGGCCCACATCCCGTGAATGAATAAAAAAAAGGATAAGCAGCTCAACACCCCGGGGCCATCCACCCAGGTGACTCCGGGAGTGTCTGGACCTCCAGAATCCCCTCTTCTTATGACCCCAGCAGCATCAGTTCTGGTGGCAGAGGAGGGTGCCAGTGCCACAGAGCAGGACCCCAAAAGCCCTCCAGGTCTTGGCCCTCCAGAGGACACCCATCAATGTCATCACAGGCTATAGCAATCAGCAGGCTGTCTCCACCTCTGCTGTGGATGTCGAGGAATACCAAGACAGGGTTAGGAAGGTTAAGAAAATGTTGTTTCACCATGTGGGCATGGGTGATAATCATTTGTACATAATGTTCTCTTTGTTAATAAACTCCCAAGAATGTCTCCTTGCCTATGGCTCCTTGTTCTGATGAGCAGTGTTCTTGTCACTCGGATGTGAAACCTTGGTCCCTGCACGAGCTAAAGGCAGGTGTCTCTGTCTTGGGCCTCTTCCCTGTGCTTTGTGTAACCTTCCTGCCAGCACAGAGTTCCGTTATTCTCTCCCTGTGTGCTCCCAGCACCTTTGAGGTGCGGCCCATCTCATCAGCATCTATGTCTGGTGACAGTGTGGACCTGAAGGGTTCAGCTCACAAAGGATGCCATAGTTGAAGTTGAAGTTTCCCCACTGCATCTCCATGATATGACCCTGTTCACAGAGCACAAGCATGCTGCCATCAGCCAGATAGAAGTCAGACATTCACATAAGCTATGTGAGGACCTATGTAATCTGCATGTCGTCGTCATCCTCCTCGAGTGTAGGGACTATGGGCATCCGCTGTGTCTCCATGACCGGAGCTTTATCACAGAGGCTATGTCATCAGCCATATAGGAGTCAAATGCTATGTGAGGATCTGTGGTGTCTCCTCATTGCATGCCGTCATCATCCTCCACGAATCTAGCAGCTATGAGGGCCTCCCGAATGCACCTGCCTCATCTGGCCATGCGATGGTCTCATTGCCGTCATTCTCGCCTTCGAGGACCTCCTCACCCACATCAGAGGAGACGTGCAGCTCCTCTATCTCCTCCTCAGACAGCTCCTCTCCCTGTTGCGGCGCCAGGTTATGAAGGGCGCAGCAGGCGACGACGAGATGTGACACACTCTGTAGACTGTATTGCAGGGTCCCACTAGACTGGTCCAGGCACTGGAACCTCATTTTCAACATTCCGATGGTTTGCTCGACCAAGGTGTGAATTGCAGCATGAGCCTCGTACCTTCTCTCAGCTGCACTCTGAGATCGCCGCACAAGTGTCATCAGCCATGTCCTCTGTGGGTAACCCTCGTCCCTGAGGAACCAACCCTGAAGCCTCCCTAGACCCTGGAAGACATCAGGGATCTGAGACCTACTGAGAATGTCGGAGTCATGGACATTCCATGGGAACTGGGCACAGACTTGCATAATGCGTTTATAGTGGTTGCACACCAGCTGAACATTCAGTAAGTGAAAGCCCTTGCAGTTGACGTAGTTGGCTGCTTGTTGCCACGAAGATCTGAGCACCATGTGAGTGTAGTTGATGGCACCCTGCACCTGTGGAAAGCCTGAGATCTGGGAAAATCTCAGCGTTCTTGTTTCCTGACTTTCCTGATCTCAGGCGAAATGCACAAAGTTCTGCGCCTTCATGAAGATGGCATCTGTGACCTCATGGATGCATTTGTACATGGAGGCTTGCAGTATCCCACAGAGGCCACCTGTGGAACCCTGAAAGGAGCCAATGGCATAAAAATTGAGCACCGCAGTCACTTTTACCGCCACCGGCAGTGGATGCCCTCCATGTCCCTGTAGTGCCAAATCCTGCAGCAGGTGGCAGATGTGACCGACCAGCTCCTGGGACAAGCGCCATCTATGGGACCCTGGGTCTAGCTAGGTGCCAACCAGCGAAGGCTCACTGTGGCTCTTCAGTAGCATGTGTGAGAGCTGCAGCCTCCCCTTCTTCCTTAAGGTGCTGTTCCCTCTGCCCAGCCAGGCACCTCTGTCACTCTCTTCTTTGCCTCCGCTCTCTATAAGCCATGAAGCACAGGTCACCAGGCTCCATGCTCCTGCAGAAGAGTCTTATGGACTCAAAATGTTAACTCTGTTTCTCTCTCCACAGAAGCTGCCAGATCTGCTGAGTTTTTCTAGTATTTTCTGTTTTTATTCCATGCTCCTAATTTTGTACTCCTGCAGGATGAGAGAGACGTGTGGGTTAGCTTGGGTGCACGGAGAACCTAAGTTTTTCCAGCATTTTCTGTTTTTATTTTAGATTTCCAGCATCCGCAGCATTTTGCTGTTACTAAGAACTTCTCTTGGTTAAGCACCGCTTGGATGGCCAGAGTTTAGTGCACTGCATGGCTGCCCAAAACCCCAACCACCACCTGACTGACTGGCGGCAGCTTTGCCCTCTGGACTGCATGCTGTGCTCTCAACTCAGGTGCAGGCATTCTCCTAACCCGCAATGCGAGGCTGCGCTGTTAGCTTGAAGCATGGGGAGACTGGTCCAAACTTGAATGATGACATTGCAAGGGGCTGTGAACGCCTCCACCAGTGACTGCTCCATGGCCAGCTTTCATAAGGTGATTGTACAATGTGCCCAGCCCAATTGTTCTGCAGTCCACTAAAATGCTCATTAGTTTGCAGTCTGTGCCTGAGGGGAGAAAAGCTCTGGAGCATTTGGTGGTATTTTCAGGCCTCTGCATTGCTTGAATGGGCAGATAAGCTAGAGGCCCGACTCCAAGCATGTCAATGGCAATGCAACCCTTGCCCCAGCACCGCACTGTCAGCCAGCTGGGAAAAAGTGATTTGCCTGTGCCCTTGCCTGAATGCACGGTGCCTCAACCTTGAAGTCCAACAGGCGAACCTCGTGAGTGCAATCACGCCATTGTGCCCGGGTGATCCAGCACGGAGGGATGATTCTGGCAAGCAGGGCTTATAATGATATGCAGATGTATTAAAATGAAGTTCCCGGTGAGAAACACGGCTCGCCATTGACGGACGGAGCAGACGATTGCATGCTGGTTTCATGCCAATTTTTGGCCTTCCCTCCATATTGTCCACTCACCAAACGTCAACAGGCACGGAAAATTCCGCCCAATATCTCAGCGTCCACCCTCTCAAGCCCCTTCAGAATTTTGTGTGTTTCAATGAGACCGCTTCTCATTTTTTGAACTCCAGACAATATTAGCCTAATTTACTTGGGGTCTCATTGTAGGACAGCCCAGGTATCAATTTAGTGAACCTTTGCTGTACCGCCTCCAATGCAAGTATACCCTTTCTTAAATGTGGAGACCAAAACTGCACACGGTACTCACGGTCTCACCAAAACCCTGTACAACTGTAGCAAGCCTTATTTATTCTTGTACTCCAATCCCCTTGCAATAAAGGGCATCATGACATTTGCCTTCCTTATTGCTTGCTTCACCTGCACACTAACTTTCTGCTTTCCTTGTACAAGCACACCCAAGTCTCTTAACACTTAGAAGTTTCTCACATTTATTCTGCTTCTTTATTCCTTTGACAAAAGTGAATAACTTCACACTTCCCCACATATACTCCATCTGCCATCTTGTTGCCTACTCACGCAACTTGTCTATATCTCTTTGCAGCCTCTTTGTGTCTTCCCCACAGCTTACTTTTTCATCCAGTTTGGCATCATCAGCAAACTTAGATACATTACTCTCTGTCTCTTCATCTAAGTCATTAATATAGATTGTAAATAGCTGAGATCCCAGGACTGATCCTTGTGGCAGTCCATTATTCACTGCCTGCCAACTTGAAAAAGCCCTGTTTATGTCCACTCCCTGTTTTCTATCCACTAACCAATCCTCTATCCATGCTAATATATTATCCCCAACTCAATGAGTCCTTATGTTATCTATTAACTTTTTGTGTGGCACCTTATCAAATGCCTTTTGGAAATCCAGATATTCTACATCCTCTAGTTCCCCTTTATCGACTCGACAAGTTACATCCTCAAGAAATTCTAATAGATTTTTCAAATAGTATTTCCCTTTAGTAAAATCATTTCTGAAGTGCATTGTTAAGACTTCCTTAACAATAGATTCCAGCATTTTCCTAACGACTGATGTTAGGGTAATTGGCCTGTAGTTCACTGTTTTCTCTCTCCCTCCTTTCTTGAAGAGCGATGTAACATTTGCCAACTTCCAATCTAGTGGGACCGTTCCTGAATTTAAGGAATTTTGGAAAATCATAGCCAGCACATTCATCATCTCTTCAGCTATCTCTTTTAGAACCCTAGAGTGTAGGCCATCAGGTTCCAAGGATTTGTTGAATTTTAATCCCTTAAGTTTCTCCAATAATTTATCTCTGCTGATATGCACCAATGTAGATTGGTGAATAACAGCAGAGAACTCACCAAAGCACTTTAGACAGCACCTTCCAAACCCACGACCACTACCATCTAGAAGGACAAGGGTAGCAGATGTGACAGCATCTGCGGAGAGGGATACAGTTGACGTTTCGAGTCCGTATGACCCTTCATCAGAACTAAGACATATAGAAATGAGATGGAATATAAGCTGGTAGAAGGGGGTGGGACAGAAGAGCTCGATAGGGGGCCAGTGATAGGTAGAGGCCAAGAAGAGACTGACAAAGATGTCATAGACAAAAGGACAAAGGGGTGTTGACGGTGGTGATATTATCTAAAGGATGTGCTAATGGGGACATTAAGGGAAGCAAGCTAGTGGCAGATGGCCCTAGTGCGGGTGGAGTGGGGTGAAGGGATCGAAATGGGATAAAAGGCGGAGATCAAACAATAGGAAGTGAGTTCCAAATAAAAGGTGTAGCTATGGGTACCCGCATGGGCCCCAGTATATGGGGTATGTGGACCATTCCTTGTTCCAGTCCTACTCAGGCCCGCTCCCACAACTCTTTCTCCGGTACATCGATGACTGTTTCGGTACCGCTTCATGCTCTTGTCTGGATCTGGGAAAATGTATTAATTTTGCTTCCAGTTTCCACCCCTCCATCATTTTCACGTGGTCAATCACTGACACTTCTCTTCCCTTGCTTGACCTCTCAGCCTCAATTTCTGGTGATAGACTGTCCACCAATATTCATTACAAGCCCACCGACTCCCACAGCTACCTCGACTACAGCTCCTCACACCCCGCTTCCTGTAAGGACTCCATCCCATTCTCTCAGTTCCTTCGCCTCCGTCGCATCTGATACCACTTTCCAAAACAGTTCCTCTAATATGTCTTCCTTCTTCCTTAACCGAGGTTTTCCACCCACGGTGGTTGACAGAGCCCTCAACCGTGTCTGGCCCATCTCCCGCGCATCCGCCCTCACACCTTCCTCTCCCTCCCAGAACCATGACAGGGTCCCCTTGTCCTCACTTATCACCCTACCAGCCTTCGCGTTCAAAGGATCATCCTCCGCCATTTCCGCTAACTCCAGCATGATGCCACTACCAAACACATCTTCCCTTCGCCCCCCCTGACGGCTTTCCGCAGAGATCGTTCCCTCCGGGACACCCTGGTCCACTCCTCCATCACCCCCTACACCTCAACCCCCTCCCACTGCACCTTCCCATGCAACCGCAGAAAGTGCAACACCTGCCACTTTACTTCCCCCCTCCTCACCATTCAAGGGCCCAAACACTCCTTTCAAGTGAAGCAGCACTTCACTTGCACTTCCCTCAATTTAGTCTACCGCATTCGCTACTCCCAATGTGGTCTCCTCTACATCGGAGAGACCAAACGCAGACTGGGTGACCACTTTGCAGAACAGCTTCGGTCTGTCCGCAAGCATGACCCGGACCTCCCTGTCGCTTGCCATTTCAACACACCACCCTGCTCTCATGCCCACATGTCTGTCCTTGGCCTGTTGCAATGCTGCAGTGAAGCTCAACGCAAACTGGAGGAACAGCACCTCATCTTCCAGTTAGGCACTTTGCACCCTTCCGGACTTAATATTGAGTTCAACAATTTCAGATCATGAACTCTCTCCTCCACCCCACCCCCTTTCCGATCCCCCCTTTTCCAACAATTTATAATTTTTTTACACTATACTTTTTTCTTTTCCCTCCTATTACTTAAATTTATTTCGATCTATTGTTTCATTTCTACCTTTTAGCCCATTTCGATCCCTTCCTCCCCATCTCACCCGCAATAGGGCCATCTGCTTGCTTCCATTAATGTCCCCATTAGCACATCCTTTAGATAATGTTACCACCGTCAACACCCCTTTGTCCTTTTGTCTATGACATCTTTGTCAGTCTCTTCTTGGCCTCCACCTATCACTGGCCCCCTATCGAGCTCTCCTGTCCCATCCCCTTTTACCATCTTATATTTCATCTCATTTCTATATGTCTTAATTCTGATGAAGGGTCATACGGACTTGAAACGTCAACTGTATTCCTCTCCGCAGATGCTGTCAGACCTGCTGAGTTTTTCCAGGTATTTTTATTTTTGTTTTTGTTCTAGATTTCCAGTATCCACAGTATTTTGCTTTTATCTAAGGGTAGCAGATGCATGGGAGCACTACCACATGGAAGTTCCCCTCCAAGCCACACACCACCCTGACTTGGAAGTATATCGCCATTCCTTCACTGTTGCTGGATCAAAATTCTGGGAATCCCTCCCTAATAGCACTATGGGTGTACCTACACTACATGGACGACAGTGGTTCAAGGCAGTAGCTCACTACCATCTTCTCAAGGGCAATTAGGAATGGGCAATAAATGCTGGCCTAGCCAGCTACACCCGCATCCCATAAATGAATAAAAAAATTAATTTCCCTAATTTCCTCACTTTTTAGCCCTTAGGTTGTCGTCCATTTCTGGTATGGAACTTGTGTCTGTCTTCACAGTAGAAGACACAATATATTTATTCAGTGCCCCTGCCAATCCCTCATTTCTCATGATAATTTCTCCTATCTCTGTTTCTAAGGGGCAAACGTTTTACTTTAATTACTTGCTTCCTTTTTATAGACTTATAAAAGCTCTTACAATTTGTTTTCATATTTCTGGCTAGTTTACTCTCATTCTATTTTCTCCCTTTTTATCAACTTTTAGGTGGCCGTTTGGTTTCTAAAACACTACCAATCCTTAGACTTGCTACTGTTTTTTTGCAACATTATAAGCCTTTTTTTTAATCTAATACTATCCCTAACTTCCTGAGTGTGCCACAGCTGGGTCCTCCTTGCTGAGATTTTGGCCTTCAGTGGACTATATTTTTGTTGAACATTTTGAATAGTTTCTTTAAATGTTTCCCACTTTTCATTTACCTCCATGCCTTTTAGTCTATTTTCCCAATTAACCTTAGCCAGTTCTCCCCTCATCATTATGGAATTGACTTTAAGATTTTTGCGATTGGAATATGTCACTTTTAAACTTAACTTGGAATTGAAAGGTATTATGGTCACTGTTTTCCAGTGGATCTTTTACTATGACATTGCTAATTAACCCTGCTTCATGATACAGTACTGGATCTAAGATAGCTTTATCCCTAGTCGGTTCCACTATGTATTGCTACAAGAAACTGTCATGAAATTATTTTACAAACTCATCTTCTAGACCATTCTTGCAGAAGATTAAAGTCCCACACAATTATTACATTTCCTTTGTTATAGGCTCCAATAATTTCTTGTTTAATGCTCTCTCCAACAGTATAATTACAGTTAGGGGTCTATAAACTAGTGTTTTCTGACTCTTGCTATTTCTGATTTCCACCCATACTGATTCTACTTCATGATTTTCAGAAGGCAGATCCTTTCTCACTGATGTCCTTATGTCAACCTTTACTAATAGAGCTACCCCACCTCTTTTGCCATTCTGTCTGTCTTTCTAAAATATTGTGTACCCTGGAATATTTATTTCCCAACCTTGACCACATTTAAACAGCTTCTGCAATGGCAATTAGATCTCAAATCATTTACCTTTATTTGTGCCACTAATTTATCTATCTTATTGCAAATGCTTTGTGCATTCAGATAAAGAACCTTTAATTTAATTTTTATTTACTTCTATTCTCTGTAATGACCTAATTTACTGATTACATTTTTTTTTAAAACTCTCTGTCCCTCTCTGTCCCACTTTGCTTGCTTTTATCCACATCAATATACTGTTCCTATACCCCGACCTTTCTCTTTGGATTTCTAAGTCACTGTTCAAACGAACCCTCCCTGGATCGCGCCCGCCCCCTTTAATTTACAGCCCTGTCCACAGCCCAAATATACAATTGACCAGGACATTGGCTCAGCCCGGTTCAAGTGGAGCTCATCTCAAGTGTTATGACCAGCCCCTGGGCAAGGTCCCACAATTTGTTATGATCCCAGATGAGATACCCCAAATTATTAAATTCCCAAATGAGGAGGAAGGAGCTAGCTCCCATTCTTTATTCAGCCTGCTCGTTTGGTCATGACAAAGTTTAATTTTAGAGGGATCCCTTCCCCCATGGATACCTTTTCCCAGTCCAAAGGCTGAAATTTCCCCCCGTCATGGGGGAAGTTGATGGGCGGGTGCGTGCAGGCGCTCTTCCGATCGGTGCCCCCGATCGGAGGCGCGGTGCCATTTTACATGGGCGGGCCAATTAAGGCCCGCCTAGCGTGACGTCCGCAGGGAAGCACTATGCGCTCCCTGTGCGGGTGGGGGAGGAATCCCTAAAATCGAGAGTGCGCTCTTTCGCGCATGCGCACAAAAGAGCGCACTCGTCTCCCTGAGGCTAAGTGCTGCCTCAGGGAGATCGGCTGTACTTTCAACAATATTAAAAATAAATAAAATATTCCTTTACATGTCCCCTTATGTGACGATGTCACATGAGTTGGAGCATGTTCATAATTTCCATAACAACTTTATTAAAATTTTTAAAACCCTACATGAAACCTCATCCCGCCGGAGGATGAGGTTTCATGTTTTTTCTAGTTGCCACCTTAAGGTTGGATGGGCAGGTCCTTTAATTGCTTAATTGATCCTGTCATTGGCCTCAATTGGCCATTGACAGGTTGGCGGGCATGCAGTTGATTTTGCTGCGCCCCACCTTCCTCAAAATTTAAATGGGCCAGGATGATGTCAGGAATTTAGCCCAATGTCATCCCGCGTCATTTTATGCATTGGCGAGCGGGCCCCGCCCCTGCTCGCCGACGGTAAAATCCTGCCCCAAATGTATTTATGTTTTATAAGGAGCCAATTTAACCAGGCTTTCTTGAGTCAAAGAAAGAGTAAGTTTATTAGTTACTAACAACCTGAGGAAAAATAATAAAAACGCAACATACATACACACAGAAATGAGAAGTTGAGTCCAAAAGTAAAAGTTTTTAAAAAATACGAATCAGTCTTTGGCTTGTCTGTGAGGAGTAGATGGGAAAAGGTTGTGGCCATTAAGTTGGGTGATTCCAGTAGAGCTGACTTTAGCAGTTGAGCAGTTGGTTTGGAGACACTTGGTTCTGCAGGTTAGCCAAAGGAGTTGTCCTGTTTCCTTTATGACTGTGGCTTTGCTGACTTGCCTCCAGCCTAAGAGAGAGAGAGAGACTTTTACTTGCAAGCTGCAGGGATGTCTAGTTGGTGTTTTTTGCTGTGACCTTCACAGCACACACTAACACACCAGAACTAGAACACACACATCTGGTTTGCAGCTGGCTTTTTAACCCATCCCCTTGTGTATTCCTGGAAGGGAAAAAACAAAGATGTCTTTTGCCCAGAATCTGCTTTCTTTCAACTCAGACTATTTCCACATTCCGAGATATAATTCAACAGGAGATGGTTACTGCTGAGATGTGGTAATCAGTCTCCATTGTCTCTGCAACTAGAAGAGATTAAAGTTCAGCCTTTTGCATTGCATCTCTTCCTTTCAAGTGTCTCTGTCTGAAGGAGGCCTTGACACCTTTATTTAGGTGTGACATTCCATGTTCTCCCTGGACTAGTTGGTCAAGTATAATCTACATAGGAATTTTCCAGAAAGTGGTTACTTTACATTCTCAGCCAGATTTTGCTTGTAGGTCTTTTTTAAAAAGCACACATCTTAAAAAGTTCAATATGTCCATAAGTAATTCAGGGCTGTGATCTGCTGTCATGACACTTCCCATACAGGACAAATGAAATGAAATTTATTTTCATTTCATGACAAAGGGAGAAAATAAAATATAAAACAAAATATAAAACAACAAGCACAGACACACCCTCACATTCATTCTCCTAGCCTTGGGTCAATATTATCTTTTCAGTTCTAACCAGGTCTCTCCAAGTTCTGGACAGGGCGTCTGCAATCATATTTGATTTCCCAGCAATGTGGGGGATTTTAGGTGATCCGTTTGGAGAAACAAACTCCAATGGAATAACCAGGCATCCTGTGTCATAAACTTTTCCACAAAGGTTAACTGGTTGTGGTCAGTATAAACTGTGATCTCTCTGCTTCCATTTCAGACATATATTTCAAAGTGATTGAGAGCCATTAATAAACTGAAGGTTTCCTTCTTTACTGTGGAGTACTGTTTCTGATGCTTGATAAGTTTTTTTGGAGAAGTGCCCAATTGGTGTCTCTATCCCTGATTCATCATCTTGGAGGAAGACAGCCCCTACCTGATGTCACTTGCATCGGTGGCTACTTTAAATGCTTGGTTGAAGTTCGGAGCTACAAGCACAGGCTCACCTATTAAAATAGCTTTCAACTTTTCGAAAGCTGCCTGGCATTTCTCAGTCCATACTACTTTTAATTTTTTCTGTAGTAGGTCTGTCACAGTCCCAAACTGTGCTGAAGTTTGGGATGAATTTGCAGCAGACCCCACACATCCCCAAGAAGCTCATGGTTTCCCGCTTCTTTGCGGGAATGGGGAACTGTGCTACTGCTTGTACCTTTGCAGTCCTGTGCAGTACTTGTGCTTGGCCCACTACGTGTCTTAGATATGTCACCTGAGCCTTAGCGAACTTGCTCCTTGTGAGCTTGACCACTAGGTCAGCTGACTGTACTTTCTGGAGGAGGTCTTCCAGTTGCTCTAAGTGAGTTTCCCATGTGTCGCTGTATACTAGGAGGTTGTTCAGGTACACTACACAATTGGATAACCCCACCACTACCTGGTTCATCAGCCTTTGAAAGGCGCCTGAGGCATTTCAGAATCCAAATGGCATGCCTCGACACTGGTATAACCCATCTGGAGTTATGAAGGTGGAGATATCCTTTGCACAGGCAGTCAAGGAAGCCTGCCAGTATCATTTGAGTAATTCTATGTTTGTAATGTAGGCTGCTGTACCTACCCTATCTATGAAATCTTCTAGCTGGGGTATCGGTAGGAATTGACTCTGGTCACTGCATTAATTTTTCGATAGTCAATGCAGCATCTTGTGGAGCTATCCGGCTTGGGCACAAACACAACTGGGGAGCTCCAGCTACTGCTGCTAGGCTCTATTAGTTAGTGCTCCAGCATGTAGTTAATCTCCTCCTGAACCTGGGCCAGCTTTTCTGGGCCTAGACAATAGGGAAGTTGCCTTATGGGAGGGGCCTCTCCCACATCCACATCATGTAGACCGAGTGTGGTGCAGCCTGGTTTGTCTCTGCATAAGCCTTTAAATGCAGCGAGCAGCCTTGTCAAGTCTGCTTGCTGTTCTGCACCTAGACGGGTGAATAAGGAGTCTAAGTTCGCTAGTATCTTTGTGTTGGTTAGCCGGCTAGTAGGGGGTTCAATGTGGACCTCACCCACGTCTCCCTCCAATTCATCCCCACTGCTACCCTCATCCTCTAGGTCGGTGGCAGTAGGACAGACCGTTACCTGCTTGTCCCTTTCTTGGCTGTGATATTGCTTTATCATGTTGACATGACACAGCGTTGCTTTCTCCCCCAATCTGGGGTCTCGATTAGATTGCTTACTTCCCCAAGCTGCTTTGCTACTCTATGCAGGCCACTGAACCGGGCTTTTAAGGGTTCACCTGGTATTTTGTTGGGGCATTAACACAGTTTCCTGGCTGAAAGTTTTGGGCCCTGGAATATTTGTCTGGCTGTTTTTTCATAGCTGTCTGGGAGATTTTCAAGTGTTCTTAGGCCACATCACAGACTCTCATGAGTTGCTCCTGGAACACTGTTACGTAGTCTAACATGGAGACTTCCCCCTTCTATTCTAAAAACCTCTAATTGATTAGTTTCAGAGGCCCTCGCACTTGGTGCCCCGTAAGCTAATTCAAACAGAGTAAACTTGGTGGACTCATTGGGTGAGTCCCTGGTAGCTAACAGAAAAAATCTAGTCCTTTATCCCAGTCATGGGGTTACTTGTGGCAGTATGTCCTGATCATTGTTTTTAGGGTCTGGTGGTACAGTTCTAGCGCTTCCTGTGACTGCGGGTGATACGCTGAAGACTTCAGCTGGGTCATGCCAAGATTACCCATGACTTCCTGGAATATTTTGGACATGAAATTTGAGCCTTGACCCAACTGGAGCTTGGTGGGCAGACCATACCTGGTAAAGGATTGGGTCAATTCCCTCACCACTCTTTGGCAGATATGGATTTCAGGGGAACAGCCTCTGGGAAATGGGTAGTCACCACCAGAATGGTAGGGATATGTTTTGGGCAGGGGCCCCACACAGTCCAATAACACCTTGCTGAATGGTTCCCCAAAAGTCGGCATGGAAATCATAGATTTAGGTTTTATTGCAGGCAGTGGTTTTCCCACAACACAGGCAGGTATGGCAGTTTCTGCAAAACCTTACTACACCCCTGTGGAGGTGTGGCCAGTAAAAATGCTGGTTGATGCAGGCTTGGGTTTTATGTATACCGACATGCCCAGCCATCAGAATTTCATGAGCTATGCATAATATTTCCCTATGGTACCTCGACATCACCATTACCTTATGGATCACTGTCCACCCCTCATTTGCAGGTCTGTGAGGAGGTCTCCATTTCCTCATTAGCACCTCATTTTTAATGTAGTAGCATTCAGGGACTGCTTCTGCCTTAGCTTCAGTGTGTGCAGTCTGAGCTAATATTTTTAACAGTGGGTCAGCTTGCTGGGCCGCTACCAAGGAAGATCTATTTATTACCTCCTTAGAGTCTTCTAGATTCCCGAAAAAGGTTTCCGATAACCAGACCATAGGGTCTTCAGTCTGCAGTGCCGCTTCAGCCTCCACTGACGGAGCTTGTCTGGCCATAGACCATGTTACCATAAGGCCAGTGAAAATGCCAGGCATTTTCTCCTGCAGATGTTCTGTCTCCTTGACCTCAATGGGCTTCTCTGAGACCACAGGGGTGCTATTACCTTTGATCCCGCTAGGTCATTGCCGAGGGGCGGGTCGACCCTGTCCACAGACAAACTGGGAACGACTCTCATTCCTGACACAAGGTCACACTCCAGATGCACCTGGAATAAGGGAATGGGCATCTACTTTCCTTCAATCTCCTTTACCAATACTTTGGCACTTACTGCACTCCTTGGTGGAAAGATCATGCCTTTTCCCAGCAGTAGAGTTTGGCTGGCACCTGTATCCCTCAGTATCACTATAGGCTTACTCACCTCACCTGGGGAAATGTGGCCACCCTTCCTTTAGATACCAAATCCTTGTAACTCACAGGGATTTGTTTAACCCATCTGCACTCTCAGGAGTGCATCTACAGGGATTAGCAGCCGCAGTCAGAGCTATAGCCAGGTCTACTGTGCTGTCTGACTGACCTCCATTCTCTGCACAGGGTGTATGTGCCCCACTAAATCCCACTGGTTTTTCCTGTAACCTCCAGCAGTTGGCCCAGAGGTGCCCTATCTTTCGGCAGTCAAAACACATAGCTTTCTTGTCCTCACTTTTCCTCTTAGCACCACCCTTTCTGTCCTTAGGAGGGCCCCCAACATTTCTTTCTCCCCCATGAGTGCTCAGTTTCCTATCACTCTCTCCACCTCTGTCCTTTCCAGTTGGTTGGAGGTGACTAGGGGAAGGTCTCTCCTGGGACAAGGGTTTGTGGATAAGCTCATGATCACCGGCCAGTGTGGCTGCCTGCCTGGCCCCTGTTCCACTAGGTGTGTTCTTATTGGGAAGGGTATGGAGTTTTTAAACTCCTCAAGGAGAATTATTTCAGAGAGGCTTTTGTAAATGGCTTCTATTTTAAATGCCCACACCCACTGGTCAAAAGTAAGTTGCTTAAGCCTTTCAAATTCCAGGTACATCTGGTCAGGCCGTTTCCTGAGGGTATGGAGTTTCTGATGGTACGCCTCCGGCACTGACTGGTATGTATTTAAAATAGCCTTTTTTGCTGCCTCATAGTGGCACTTTCCTCAGGCAAGTGAGAGTAAACCTCGTGAGCTTTCCCTGAAAGTTTACTCTGTAGTAATAGGGACCAATGTTAGACTGGCCTTTATTAGACTTTAACTGCTGTACGAACCACTCAAAAGAGAATAAAGAAGGAATTAAGTGAGCAAACCAGATTGCCTCAGCCCTTAAATCTGAGCTAGTGGTGTCTTCAAGGGACACAGTAAGATTCCTGCCCCTCAGCTCAAGCTGTTTTAGTTTAAACTTCCTTTCCCCCTCTCTGTCCTGAAATCCTCTCTCTTCTCTTTCCCTTTACTCTTTCCCTCTCCTTTTCTCTTTCCTGAAGCTCTAATTTCTGCTGCTCCAATTTTAATCTCTCTACTGCTACTCTATCCATTTAATCGTCCTCAATTTCCACCTGTAGACTGTTGGCTACCCCTTTTAAACTTTCAGGGTTTCGAGCGATATTCTAATCCTAAATGCCTCACTAGCTTTTTTAACTGTTTGAGGGACAGAATTTTTAAATCCTCAAAAATAATGTCCCCTTCTCCTAGGAAAGCACTGGCATCAAATATGGACATTTCTACAGTTTAGTAGTACAGACTTAAGAAAACCTTTTTGCAGTTTCTAAAATTGGTTTCAAAAAAGCAATTTACTTTCCCCACTCTAATTCTTTTGTTTTCTCTGTGGGAACTATTCCGGCACAGACCCCCCCAACTTGTTACAACCGGCCCCTGAATAGTGTGGGAAGAAGTGGTTTCGAGTCATGGGGCGCTGGTATCAGTACACAGGGAATAGTGAGCCATTCCACTGGGTCATGACAGCAGATTGCAGCCCTGAATTACTTACAGACATATTGAACTTTTTAAGTAAGACATTTTTTTTTTTAAAAGACCTACAAGCAAAGCTGGCTGAGAATGTAAAGTAACCACTTTCTGGAAAATTCCTATGTAGATTATACTTACCAAAGAGTCCAGAGAAAACATGGAATGTCGCACCTAAAAAAAGGTGTCAAGTCCTACTTCAGACAGAGACACTTGAAAGGAAGAGATGCAATGTAAAAGACATAACTTAATCTCTTCTGGTTGCGGACACAATGGAGACTGATTACCACATCTCAGCAGAAACCATGTAAGAAAGCTTGGACATGTTGGACAAAGTCAGGGGCTGAGGCTTCTTCATCACTACAATCTGGGTCCCCATACCTGCCTGACCTGTCCATGACCATTGAGCAGCTCTAACATTCTGCCTATCCTAACGGGTGGAACTGCCTCCTGGAATAAAGTGTCCAGGTACCTTTCCCCCTCCCTGAAATATCGCAGCGTCTGCAATTCGGCCTCCAGCTCAATGACTCTGAGCTAAAACTCCTCAAGCTGCAGACACTTACTGCAGACATGTTTGCCCTGGATTACACTGGTGTCCAGGAGCTCCCAAATTCTGCAGTCACAACACATCACTGGTCCTGCCATCTTTATTACGTGTTAGTTAATTCATTATTTTTCATTGTTTAATTTATAATTAATAAAGCTTACTACTTCCTATAACCTTTACTATTGCTAGTTGACCTTAATACTATCTATAAAACCTTAAAACAGTTATTAATAAATTTTTTGAAAGATAGAGGAGCAAAGTACTCACCAACTAATTACTTACCTGTTCCCCTGTGACCTCACACTTTAATTATTACACCCTGCTTGCAGCTCTTGCACTGTTTCCACACTCTTCTCACTGTTAATGGCCCCACTCCTCTCGCACTCTGTTGCCTCACTGGGGGACATAGGGGGCAGAGGGTTGCTGGTCTTCATTGCAGCAGTCATGCTCACTTTTCTTTCCTCATGCCCCTCCATAATCCTTGCCACGTGGGATTAGCTGTGAGAGCGTTTTGCGCAGGTCTTGTAGAGGAGGCCTGCCTCACCATATAGGTTGCAGCACTTGCTCTGCTTACAGGCCTGGTGCCCATCCTGCTTGCAGCTCTTGCAGATGACCTTGCTGCAGTTGGCTGCTACATGGCTAAATTTGCAGGGGGTGAGACAAACTTTGGGCTACCCTGCATGGACCATGTAGCCCCAACTTCATCCAAATGCATAGTTGGAGGGAGGAGGATGGTGCACACGAATTAGGAGCAGGAGTAGGCCACATAACCTGAGAGAAAAACATCCTCCTCATTTCTGTCCTAAATGGGCACCCCCTTATTTTTAAACAGTAGCCCCTAGCACTAGATTCTCCCACAAGAGGAAACATCCTCTCCACATCGACCCTGTCAAGACCCTTCAGGATCTTATATGTTTCAATCAAGTTGCTTTTTACTCTTGTAAACTTCAGTGGATGCAAGCCTAGCCTGTCCAACCTTTCCTCATAAGACAACCCACCCAATCCAGGTATTAGTTTAGTAAAAACAAAAAAACTACTGCGGATGCTGGAAATCCAAAACAAAAACAGAATTACCTGGAAAAACTCAGCAGGTCTGGCAGCATCGGTGGAGAAGAAAAGAGTCGACGTTTCGAGTCCACATGACCCTTCAACAGAACTTTTTCCAGGTAATCCTGTTTTTGTATTAGTTTAGTAAACCTTCTCTGAACTGCTTCCAATGCATTTATATCCTTCCTTGAATAAGGAGACCAATACTGTACACAGTACACCAGATGTGGTCTCACCTCTATAACTGAAGCACAACTTTCCTACTTTTCTATTCAATTCCTCTCACAATAAATGATAACATTCCTAATTACCTTCAAGATTACCTTGCTGGTCCAAATCCCAAATGACCTCGTGCTGTTCCCAGCCAGTGCCTAGCAAGGAAAGTGAACACATCCATGACAGGAATATGGGGGTTGTAGAGGTGAATGGTCACAAGACGGTTCTGTTTCAACAGCAGTGTTAAGCAGTGACTCTCCCCTGAGGATCAATAGCAGTGCCAAGTTGGCACACTCCTTCAATATCTTCAGGAATTTCACACTACCTGCGGCATTTTTGAAGGTTACATTGAACAATTCGCTACTGGGGAAATCCTGATGGCAGTAGATGTCTGCAACTTCAAATCCACAGCATCCAAAAATAACTTGCTTAACGAAGAAGATGCAGTACATGGGTGCATCTCCTTTGCTATCTACCACTGCCACACTAACAATGTTATGCACCCCCAGACTGGGAGCTCGGGTGTTGGTTGAAACCATCGCTTAGTTTTCACTGGACAGGCACCAAGGCCCAAGCCAGAAAGAAAATATAACCATGGGAGAACTCAATATCAACAGCGTGAAAGGTCAAAATCACCAATGAACCCCCCCCCCCCCTGCAAAATAAAATTAAACCCCAAAAAATCACAACTCTCATTCGTCCAGAGAGAGGAATCTTTAGTAAAAGGCAAAAGTTTTATACATTCTAAAGAGAGCTAACTGCATTTTCAAAAGTCTGATAGCCTGCTCAACAGGGGTTCTTGTGAGCAGATGGCTTTGGTTCAAGCGCCTCTGTGCTTCTGTCTTGGGTAACATAAAGGTGTCAGTATTCAACCGTTCAAGGGATGTCCCTTATCCTCTAGAAGCCATCTATGGAATCTTGCTGGTGACGTGAAGAGAAGTGGCATCCTTCCATGCCGGAAGATGAAGGCGTCATAGCAGCTGCCAGGATAGTGAGCGCACACATATATTGTCATTGTGGTTGCATTCTAGCTGAACATTTAGGGAGTGGAAGCCCTTCCTGTTGATGAATCTCATTGGCTTAACACTCAGCATTTTGTTGGACACACCAGTGTAATTGATGATGCTCTGCACCCACGGAATGCATTGGTGGAGGCCAATTTCACTGCCCTGTGTGCCTGCAAGGTCCCATCTGTTTGAAATTGTATATCCTGGCCTGCTTTCACAAAGAGGGCATTGGTGACCCACGATGCGCAATGGTGCACTGCCACTTGAGAGATACTGCCAAGGTCTGCTGCTGATCCTTGGAACAAGCTAGAGGCAAAGACGTTCAAGGCCACAAGGAATTTACATTCACTGGAAGGGCATGGTGGCCAGTTCTGTGAGATCTGAGGTCTCCCTCAGAGGGCACAAATCTCAGATATCATTTGCCTAGATAGGTGCAGTGTCCTATGGCACTGATTCTCTGACATTTCCAGGTTGTTTTTTCTTCAGTAGTACACTCAAATGCTGAGGGTATGGCCTTCGTTGCCTTCCTGTCCTTTGTTCTTCTCCTCCGGCCTTCTCATGCCTAGGGCATTTGCTCCTAAGAATGTTGATCCTCATTGCTACTTGTCACTGTCTCTGAGTATCCTTGAATGATATGTCCAGCTGTTGCCATGCTTGTGATCAGCTGCACTCACAATGTTTACTATACCCCCCTCCTTATGGCCCCACAATCCTTGGAGGGTCACAAACCCCTAGTCTGACCGAACACACACAGATCACTTGTTCCGCTAATTCTGCCCACTGATGGCGACTGTGTCCATGGATGAGCACCCCTCTCAGCCGTGCACCCTTTTGAGCCCATCTCGTTGAATGGCACAGACATGACTGGCTCCTCGCTGTATTATCACCTTCTTCTGCTTAACCTGTTCCAGATCCAGCGTGGATCCCATGCCTTCCCTCAAAATTGCACACTAATTCTCAGCTCATTAGCAGGCTTAATTGTTCATTGCTCAGAATTGGGCAGGCTTCTAGATCCTGCCTTTCCCCACCTCATCAAAAAAAATCACTGACCATTGAAACGGCATCAGTTAGCCAGAATGTAGGCTGGCATAGGATGCAACTGCTCACATCAGTTCCAATCCCCAAATGGCCAGCAAAATGCAGTCCCAAGGTTGAATTTGGGAACGTAGAAAGGTTCCATCAGTCAAGTGAATGTTCCTTTAATTGAAATTGGAAACCAGTATCTTAGTTCATGATTTCTAAGTACAGCCTAGAACTGGAGATCTTTTCGGAAGTTATTCTTGCGCTATATTTGAAATTTTTTTTGTTTGCGAGCTTGTTAGGATTAATTGCATTTCATAAAGCAGTGGACTGGTAGCTTAACACAAACAGTAAAGGAATCTAGGGTATCAATTGAACATAGGAAATAGGAGCAGGAGTAGGCCATTCGGCCTGTCGAGCCTGCTCCACCATCCAAGCAGATCATGGCTGATCATCTACCTCTTATGCCATTTTTCCCACTATCACCATATGCCTTGATGTCATTAGCATCCAGGAATTTATCGACGTTCAACACGTTCAATGACAGCTTCCACAGCCCTCTGGGGTAGAGAATTCCAAAGATTCACTACCCCCTGAGTGAAGAAATTCCTCCATCTTAAATAGCCTGGCCCTTATTCTGAGACGGTGTCCCTGCCACCAGCCAGGGGAAACATCCCATCCACATCTACCCTTTCACGCCCTGTAAGAATGTTGTAACTTTCAATTAGATCGCCTCTCATTCTTCGAAATTCTAGAGAATTCTGGTCTAGTTTCCTCTATCTTTCCTCATAAGACAATCCTGCCATCCCAGGGATTAGTCTGGTGAACCTCCAATGCACTCTGTCGATGGCAAATACATCATTCTTTAGATAAGGAGAACAAAATTGTACACAATACCCCAGCTGCCGTCTCACCAAGGCCCTATACAATTGCAATAAGACATCTTTACTCCTGTGCTCAAATCTCCTTGTGATGAAGGCAACATACTATGTGCCTTCCTAATTGCTTGCTGCACCTACATGCTAGCTTTTAGTGACTCATGAACGAGAACACCTAGATCCCTTTGGACATTAACACTTCCCAACCTCTCACCATTTAAGAAATACTCTGCCTTTCTGTTTTTCTACCAAAGTGGATAATTTCACACTCATTCGCATTATATTCATCTGCCATGTTCTTGCCCATTCACTTAGCCTGTCCAAATCCCCTTGAAGCCTTCTTGCACCCCCCTCACAACTCATATTCCCACCTAGATGCTGCAGGTTTCTTGCACCATTTTGTTTTGCAAATTGTGCACATTTTATGCTATTTATTAAGGGTGCAATTAAAACCAGAACCTTCAGTTGTTTGATCACAATCTTAAAGGGCAGAATTTTGCCGTCGGCGAGCAGGCGGAACCCCTGACGTCATCCCGGCCCATTTAAATCTTCAGGAAGGTGGGGGCACAGCAGAATCAGCTGCGGGCCCCCCAGCCTGTCAATGGCCAATTGAGGCCATTGACAGGATAAATTATACAATTAAAGGACCTACCCGTCCAACCTTAAGGTTGACGGGCAGGCCAGGAGCCCCGGCGGGCAATAGAAAAAACACGAAACCTCATCCACTGGTGAGATGAGGTTTCATGTAGGGTTTTAAAAAGTTTAATAAACTTATTATGTAAATTATGAACATGTCCCATCTCATGTGACATTGTCACATGAGGGGGACATGTTAGGGAATTTTTTTTTTCATATTTTTAAAAGTGTAAGCGATCTCCCTGAGGCAGCACCTTGCCTCAGGGAGATGTGTGCTCTTTCGTGTGCATGCACGAAAGAGCACACTCTCGCTTTCGGGGATTCCCCCGCCCGCACAGGAAGCGCATAGCGCTTCCCGCCAGACGTCACGCTGGGCGAGCCTTAACTGGCCCGCCCACATAAAATGGTGGCGGTGCCCGCTTCTCCGGTGGAAATCGGCTTCCCGCCCGCCAGAGATTGGGTCAGGCCTGCCCGCCCGACAGGCAGAAAATTCTGCCTGAAAAAAAAGCACCAATTTGTAAAAAGATAAAATAAATATGAAATAATTAGATCTGACAACATCTTTGGAGAAAGAAACAGTTAACGTTTCAATAACTTTTATCAGTATTTTGCTTTAGTAAAAATATGAATTCTATTTTTTAAAATAAGTTATACATAATTTTCTAATGCGACAGATAATAAGAAACTAAGGGTAGAATCGTCCCAGATTTGCACTAAGCGGTAGTGGGCAGGTAAAACAACATTTTACCCGCCGGCCGCAATGGCGGCTTTTCTCACGGTATCGTCCCAAACCCGCTGCATTAATTATGTATTCTTGGGAAACATGCCGTTTCCTTGGCGGGCGGGCGGGCTCTCATTCGCCCGTCATGCCATCACCTCACCGCTTCATCATGCCGGGCGCCATATTTAAAGTCCAGCTGCACGCACACCTCTCAAGAGCAGGTTACAGGCTGGGAATTGTGCGACGAGTTTAGATACTGTGATATATATATATATATATTTAGATACTGTGAGTAGCTCTTCTCATGACTCGCCAAAGTCTGTCCACCATCTAGAAGGCGCAAGTCAGAAGTGTGATGGAATACTCTCCTCTTACCTGGATGAGTGCAGCTCCAACAGCACTCAAGAAGCTCGACACCATCCAGGACAAAGCAGCCCACTTGATTGGCACCCTATCCATCACCATAAACATTCACTCCCTCCACCACCAATGCAGAGTGGCAAGCATTGTGTACCATTTACAAGATGCACTGCAGCAGGGCTCCTTTGACATCATCTTCCAAACTCACAACCTGTACTACCTAGAAGGACAAGGGCAGCAGCCACATGGGAATGCCATCACCAAGTTTCTTTTCAGCCACACACCTTGGAATTATACCACTGCTTCACTGTCTCTGCATCAAAACCCCTTCCTAACAGCACTATAGGTTTACCTGCATCACATGGATTGCAGCTGTTCAGGAAGGCGTCGCCACCACCTTCTCGAAGCAGTTAGGAATGAAAACAAATTACTCACAATCCACAAAAGAATTTTAAAAAGTCCCACCTTGTTAATATGATCACATCACTTGCATGTCTCGGTTTGCTTAAACTATCCCAAGGATGTATCTTGCAAGTGATGTGATCTCATGAGTTGCCAATAAAATAGTTTTATATGAAGCACAACTTGCTAATTAATATTTGCTTGCCTGTGCTTTTCTTTTCCAGATTAAAGAAAAATGAAGTAAATGCCAAACTGATGGTCTTATATAATCAAGATATCAAGATTCTCTGCCTCTTGAGTGCACTGCTCACATCTGTAACTTATTGATAGTGTCTCTCTTGCAGTGTATAAGCTATAGGCTTCATAGTATACAAATAACATGCAAAATTTGAAACTTTATACTAACTGAGGCCTAAACATGTTTATTAATTACTAACCAAAATTGCAATATTAATTTCACTTTATTTGCTTTTCTGTAATTTTATTTGTTGCAATTACAGCATATTTAAGCACTTTATTTCTACTATATAGTTAATTTTATTTGAATTTTATGAGAATGTGGTGTATTTCGCGTGTTGGTTGCAGAATAGGTGCCATAGGTAATGGATTCAACTTTAGAATTAAATTGGTCTCTGTGAGTGTGATTTAATTTAGGACACTGGATTTAACATGCATATTTTCAAATTTTTGGCCTCATTAAAGGGACACATAGGTTTCAACAAAATGCTCCTGGACAACATTGATGTGAATCGTGATATGCTTTGCTGTTATATTTATGCTTTGTGAACAAAATTAGTTTAGAACACAAAATTTGTCCCTGGGAGAAAATACAGAACAAAACATTTAATCTGACATGCATAATGTAAAGAAAACTAACTTAAGTGCTCTTCAGTTAGAATGTAAACAGACTCTTTAAGGGTCACAGTAAAATTAGCATGGGCTGGTCTCAGTCCAATTTCCAGTCAGCCCTGCTCAAATCTGACACATATTTGTGACAAATTTGCCAGTTTAGCTCAGACAGGAAAGTGTGCGTTGGGAAATGAAATAACTCCATACTCGGAGAGTAAAGTCTTCAGAAGTCAGGGCTGGTAATGTACTGGCAAGGCAGCCTATAGGGGATTGCTGCACTGAATATGATTCCTCCATTATATCTAATTTAATACCACATTGGAGTGTTCTTCCTCTTGCCTTTTCAAGTGGCAGCCCACTGCCCTCCGTTTTTAAATCCTTCTTCCAAGTTTACAATCATATGCATTTTGAGGAATAAAACAATTACACCTGAAGCAACAGTTACATTGATGCAATCTATCTAGTTGCTTCATCATAACCAGCAGTATTATGACCAAGCTGCAGGTTACATTTGTTAAGTTTGTGTGTAGAATACACTGACATTATTAATGTGACTTGCATCATAGCAACTTTTGGGACAAAACACCACAGATTTAAATGTTGGAGTAAGAAATACCAGCTTTTGACCAAAGTTATCACGAGCTGAAAACCCTCAAGATCTCAACAGGTTGGTATAAACATTTGAAGTCTCGTCATTCCAGCTGAAAATTGGTACCAATCAGTTTACTAATCTAGCCATTTCTAATTCAGGATTCTGGGAGAATTGCTTTGAGGTCAAGATATAACCTCTCAAAGCAGTTGTGAATTAGACTTCAAAATACAGGATGTGGTCATTGTTAGAAATTGAAAATGTTGGCATTCCCAGCATTTTGCTCCTCACCTTAATAAGTGAATAACAGTTTTTTAAATAAGTGAGCTTTTGTGTGAATACAGTGGGTTGGTGAAGATATTTAGGGACTGCAATCATGCAGGATTTCCAGCTTTCATCTATAATGATCATTCTTCAAAAGCAGAAAGACTAAATTTATTAACAGTGAGCCTGTTCCGTTTTGAAGGTTGGAGTGAAAGTGGAGCCATTAATGCTACATTAGAGAGGGAGGGAGAGAATGTTTTTAGATTCAGTAATGTGCTAAAACATTGGTATGGCTCAGTGTTTATAGACACCTTATGTTTACACATTTCAGTAGTGTGTATTTGATATTTTATTTGTATTTACAGTTGAATTCACATTTCTGTTACTCATGTCATGTAACCAACAATTAAGAAAAGTGAGTCCAGGGAAACCACTCGTTACTGATGTACATGCTAGAGCATGGTTTGGAGTTTATATATTTAAAGCAATAAATATCTGTGGCAGCCTTAGACTGGATTGAAAGTTAGAATGGTTTATTTTGAAAGCTGATTTAAATTCCGTGAAATTATTAAAACAAAAAATGTCTTGTGTTTAATGGTGTCTTTGGCAGAGTTTTTCTTTTAATTGTTGAATGTTTCATACAGCTCTCAATAACTAAATAAGCTTGTTTCTAAAATGTTAAAATTAGGTTAATCTGTCGGCACTGGTATTGCATTGGTCCACATGCAGTGCCTCAGTGTGATGTATCAAAGATAAGTGTTCACAGTTACTCCTGCCATCAGACAGGAAGATGCTAAACGGAAGCTAAGCAATGCAAACACAGGCAGGGAGAAAGAAAAAATACATAACAAGTTGCCCTCCAGTGTTCCACTGTCTTTGGTGGGTTTGGATACAAATTATTTGCCCATTTGCAGAACTTGTCATGTGGCGGGGAATTTTGAAGCAAGAATTATTTAAATGAAAATAACCTGTTATTAGATTGAGTATTTCTGTATCAAAATTGCTGAGACCGTGACTGGCTTCTACCTCTGGTTGTTACAATGAGGATTTATTAAGTGTTTGAGTGCCAGGAAAGAAATATTGCTGCTGTTGATAATCTATCCAATCTTCCATTCTAATACATAATGCATGTTGTGAAGTGTGTGTATCTCCCTGACATTAGGTCTGCTTTAATAAATATAATTCTCTTGCGTTTGTAAAATGGTTGATAATGTGGATCATTTTTGCAAAGTAAGCCTTATGAGTTGAATGGTCTGCGCCATTGATATTTGTCAGGACCAGTTCTGGGTGTCTCTGGATCCCTCAGCAAACAACATAATGAATTGATTAGGATTTTATGGATTACAGAATTTATCTATAGTTCTTCATCCAGGTAGAGCTCTGAATTATATAATCCTGACACAAGCATAAAATATTTCCCAATTGCGTTTATGTTGGAAACAAGTGTTTACGTTTCAGCTGTAACTGTGTATAAGTATGTCTAACCTCAGCTTCTCATGGTATAAATTCTGATCCATGAAGGTTATGTACAAATGTTTAACATATTAAAATAAATTGGTTAATGCGTTTGTAAATGCATCACCCAAGAATTGTAGTGTAAGGCTCTCAAGTGAACCTCAAATTTTCAAAATTTGTACTCTAATCTGAATTTTAGGTTTTCTTAATCTATATTTCAGCCCTGCAAAGTCAAACAGATTATCAGAAACTCAAAACATTCATAATTGACTATCAGCATTTCATTCAAGGACTAACCTGAACTTTCATTGCTCAGTTCAAGGTCATTATTCTGTGGGGCTCAAAGCCTAACCCTAGTTTTTGTTTGCTTGCTGTATTCGTTGTTACTAGTTCAGGGAGTAGTAATCAAAGCCCATGCTTAGTTTTCAGTTCCCGACTGAATATGTTCAATGTTGACTATCCTGACAATCCAAACCTTAACCTCGATTTCATCTTCTGAACATCAGCGCTGAAGCACTTAGTCAAAGATTCATCACAAGTAACCAGTAAAATAAATTATTCTGTATAGTTCTGCAAAGCTGTCATAATATTAGTTAGGTGCTTTCAAGAATGCTGCCACATTACATATCATTTTCTTTGCTGGTGGTGTTTCAGGTCAAATCCTATCAACTTGAATTGAGCCCCTACTGCATGCCATATGATGAGACTCCTTTCACTTTTGACCTGGGTCCAATGCGACCCACAGTGATGGGGTAAAAATATTGTTTCCAGTAAGATCCTATGTGAAATGGGTTTGATTTTTTCAGTGGGCACCGGTCTGCAGCATTAATTGCCAATGTTGCTCATGCCTCAGGGATTATTGATTCAAAACCGGGAGCTACAATGCAACCAGTGCCCTTCCAGCTCCAGGAATGAGGAGCAGCAATGCAACCAGTGCACCCCAGCTCTGGGAAAATGGGCACTGAAATGCCACCAATGTTCTCCAGCTCTGGGAAACCGGGAGCAACAATGGCCTTGACAAGGAGCAGAGTGGAACAACACCTGTACCTCAAGATGAACTAAACCTCCCCAGGTTGACACCACCCTCCTCCACACCCTCCCCCTGAGGTCACCCAGACAAAACAACGCTCCCAGGGCTGAGAGGGACTGGTATCTCAGCCATTCAAGAGTGCAACAGTTTGCAAACACCATGGCTATGCAGGAACACACCCAGGAGCTTGACATGTATAGACTTTTGGGCTGGTAATCTAAAACCTTAAAATGAGATTAAAATTTGCCACTATCAATGTGTGTATATCAAAGCCACTACACAGTGTGTTTCTACCTTTGGTTACTTGGCAAATGTCAAAGCTGACCTGCTGTTCCTGCAGGAGTGCGGAATACTGCACTCAGCAGCTACAGACGATGGTCGAGCTGGTGGTTTCACAGGCCATTGATCTGGTCAGGAGGAACAATTGCCGTTTCTTGAGCCTGCCTATTCTACTGCGGGGAGGCAACTACATCATCATTCAATTTAAGAAGGTGCTGGGCAGTCAGCTTCTCGTAGCAGATGTGATGTACAAAACATTCCCCTCCGGTTAATTAACGTGTATGCCCCAGCTCTAAAGAGCGAGCGGCTGGCCGTCCTTCAACAGCTCCCACTACTGCTGGCCTCGCCCAGGCCAGTCATTCTGGATGGTGACTTCAGCTACATCATTGATCAGGCAGGGCCAACAGCAAACTGGATGCCACGTCCAGACTCCTGATGGAAACAGAATAAAATGCCAAGCTACACAAGGTCTTCAGCAACCCTGCAGACAGAGCGCAGCGTAGAAACACCTGGTCACAGCCAGACTGGTCCATCCATTCCAGAATAGATCAGGAAACATGAAACCCCTCTTGTCCCCGACTGCTGGAAGCAATCAAAGTGAACGTGAAGAGGTTTTTCATCGTCAAATGTGTTCAGGAGGCAAAGAGAGACCGGGGGAAATGTCCCAACTGCAGAATAACGTGGAATTTGCTCCTGCTGCAATCATTTACGGTCAATGTCAAGGAGGATATCCAAGAAGTGAGGAGACAGCAAGCTCGCTCTTTGCCTTGGGGGCCTCCAAGATCATCTTCTGGTCCAGAGTCCACTCCGTGCAGCAGGA
This sequence comes from Cetorhinus maximus, assembly GCF_964194155.1. Classification (NCBI taxonomy): domain Eukaryota; kingdom Metazoa; phylum Chordata; class Chondrichthyes; order Lamniformes; family Cetorhinidae; genus Cetorhinus; species Cetorhinus maximus. Next base: position 75,019,640 of record NC_135896.1, read on the forward strand.
TTAGACGTGTTTGCGTTTCTTCTTCCGGGAGGTACACAGAAAGACCTCTGTGTCAGCAGCCTGAAAGAAGAAGATGGCTCAGTCACCTTATTGCAGTCTAACATATTGAGGATCAGCAAATCCTTTTATACCAGATTGTATGACGTGAAGGCCATGGACAGCACGGCCTCCCAGCCCTTCCTGTCCTCTATCACGAAGGCCTTAGATGACAGAAAAGGGGAGAGTTTGGACAAACCGGTAACTCAAGCTGACAAAGGCCATCAAGTCTTCAAGACCTCAGAGTCATTTTCAACTCTATGGGACTGGATTGGCCCAGACCTGGCAGTGCATGAGAGTATACTTCTGGCCGACAGCATGTCATAATCTATGAGGAAAGGGAGAAAATTAGAAACATAGAAAATAGGAGCAGGAGTAGGCCATTCGCCCTTTGAGCCTGCTTCGCCATTCATTATGATCATGGCTGATCATCCAACTCAATAGCCTGCTCCCACTTTCTCCTCATATCCTTTGATCCCTTTCGCCCCAAGAGCTATATCTAACTCCTTCTTGAAACTATAAAGGGATAAAATTAGAAATTGGCAGCCCATTTCATTGCAGAATGTGGACAACAAAATTCTGTCCAAGGCAATTGAGTTGGTGATCCAATCTGATCAGACCTGTCTGTACCTGGCAGAAAGATCTCTGATAGCCTTGTGCTACTCAGGGATACAATCGCCTATGTGCTGGACAGGGGCGTGGACACCTGCCTCATCTGCCTGGACCAGGAGGAAGCCTTTGACAGAATATTGCACACCTACATGATGGATGTGGTCTCCAAAATGGAACTTGGGGAGGGAACCTGCAAGTGGATCCAACTACTCTAACAAACGTCAGCACATTTTCATAAAATGGGTGGGAATTGAAAGATTTCAAATCAAACCTGGAGTCAAACAGGGCTGCCCTCTCTCCTCTGTCATGCCCATGTATTGCATAGAATCTTTTTGCCGAGTCTGTCAGGAAGGATGCAGGCATAAGAAGGATGACAGTCCCAGGCAGCGGAGGTGTGCAGGTCAAAGCCTCCCTGTATATGAACGACGTTGCCGTCTTTGCTCAGATCCACTGTATGTGTGCAGACTGATGAGCGACCAGGAGCCAATGGGTTTCAGGAGCCAATAAAATTATGGCAAGAGGGAGGCCATGTTTTTTGGACACTGGACCAACTGATCCTTTGTCCCCTTCACCATCAGGCCAGATTAACGGAAGGTACTGGAGATATGATTCAGAAAGGCTGGACCGTGAGCCAAAAACTGGGGGGAGCATATAGCCAAAGTGAGGCAGAAACTGGGCACGTGGAAGCGATGCTCCATCTCCATTGCAGGCAGGAACCTGGTCATGAGATGTGAGGTGCTCTCTGTGTTGCCGTACATGGCACAGGTCTGGCCCATATCCCGATCCTGCGCTGAACCATCTTTCGCATGATCTGGAGATCAAAGATGGATCATGTCTGCAGGGACACCATATACAAAGCTCTGGATAGAGGGGGGAAAACATACCCAGCATCGCCCTTATCCTGATGGCCACCTTTGAGTGCAGTTGCATCAAGCTTTGTGTAGAATCTTGGTACCATACCTCCTGTCCCTTGTGGAAATGTTTGTACAGATAGACACCTTTGACCACAAGCCCATCAGACAGTGGTCCGCACTTAATGTCCTCGAGGTCCTGTGGGAAAAGGAGATGGTGGATCCTGTCAGATGGTTCCCTGAGCAGACTGTCAAAGTGATTTGACAAAATGACTCATCACCAGAACTTTCAAATAAGCACTAAGATGCAGCTTGGCTAGTGGTGGGGAGGGCACTCTCTGTCAGATCTTTCATGCATGCCCAAAGTCTCTGCGCCACCGCACACTACCCTTCAAGTGGCTACGGTGGGGAAGAGGCCACTACACACTCCTTCTGGAATGTGCCTTTGCAAAGAAGATCTGGAAAGAGATGCAGTGGTTTTTGTCGAGGTTCATCCCAAGGAGCTCTGTGATGCAGGACTCTGTGCTCTACAGGCTGTTCCCAAGGACGCACACCGAGACAAACATCAACTGCAGCTGGAGGATCAGCAGCTCAGTGAAAGACACCCTTCAGTCTGTCCGAAACTTGTTGGTTTTCCATTGCAAAATGTGGTCCAGTGTTGCAGATTGGCACATTCCAAGTTCTAGGACTACATGCTGAGGGACGCACTAAAGCTTGGGGCAGCTGCCACAAAGGTGTAATGGGGAAAGGCCACTTTCAGCCATAGTGCACTGAGGGGCTTGTAACATTGTAGAACCCCTCAGGATGTATGCTTGACATTGAATGTATGTAGTAAATATCATGTGTAGCACAATTCTATTGAGATACCTCAGAGTGTAAAATGCTCTATGGAGAAAAGTTATTGCACCTTCCAAAATGTCTAATTTGAAATGTTTTGGAATGTACTTTTAGGTTTATGAATAAAGTATATTTTTGGAACAAAAAAATGCCTCATTGATACAGCTAGAGAGGTGCCGTTCTGAGATTCAGATTTGGGCACGTTGTTTGGTAAAGTAAGATGAGTTTTACTCTGCACTTAGCTGTGTTATATCTGATATAACATATGGCTATGTGAATGCTTGATACTGAAACTAGGGAGAGGAATTTAGTTTGCTGACTTGCCCAGGGTAGGGGGAGAGGCACAGTAGCACACTGGAAACTTGGGGCAGAATTTTCCCCCCGTTGGGGGGGGATGTTCAGGAGCGGGCGCATGGAGCCGCCATTTTACATGGGCGGGCCAATTAAGGCCCGCCCAGCGTTATGTCCACAAGGAAGCGCTATGCAGGCGGGGGGATTCGCTCAGCCGGGAGCGCGCTCTTTCATCTCCCTGAGGCTAAGCACTGTCTCAGGGAGATTGGCTCCACATTAAAAAATCTTAAAAACAGGGAAAAAAAAATTCCCTGATACGTCCCCTGATGTGACACTGTCGCATTGAGTTGGGGCATGTCCATCACTTTTAGTTACACTTTTATTAAATTTTTAAAAACCTACTTGAAACCTCATCCCGCCCGTGGATGAGGTTTCAAGCTTTCTCCATACCTGCCAGGGCAGGTGATGTCGGGAGCTCCGCCCAACATCATCCCGTGTCATCTTACGGGCTGGTGAGCGGCACCCCACCCCCTGCTCGCTGACCAGGAAATCCTGGCCTTGAGGTCTGAATTTCCTCACAAGCCAGAAGTCAGCAGGTTAGAACTGACACAGTTCTATGTTTGGTAATTTAAACCCCATTTGTACCCAATCCCACCTTTGCCCTCATGTTAAAACTCCCTGAGTGCCAGAAATGCAAAATTTACCATTCTCCAAAACTTAATAACATTCTTTTCGATGAGCACAAAATATGAAGGGAGCTACTCTAATGGCTATGGAGGAATGGAGACCTGAAATTTAAACGAGTAATATTTTTATAATTAAATTTTTCAGACAAAGTACTCCAAGACTTTCTTGTCTCTTTAAATGAGGTGTAATTTCTGGTATTACTAAACTCCTAACAAGCTCTACATTATAAAATAAAATTTGGACCAGTTTCTTAAAAATGTTCTTTTATGAAGAACTTTCTCCTACCCCGATGGCTTAATGGGTAAATTAGCTTTTTGGCGTACTACTGAACTTACATGCTGGGAAGGTCCCAAGTTCAATCCTCTGTCTGTGGTGAGATATTTGATCTCAGCAGGTGTAACTTTAGGGACATTTCTCTTTGTCTCAGTGCCAAAAAAGATTGACTTGTGTTCTTGCATCTGATTACTGTTTAATGTCTCCACTAGAATCATTAAGTATGTTGTCACATTATGAACGTCCAGACAATACTAAATTTGAACACAGACCATTGAAATGGCTGCTGAAAATCATGTGACCATTGGTATTTCGAACTCCAGACAGTCCTGAGTTTCAAGAAAATACCTAATTAAATATGGACATTCACACCATGGACAAAACAATGTTGAATGTGTTTTAGATGAATGTGAATGGATCCCATCAGCTTTCCATTATAGTATGAATGTCCCTCATCCAAACTAGACTGGGTGAATTTCAAGGTTTCAAACGACAACACAAAGGACAGAATTTTCCCCCTCGTTGGGGGGGGGGGAAGTTAAGGAGCAGGTGCGCCTCTGATTGGGGGCGGGCCGCCATTTTGCGCGGGCAGGCCAATTAAGGCCTGCCCAGCGTGATGTCTACAAGGAAGTGCTATGCGCTCCCTGTGCGGACAGGGGGGAATTCCCTGAGCCGAGAGTGCGCTCTTTCACGCATGCGCGCAATAGAGCGCACTCATCTCCCTGAGGCTAAGTGCTGCCTCAGGGAGATCAGCTCCAAAATAAAAAATCTTAAAAACAGAAAAAACAAATTTCCCTGACATGTCCCCTCATGTGACATTGTCACATGAGTTGGAACATGTCTTTCACTTTTAAATACACTTTTATTAAATTTTTAAAAACCTACATGAAACCTCATCCCGCCTGTGGATGAGGTTTCATGCTTTTTCCAATGCCCACTAGGGCTCCCGGCCTGTCCACCAACCTTAAGGTTGAATGGGCAGGTCCACTAATCATGTTAATTACTTTGTCAATGGTCTCAATAGGCCATTGACAGGTCGGCAGGTGCACAGCTGATTCGGCTGAGCCCCCGCCGACCTGAAAATTGAAATGAGGCGGGGTGACGTCGGGAGTTCCACCCGATATCATCCCACGTCATTTTATGGGTTGGTGAGCGGCAACCGCCCCCGCCCCCGCTCGCCAACCAGGAAATCCTGGCCCAGATGTGTAATCAACACACTACCCTTTTTTTTTGGAAAAATGACTTTGAATTTATACAAGTCATATGGCGAAGAAGCCATTTTATTGCCTGCTTTTAAAATAACAGCAGAAGCTGTTCTGCGGACAGAGTTCCATTAGAAAACCATCAGAGCAGCTGCGAGTCATCTAAGCAGCCAAGATAATAAGCCACAATACCTTGGAAGTGGGAGAATGACAACCCCTGCAGTCCAATCCACCCCAACCTGTTCCAACTCCCAAGTTCACCTGAGAACCAATTTCCTGGAAATTCAACTACAAGAAGCCACTCGGCTTACTGAGAATCTTCTACTTTACAGGATCTTCACTTCAACTAAAGCATCAATTCATCTAAGAAACTACAGGCCTGCCACGAAAGAGACTAAGACATTCATAAATTGTATTGTTTTACCTTCATCTGTATCTAATCTTTGTGTGGTAGTGTGAGTAAAGTGAGTGAGACATCACGTCTTAAACATCCAGGGCAAGTGTGTGATAATAAATAGCCTGCTTATTTTTTTAAACTCACAAAAATATTCCTGCTGGGTATATTTAAATTGGGACAGTCACTCTGAGGGTAAGAAAACACACACCTTTTACGTACAAACATATTGATTACGGGCAGTAAAACGCAAATTCTGTCCATGACAACGTACATCAAAAAGACATGATCAAGGTCACCAATGTGGGTAGGATTTCATGTTCATCGGGCGGGCGCACGCCTGACCCAATCGGGCGTAAAATCACGCGTGATAATGTCGGGCAAGCGTCCCAACATCATCGTGCACTCTCGTGATCTTTTGGTTGGTGGGAACACGCCAGAGTTGGCAGCATGCCTGCCAACAATTGAGAGGCCTATTAAGGCCCTTAAGCAATTAATTAATTCTATTTTTCGCTGCCCGTTTAACCATTAGGTTAGCAGGTGGCCTTTGCATTTTTAATGAAACCTCATCCACGGGTGGGATGAGGTTTTCAACAGTAAATAAAAATCCATTAAATATTTTTCACCATCATTTTAAACATGTCCCTCTTCATGTGACTGAGTCACATGTGGGGACATGTTTATATAATCTTTAAAATCTTTATTTTCATTTCTCCAATTCTCCAGCTCCCTGAGGCAGCTCTGTGCCCTTAGGGAGCTTTCAGCACGTGCTCCCCCATGTGTGTGCAGACTTCTGCGCTCACCCTCCTCCCGCCCCCATCCCAGCAGCGCTGAGCATTTCAGCGTGCTTTTCACGCTGGCTAGCCGTTAATTGGTCAGCCAGCGTGAATTCACGGTCGGGGGCCGATCGTGGGCATGGACCTTTTCCCAGCCACGCCCACCTGACAAACAGATAATCCTGCGCCATGAGTCAGCAATTTCCTGTGTGAAGTCTTTATGCACGACAATACATTATGAGACAACATGATTGAATGTTAGTTACATTGCTCCCACATTTCATGCAAATGTATTTACTCAATATTGCATGGGTGACATATTTGGGCAGCTAAGGGATATTTGCATTTATAACATTCTTAAACAAAAAAAAAGAGATGCAAAATTCAGCAGAGTCTTAAGTTATTCTCTACATGAATGTGTTTATGAAAGCAACACCAGGAAGAAACAGACGTCTTATCTGTTGAATGTACCTAACACTGAGGTTTGCATGTTGCAGGGGGAAGAAAAACCTCAGCACATGTTTCTGAGAATGCAAGTAAAAGGACAATGTCAGATGTAGAAGTGATCAAATTAAACCATTTTGTTAAGGAAACAGATAGTTTACAAGTAAATAAATATTTTTTTATTTCCACACATTGCACAACAGTGTAGCCAACCTCACTGCAGAATGTCACAAAAAGAAAAAACCCTAAGAATAAAACATCTTTACAAAGGCTCACTTCACCATTTTTTTAATACTTCAGTATAAATATGTATAAATATCTTAATATCCATTGTGTTGGGAATGTTGTGAGAAATATATATTGAAACTATATTTAATTCCCATATTGATATAGGATTGGCTATGAAGCTGTAGGAGGACCCATCACTCAAAAGATCATCCATTTGTCTGGTTTGGCGGGTAGGGACAGTTTGGCTTGCAATCCCTGCAGAATGGCTTTCAGAGAGTTTGAAAACTCTGAATAGCCACATCCTGGAGCTCAAGGGCAGAGGCCTGCTGGTTTTACATGTTTACTGAGTAGTTTGACTAGGGAATTAATCTGAGTTGCTATATGAAGCTGCCATTTCTGAGAACTGAGGTGACAAATACAGATGTTGTCTGCCATTTCTGTCAGGCTAAATGTACACCGTCATACAATATGGTCGTAGCACTGCATGCTGGATTTTTTGCAGTGCTGCCTCTAGTGTTCCCCAGGTGTGAGGCTGGGATGTTGATCAATGAATCCTAGGCCCATTACAGTAATAATCTTTGGCTGGCAAAGTATAGTCCAGAGACAATCCATGTGGATGATCCAGATATGTTACAGTGTTATATTCCTCAGCAGCACAGTTGCCCATGTAGACTTCAATTCTGTGGCTATTAGAATAGTGTCTTCTGTGAGTCATCAATAACCTTTCCTGTTGTCCTCAGAAACCGTGATGGCATCATATGCAGCAACTCAATACGGGATGTTGAGAGTTCATCTGTGGAAAAGAGATACTTTCATTATCATCTTTGAATTACATGTAATGTGTATTTATAATAAGACTGTTGAAGAAGAAAACCACAACTTTACATGGAACAGAAATGATTATGGACCTGTGTTGTTTGCAGATGGTTTACAGGAATTTACTACATGCCAACGTGCATATTAGACATTTTGTAAGCATTTCTGTGATCTCACTGGTTTATGATTGACATAATGTTCAATCTTTTGTAATCAGTTACCAGATTCAGCAGCAGATGATATTAGTAAGGAAAACACTAGAGTACTATGAAAGATGTATAAACTGGACACTTTGAAAATAATGGTAGAACTGGGCAGTCAACATAGATTTATGAAAGGGAAATCATGTTTGACAAACCTGATAGAATTGTTTGAAGCTGTAGCTAGCAGAATAGATAAGGGAGAACCAGTAGATGTACTGTATTTGGATTTTCAGAAGGTTTTTGAAAAGGTTCCACATAAGAGGTTAGTAAACAAAATTAGAGCACATGGGATTGGGGGTAATATACTGGCATGGATTGAAGATTGGTTAACGGACGGAAAACATATTAAGAATAAACACACTGGTTTATGATTGACATAATGTTATTCTGAGGTTGGCAGACTGTAACTAGACTGCAAGGCTTGGGCCCCAGCTATTTGCAATCTATATCACTGGTTTGGATGTGGGACCAAATGCTATGGGCAGAATTTTTAGGTTGGCGTGCAGGTGCGCACCTGACCTGATCAGATGTGAAATCGCGCGAGATGTCATCAGGCGAGCGTCCCAACGTCATCCCGAATTCGCGCAATATTTTGATCGGGCGCGTGCAAGTGTCGGGGGCATGCACAAATGTTGGAAGTGCACCCACCGACAATTAAGACAATTAAAGTTGTTGAAGTTCCAGTTGTCTCCGATTTTTCATGGTCCCTCCAACCTTACGGTTGGCGGACGGGTGAATCTGCCAGGCGGACTTTGTATTAAATGAAAGGAAAATAATTTATGGACAGAATTTTTAACATGCATATGTTCAGGTAACTGATTGGACAATTTTTTCATGATTTTAAAATCTTTATTTAATTGCTTTGAAGTCTTCAGCTCCCTGAGGCAGCTCTCGCCCCACCAATATGTTGAAATTTCACTTCAGTAACCTCCTTATCATATTTCTTGTATACAGGGTACTCTCGCAAATGATCTGTCTTTTGAATGCATTCTGTAGATAAACATAATTGACTTTACAGACATGTTACGTTATTAGGGTTATGGCCTACCATCTGTTACCATTCTCCAATGCAGTAGGTAAAATAGCTCAATTTTCTACTGAGTCGAGCATCTTTACATTTAAATGTCTTATTGTTCTATCCGATGTGGTTAAAAACTGAATCAAGCTGAAAGGTGGATATGATTGGGCAGTATCTGTACCTGGTTGCTACTGGGTGTCACCTACGACTCAGTTGGTATAACTCCCATTCAAGTCAAAACGGTGCAGATTCAAATCCAACTTGACACGAGTGCAAAATCTAGGGGGGGAAGCACTGCTACTGCAGGACAGTGCACTATTGGAGGTTTCATCTTTCAAGTGAGAAATCGAGGTTCCTTTTGCCCTTTCGGGATGATGGAAAAGATCCCATGTCACTACTTCATAGAAGAGCAGACGATTTCTCTCATTTCCTGGTCAATATTTATCCCTTATACCGTTGGTCAATATCACACTGCTGTTTTTAGCAGCTTGATGTGCACAAATTGTCTGCTGTATTTCCTACAACAGTGACTATGCTTCAAAAGTATTTCATTGGCTGTAATGTATTTTTGGCCTTCCTGAGGTCATGAAAAGCACTGTATAAATGCGTCTTTTTTCTTTCAAGCCTATTTAAATGTCTTGACCCCAACAAATCTGAAAGCAGCTGCAGTGTCCTAATTTAATGCTTAACTTTTCTACATTTTCATAACATTTCCTCAGCTAAGCATTTTATTGTTTATTTAGCATTAGGCTTAAATTTTGTCAAAATAAAATAAATCAATAATGCTCCATAAATTATACCCTTGAGGTTAAAAGTGAAATATTTTATTGTGTGGTTCATCCACTTTATGACTTTTAGAAGGCCTTCAACAAAGGATTGAGAACTTCATGAAAATTTCAGCAACACAATAAAATAGTGTGTTTATATTTTTTCCACTCTAACGAAATGCAAAAAAAGAATTTTTAATTTATGTGAATTCTACTTTCAACGTTTTTGCCTTATTTAATATATTTTATTCTTTACTTCAGATCTGTTGAATTATATACAGTTCAGAAAGGTTAGTTGGATAGCCTGCTGCCACACTCAATCTGTCATTGGGAGTGTGTGAAATTTAGATAACTTTCTCTAGTTCCCTGCACCTCCATCTGGTGCCTACATCAGCTGGCTCAGATGATTAGTGGTGTGTATCGGTTCGGAAACTGTCACATCCCAGAACTCAAGGCACAGCAGACTAGAGTAACTGTATCACTTCCGTCCACTGAATTTATATAAACCTGCATTTGTAGCTGTTCCATGGAAAAGACGTGCATTGTACAAGTTCTTCAAACTCTTCATTAAAAATTATACAAATGAAGTAATGGGGGAATTCTAGCCTCCAAAGGCGAGTGTATTTTGTGGGGCGGAAGGGGGAATGGTTTAAGAGCTCTAAAATTGACAATACATTGGGAAGCTGTGCCAACTTGCCAACCCCTGCATTTCACTGCAGCACATTTGACTGCATGTGGAAAGTCCTCTCAGGAGAGGCAGATCGCCAATTTACATATAGGTGATCAAGAGCATTTTTAATGAGTTTTCAACTTTAACTGTGAGTACAAATGTTCCTCAGGATTCCTGGAATTCGCCAGTGAAAGCAAAGCCAAGACCACAGCGGCAGTTAACGTGGCTGAAGAAACAACAATCAGAAATTCCCATAAGTACTGAAACCTCACAGCTGAATTTGTGCCTAAGGTTTTTGTTCTCATTACTTTTCTGAAAGCTTACTGTCACTACTTCATAGGTGATTGCTACTACTTTGGAGGTCATTTTCATTATTTTGGAGGTGACTTTCACTAGTTGGGACCTTGCCTGTCTGATAAATCAGATCAGTATGGGTACCACTTATGCTGTTTCAGGTTGGACCTCAGATGAGTTCCAAGATGACCAGCAGGAAGAGCACCAGCAACAGGGGACAAGCAGCTGGAGCAGTATCAACTTTGTCATAGACCTGTCATTCCACAGGAAAGAGGAGGTAAACAGAGTTGTGCATGTCACAGGAGGTGGTACCCACAACACAGCGTACAGGCAAAGGATCAGCTTCCTGAGCAAGTCTGAACACCAGTGGCTTAGGGACTTGTGTCAGGTGCTGCCAGACAAATGTAGCCTGCTAGAAGCAGGCTTCCAGGGGTCAGCAGGAGACATTGGCAGGATCTCGCAGTTTGCTGCCCACAAATACACCGCACAGGTGATTGATCCCATGTTTGCCAGTTATGTACACTTTGAACCCAATGATGACAGCACTGTTCAGGTTTGCATTTCTGGATGGTTTCCATCAGGTTCAGGATGCCATCAACTGCATGCATGTGGCAATCAATGAACTCCCCAGATCACCCAGGGGTGCATGTGAACTGTAAGAGCTTCCACTCCATCAATATACAGCTGATGTGGAACCACAAAAAGATGATTATGCAGTTATGCACAGGATTTTCAGAGCGCAGCAATAATGCTTTTGTCCCACACTCTTTGCACCTCAGAACATATTCACCGGCTGGCTACTTGGAGACTACGGCTGCGCGCGTAAAACATGGCTGATGACAATCAATGAGGCCCAAGAGCACTATAACCAAAGCCATATGAAGACGGAAAAAGTAATTGAACTAGCAGTCGCCATGCTGAAGAAGCATTTCGGATGCTTTGATAGATCCGAAAGTGCCCTTCAATACTCACCAGCCAGGGTCTCCAAAATGATCATGGTATGCTGTTGGTTCTGCACCACATGGCCTTCTCATGACCCACCCACTTTCTGTACTAGCAATGAGCTGGAGAGAATTTCACTGGGTGCTGAATGGCCAAGGCTAGTGTTTCATCAATCCTATTTAAAGTGGAATACAGAGCATGTAAGCCATTGATTAGGGTCTGCATGCACCCGTTTGATTGCCATGGTGGACAAACACATCACACAATTATGTACCTCATGTTCGAGAGGGACTCCTCCAATCTCTCTGCAAGTGTGCACATTGTGGTTGGAAAGCCTGTCTGTGCAATGGACATTCTTTGCTGCTGTTCCAGAAGTATCCTCTTTTTTTAATTCATTCACGGGATGTAGGCTTCGCTGGCTGGGCCTGCATTTATTGCCATTCCTAGTTACCCATGAGAAGCTAATGGTGAGCTGCCTTCTTGAACCACTGCAGTCCATGTGGTGTAGGTAGTGATGTTAGGAAGGGAATTCCAGGATTTTGACCCAGCGACAAGTGAAGGAACAGCAATATATTTCCAAGTCAGGATGGTGAGTGACTTGGAGGGGAACTTCCAGCTGGTGGTGTTCCCATCTATCTGCTGCCCTTGTCCTTCAACGTGGTAGTGGTCGTGGGTTTGGAAGGTGCTGTCGAAGGAGCCTTGGTGAATTCTTGCAGTGCATCTTGTAGATGGTACACACTGCTGCTATTGTGTGTTGGTGGTAGAGGGAGTGAATGTTTGTTGATGTAGTGCCAATCAAGCGGGCTGCTTTGTCCTGGACAGTGTCAAGCTTCTTGAGTGTTGTGGGAGCTGCACTCATCCAGGCAAGTGGGGGGTTTTCCATCACACTCCTGACTTATGCCTTGTAGATGATGAACAGGCTTTGGGGAGTCAGGAGGTGAGTTACTCATCACAGGATTCCTAGCCTCTGACCTGCTCTTGTAGTCACGGTATTTATATGGCTAGTCCAGTTCAATTTCCGGTCAATGGTAACCTCCAGGATGTTGATAGTGGGGGATTCAGTGATGGTAATGCCATTGAATGTCAAGGGGCGATGGTTAGATTCTCTCTTGTTAGAGATGATCATTGCCTGACACTTGTGTGGCGCGAATGTTACTTGCCACTTGTCAGCCCAAGCCTGGATATTGTCCAGGTCTTGCTGCACTTGAACATGGACTGCTTCAGTATCTGAGGAGTCGCAAATGGTGCTGAACATTGTGCAATCATCATCTCTTTCTGGATGGCCCCCAAGATTCAGCATCTTCATCCAACTGAGCAGAACGTGGAGCATCCTGTGTTCTCTGAGGCAGTCTCTCCACCACCGACCCTGCCTTCACCATCTTATTCTTGCTCACTTGTGATGTGAGAGACACCAGGTGAAAACCCAGCTATGTGCCTTACTGGTCCTACCAAGCTGGTGCATAGTTTGCACAGCTCCTATGATGATGCACCCTCAGAATGTGTGTGGCCTCCTCTGAGGAGGATTTGCATCCACTTGGATCAGTTCCTACAGTATGCTTGATGGCCCTGTGGGAGATCAAAGACATGAATTACAGAATCACAGACTTGTTACAGCGCAGAAGGACGCCATTCAGCCCATCATTGTTGTAAAGCGTTGGGCAGAGTTCCACAGATCTTATTAAGGTATTCATGGTGGCAGGTAGTTCAATGGTAAGTATTTATTAACTACTAGAAACTATATACAGTAAAGGTCTAAGCTAGGAGCTGTCTCCATGCTTGCTTCTACACAGGGCTCTGTCCAACACTACACTGACCCCCAGGTGCAGATCATGTGTTCTCATAAATTACTGTGTGGGTGGCACTATAGTCAGTCCCAAGTTAACCCTTCATGTGCCAAACCCTTATACTACACCTCCCCCTAAGACTTTATCCAACATACTTACAAGTTATCCCAGTTTACCCCATGTATTACTTCGTTACAACTACCGCATCACCCCCCTGAAGTCTCTCAGTTCATAGGTTCAGGCAGTCTGGAGGCCTTATAACCCTTCCATATCTTGTTCTCAATACTGCCGGAGGAGCGGTAGGCCCTTTCACCACAGGTAAATTTTGTTGAACGAGAGCTTGTTTTGTCATCTGGGTGTCTTTTAATTCTCTTTTTCCATTCTTTGGCATTGAATAGCTCTTTGTCTATTCCCCAATTGCAATGATGGATGGCGGTTGGTTTATCCCACTCTTTACGGGCTGGACATACTCTGGGCTTGTCTCTATAGCGTTTATTTCTCTTCTTCCTTCATGTGGCTCACCCTAACATACACTGGGATGGAAGATGGCTCTTCCTGATGTGAGGTTGTGACTTGGTAGTGAGCTTATCTTTGCGTACGGCTGTGTGGTGTGCTGTTGGATGACTGCTACTCGGTTCCAGCATCATTTGTGCACTGTCATGCTGGCTCTGTCTGCTCTGTGGTCTTAGGGTTTATCACTCCAACTGGCATCGGAGCCGGAAGTTGAGGCTGTTCTCGCTGCTAGTTCCTCTTGACTGTCATCTACTTGGTGTCGTCGTAATCGTCAGTCCATTGGCTGGTCTGACCAATGAGGTGCTTTTGGCATCCTGCAACAAAAGTAGACTATCTTGCTTTGCAAAGGGAGAAGACAACTCAGAGCTGAAGTCCCAGTCAAGAGAATCTTTCTTGTTGGAGCTCTTGGGAACTTGCAGTTCTATATAATTTATTACAGTGATTGTCTTGACATCTTCTGCCATTCTGAGGAGATTCGGGGCTAAACAGGTACCTCTGCTCAAGAGAGAAAAAGATTGTTTGCGGATGAAGTACATCAGCTTGAAGATTTGTTTGCCGCCATACCTTAATGGTTTCAGAATCATGCCCATGACTGATTCCTCCTGGCCCATAAAGTGGTAAGTCTGTTAGTCTTGGTCAGAGGTCTCTCAGCCACGGTTCTTTGTCCAATAGAAACATAACACTGGCCCCTGGATCTAATTTAAAGTTTGTGAGATGTCCATTAACCGAGATATCTGCATTTCAGAACGAAATTACAGGATCTTTAACCTCACACAAGAAGCATGGTTGTGTGTCCTCTTGATGTGCTGTCTCAACCTTGTGAATTCTCTTGGGATCTTCTGTGCATTTTGATGTATTGGCCTTGCACAGTTTCGATTACATTGAAAGCGTTGGCCTGAAGTTGCTGGATATTGATCACACCTGTGGAGGCACTTTTCTCCACAGAGCTAGCATGGTCACTTTAGTGGTCAGTCAGGGTATTGCTTCCCTTGGCCTGGAGTGTCCCTCCCTCTGTGCTGTTTCACTAACTGGACAATGGGGTTTACTTTGTACCGCAGTTTGCTTTCTCCCCTTAATATAGATCTGTGCTGCAAACGAATTTCAGATTGCCTGACAATCTGGATGGCTTTCTCAAGGGTTAGATCTTCTTTCACTTGAAGCAGGTCTGAGAGTGTGTCATCCGCCATTCCTATAACTATTGAATCGCTGATCAGCTCAGATATCAGGTCACCATAATCACAGCTTTCAGCCATTCTGTACAGCTCGGTAATGAAGAAATTGGCAGGTTCTCCTGGCTACTGGACACGTTTATTCAATTTAGCCCTTTCAAGTATTTTGTTCCTTCTGAAGTTAAAATAAGCATTGAATGATTTTAAAACGTCATCACATTTTGCAGATGATTCGTTGATTCCGTGCCTAGCAATTGTTGGTTATCGGGCCTACCAAATAATGCAGTGAGTTAATTTGTTCAGCTTCTGTCTTTTTATCCAGACCTGAAGCAATCTTATATCTAAGGAATCTCATTCTCCACAGTGCTCAATTTTGTGATTGATCTGGGCCTTGGATAAGTCCAAATTGATCTGGAAGGGTGGATTTCTGATCCATGGTTAAAATTTTAAATTGCAGGTTCAGCCTTAGGATTCCAAAGATCCAAGATGGTGCTGCCATATGCTTCTTCGCAAAGGATTTTCCTGCTCTTGCTGATTTAGGTGGACTCCCACAGCGATGGCATTCGCAATTTGTGTTTTTCAACAATGGCTACCTGGATTGACTGCTTAGCATTCTTCCTGCTTTAACACAATGTTCTCAGGTCTTGAAAACATCAAATCTCAGCTTTTGCTAGGTTTTTAAAGCTGCCTACTCAGTCGCGATTAATGTTTAATTAACTTCTTTTTCTTTGTTCGGAGTGAGCTTGGCTACCATGTGGTCAGGTGCCTACTCATGAATCAGTTTTCTCGTACTGCAATTTAAACAATTTCTGATCACTGCAGTATTTAACTTTTTTCACGACTTATGATGTCCAGGAATTTTAAATTCTTTAGCTCACCCCTGCTAGGCCTGCTGACTTTGCACACTCTATGAGTATTGAAGGTGGATTTTTAGAAAATTCAATGGCATCTTCTGCTGCAATGATGAATTTAATTTCTGCCTTCAGCTTCCAAACCTTTCTTTGGAGCTTTTCTCTGGTGGTTGGCAATTTCCTTCTGCACCCTCACTTCTTGAAATTTTCTTCAGGTCAAAAAGCTTCTTTGATTTTTCCTTCAGTTTTCCAGGATTTTTCTTCTATGAGGTTTTGAGTTGTTGCATTCGCTGCCACTATGTTGTAAGGCGTTGGAATAGTTCATTAGATCTTATTAAAGTATTCATAGTCTTAGGTAGTTCAATATTGAAACTATATACATAGGTACAGTAAAGGTTCAAGCTGGGAGCTGTCTCCATGCTTGCTTCTACACAGGGCTCTATCCAACACTACACTGACCCCTAGGTGCAGGTCATGTGTTCTCTTACATCACTGTGTGGGCAGTACTATACTCAGTCCCATGTTAACCCTTTATGTGCCAGACCCTTTTGTGTCTGCACCAGATCTCCAAATGAGCAATTCAGCTAGTGCCATTCCCCTGCCTTCTCCCTGCATATTCTTCCTTTTCAGATAACAGTCAAATTCCCTTTTGAATGCCTTGATTGAACCTGCCTGCACCACATCCTCAGGTAGTGCATTCCAGACCTTAACCACTAGCTGCATGAAAGTTTTTTCATGTCACTTTTATTTCTTTTGCCAATTACTTTAAATGTGTGCCTTCTCGTTCTCAATCCTGCCACAAGTGGGAACAGTTTCTCCCTAAATATTCTGTCCTGACCCCTCATGATTTTGAATACGTCTATCAAGTCTCCTCTCATCCTTATCTTCTCCAAGGAAAACAGTCCCAACTTCTCCAATCTATCTTCGTAACTGAAATTCCTCATCCCTGGAACCATTCTCGTGAATCTTTTCTGCACTTTATCCAATGTTTTCACATCTTTCCTAAAGTGCAGCACCCAGAACTGGATGTAATATTCCAGCCGAGGCCAAACTAGAGTCTGTTACAAGTTCAACATAACCTCCTTGCCCTTGTATCCTATTCCTCTATTAATAAAGCCTAGGATACTGTGTATTTTATTAAACATGCACTCGACCTGTCCGGCCACTTTCAATGATTTATTCACATATACACCCAAGTTCCTCTGCTCCTGCAACTCTTTTAGAATTATACTCTTTATTTTGCATTGTCTCTCCATGTTCTTTCTACCAAATGAACCACTTCACATTTCTCCAGTGTCTAGTGGGGTTCCAAAGGGATCGGTGTTGGGTCCCTTGCTGTTTGTGGTATATATAAACAATTTAGACTTGAACGTAGGAGAGTTGATCAGTAAGTTCGCGAATGACACGAAAATTGGTGGGGTGGTAAATAGTGAGGAGGATCGCCTTAGATTACAGGAGGATATAAACAGACTGGCCAGATGGGCTGATCAGTGGCAAATGGAATTTAATCCGGATAAGTGTGAGGTGATACACTTGGGCAGGACAAACAAGGCACGGGAATACATGCTGAATGGTAGGACCCTGGGAAGTACCAAGGATCAGAGGGACCTTGATGTGCATATCCACTGGTCCCTTAAAGTAGCAGGACAGGTAGATAAGGTGGTTAAGAAGACATATGGGATACTTGTCTTTATTAGACGAGGCATAGGATATAAGAGCAGGGAGGTTATGCTGGAACTGTATAAAATGCTGGTTAGGCCACAGCTAGAGTATTGCGTGCAGTTCTGGAATCCACATTATAGGAAGGATGTGATTGCACTAGAGAGAGTGCAGAGGAGATTTACCAGGATGTTGCCCGGGCTGGAGAGTTTTAGTTATGAGGAGAGATTGGATAGACTGGGGTTATTTTCCCTGGAGCAGAGGAGATTGAGGGGGGACATGATTGAGGTGTAGAAAATTATGAGGGGCATAGACAGGAAGGAACTTTTCCCCTTGGTGGAGGGATCAATAACCAGGGGACATAGATTTAAGTTAAGGGGCAGGAGGTTTAGAGGGGACATGAGAAAGAACTTTTTCACCCAGAGGATGGAGGGAATCTGGAACTCACTGCCTGAAAGGATGGTAGAGGCAGAAACCCTGATAACATTTTAGAAATATTTGGATGTGCACTTACAATGCCATGGCACACAAGGCTACGGGCTGGTGCTGGAAAATGGGAGTAGAATAGTTAGGTACTTGTTTGACCTGCACAGACTCAATAGGCCAAAGGGTCTTCTTCTGTGCTGTAGACCTCTATGACTCCACATTGAACTTAATCTGCCACTTCTCCACTCATTCCAGCAATTTGTCTTATGTCCTTTTGAAGTTCTACACAATCCTCCTCACAGTTCACAATGCTTCCAAGTTTTGTATCATCTACAAATTTTGAAATTGTGCCCTGTACATCAAAGTCTAGTTCATTAATATATATCAGGAAGAGCAAAGATCCCAACACTGACCCCTTTGGAACTCCACTACAAACCCTCCAGCTGGAAAACATCCATTAACCATTACTGTCTATTTCCTGTTACTCAACTGATTTCGTATCCATGTTGCTACTGTCTCTTTTATTCCATGAGCTATAACTTTGCTCACAAGTTAGTTGTGCAGCACTGAATCAAAAGCCTTTTGGAAATCTATGTACACCACATCAACAGCAATGCCCTCATCAACCCTCTCTTGTTACCTCATCAAATAACTCAAGCAGGCTAGTTAAACACTTTTTTCACTTAAGAAATCCGTGCTGGCTTTCCTTAATAAGCCTGCATTTGTCCATGTGACTATTAATTTTGTATCAAATTATTGTTTCTAGGAGTTTCCCCACCACCGAAGTTAAACTGGCCGTAGTTGCTGGGCTTATCTTTACACCCTTTGTTTAAACATGCATGTAATATTTACAATTCTCCAGTCCTCTGGCAGCACCCCTGGGCTTAAGAAAGATTGAAATATTATGACCCATGCCTCCGTAATTTCCACACTCACTTCCCTCAGTATCCTTGGATGCATCTCATCCGGTTCTTGTGTTTTATCAACTTTAAGTACTGACAGCCTATCTAATGCCTCCTCCTCATCAATTTTAAAATCTTTTAGTATATTAGTTACTTTCTTTTTCACCATGACCTATGCAGCATCTTTTTCCTTGGTAAAGTCAGATGCAAAGTATTCATTTAATACCTCAGCTACGCCCCCTAGCTCCATGTGTAAATACCCTTTTTGCTCCCTCATCGGCCCTACCCCTCCTTTTGCCACCCTTTTTACTATTTATATGCCTATAGAAGACATTGGGGTTCCCTTTTTTGTTAGTTGCCATTCTCTCTTCATATTCCCTCTTTGCTTCTCTTATTTGCTTTTTCACTTGCCCCCCTGAACCTGGTTCTCCATTGTATTGTCCATCTGACATCTTCACTTTAATCCCTATATCTTTTGTCATCCAGAGAACTCTGGATTTGTTTTCCCTACCTTTCCCCTTTGAGGAAATATACATTGACTGTGTCCAAACCATCTCTTCTTTGAAGGTAGAATTGTCCAAGAATATTTGAATTTTTCATTAAGCACATGATCATATTTCACTGGCTGCTGACATTAAGTTAACATGAGTGAGAGTTGTATGCCATGTGGCTGTATGATATTTCATTCTTTCACCAGGTAACTGTGAGGTCCCCAACTTCGGTGCTCAAGCACGCTGAGACTTGGCTGATCCCCAGCATGTCCTCCTCTGCAGATGTTAGTAGTGGAATTGCTGGCGGACCACCACCAGTTTTCTGCCTCTTCCTGGTGTTGTTTGCTCTCTTCCCCTGCAAGGAGGGAAAGCAGAGACCTATGACTGAAAGTAATAGCATGTGTTGAACAGATGGGTGAACAGTCTTCATTTGTTGAGGGTGACTGTTTAGTGTGTTGGTCTTGTGCCCTACCTTACCATTAGTAACTCTGGTCTGACTCTGGTAGGTTACTACAAAATTACTTTATTTACACTAGTACACTATATACATGATGAGCTACCAGGTAGGTACATCTCTTGGGTACAGACTATTCCATCTGCTCTGCAGAGTCTCTAGCACATGACTGCTGATGTCTCTATTACATCATAACTATTAATCCGTTATACTATAGTGACTATGAGGGAGAGGTGTGACATTACGTTAAGATGAGGATGGACAGATAGATGATTGTGAGCAAGTGTGCTGACCCAGAGGGGTGGGTGCAGCTGCAAGGTAAGTCGGTGGGAGGAGTGATGTGCAGAAAGAGGCTTAGGAAGGCAGAGTGAGGGAGTTGGGGCGATACCCACATCAGGATGTAGTTGAATGTGCCACTGTACTCACCTTTTTTGTGCTGATTAGGTCACTAAACCACACACCTCCAGCCGCTTGTTGCTTTCAGTGACATGCTTCTTCCCACAGCATCAGGTTGAGGGAGGCATCTGTGAAGTGCAGCCTTGCCACATTAGGACTCCATTAGGACAATTGTTTCCTCTCTTCTTTTGCTTCAAGAATCCATCAACTGTTATCTTTGTAGTGACCTTTAAATAGTGCAGTTGCAATCAACCATGGGTTGTCATCAAGTCCATCCATCCTAGTTGATCAGGAAAGGCAGATGTTGATGCAACTCCAGTGGCTAAATTAATCCCCTGTATTTACTTTGCGCCCCCGCCCATCCTGCAAAATTTGCCCCCAATGTGCAAATAATCCATTGTTCTGTTTGGGATTTTTAACTATTTTGTCAGCAGGATTTGGATTTAGCTTAATGATAATCATTCAGCTGACATGGGATTAAATTCATGCAGCATATCATGTACTAAACAACCATATACCAAGGCCTTGTCTTCCTCTTCACGTGGATACAAAAGATCCTGTGACATTATTTTGAACGAAAGCTTGGAATTTCACATAGATGTCCTGGCCAATACTTATCCATCAACCAGCATCGTTAAAATAGATTATCTGGTTATTATCTGATTACTGTTTGTGCAAAAAACGTGCTGTGTGCAAACTGGCTGCTATGTTTCAACATTACAACAATGACAAAATAAAAACAGAATTACCTGGAAAAACTCAGCAAGTCTGGCAGCATCGGTGGAGAAGAAATCAGTCAACGTTTCGAGCCCTCATGGCCCTTCAGCAGAACTGAAGCATAGTTTCAACAAGGGAGAAATATAAATTGGTTTAAGGTGGGTGGGGGGGAAGAGACACATTGAGGGTGTGGTGTGAGCAGATAATCAAAAGATGTCAGAGACAAAAGGGTCAAAGAGGTGTTGAAGGTGGTGGTCTTTGTCTGAGAAAAGTGCTAATTAAGAATGCAAGACAGGATATTCAAAGTACAGCTCTAGTGGGGGTGGGGTGGAAAGACTAAAGGTTTTAGTTTTAGATTTAAAAATAATGGAAATAGGTGGGGAAAGAAGAATCTATATAAATTATTGAAAAAAAAGGCAGGTGGGGGGGGGGAAAAGAAACGGGGTGGGGATGGTGGGAGGGGGAGTTTAAGATCTAAAGTTGTTGAATTCAATATTCAGCCCAGAAGGCTGTAAAGTGCCTAGTCGGAAGATGAGGTGCTGTTCCTCCAGTTTGCGTTGGGCTTCACTGGAACAATGCAGCAAGCCAAGGACAGACATGTGGGCAAGAGAACAGGGTGGAGTGTTAAAATGGCAAGCGACAGGGAGGTTTGGGTCTTTCTTGCGGACAGACCGCAGGTGTTCCGCAAAACGGTCGCCCAGTTTGCGTTTGGTCTCTCCAATGTAGAGGAGACCGCATTGGGAGCAACGAATGCAGCAGACTAAGTTAGGGGAAATGCAAGTGAAATGCTGCTTCACTTGAAAGGAGTGTTTGGGCCCTTGGACGGTGAGGAGAGAGGAAGTGAAGGGGCAGGTGTTGCATCTTCTGCGTGGGCATGGGGAGGTGCCATAAGTGGGGGTTGAGGAGTAGGGGGTGATGGAGGAGTGGACCAGGGTGTCCCGGAGGGAACGATCCCTACGGAATGCCGTCAAGGGGGGTGAAGGGAAGATGTGTTTGGTGGTGGCATCATGCTGGAGTTGGCGGAAATGGCGGAGGATGATCCTTTGAATGCGGAGGCTGGTGGGGTGATAAGTGAGGACAAGGGGGACCCTATCATGTTTCTGGGAAGGAGGAGAAGGCGTGAGGGAGGATGCGCGGGATATGGGCCGGACACGGTTGAGGGCCCTGTCAACGACCGTGGATGGAAAACCTCGGTTAAGGAAGAAGGAGGACATGTCCGAGGAGCTGTTTTTGAAGGTAGCGTCATCAGAACAGATGCGACGGAGGCGAAGGAACTGAGAGAATGGGATGGAGTCTTTACAGGAAGCGGGGTGTGAGGAGCTGTAGTCGAGGTAGCTGTGGGAGTCGGTAGGCTTGTAATGGATATTGGTGGACAGTCTATCATCAGAAATTGAGACAGAGAGGTCAAGGAAGGGAAGAGAAGTGTCAGAGATGGACCATGTGAAGATGATGGAGGGGTGGAGATTGGAAGCAAAATTAATAAATTTTTCCAGGTCCCGACGAGAGCATGAAGCAGCACCGAAGTAATCATCGATGTACCGGAGAAAGAGTTGTGGGAGGGGGCCGGAGTAGGACTGGAACAAGGAATGTTCCACATACCCCATAAAGAGACAGGCATAGCTGGGGCCCATGCGGGTACCCATAGCCACACCTTTTATTTGGAGGAAGTGAGAGGAGTTAAAGGAGAAATTGTTCAGTGTGAGAACAAGTTCAGCCAGACGGAGGAGAGTAGTGGTGGATGGGGATTGTTGGGGCCTCTGTTCAAGGAAGAAGCTAAGGGCCCTCAGACCATCCTGGTGGGGGATGGAGGTGTAGAGGGATTGGACATCCATGGTGAAGAGGAAGCGGTTGGGGCCAGGGAACTGGAAATTGTTGATGTGACGTAAGGTGTCAGAGGAATCACGGATGTAGGTGGGAAGGGACTGGACAAGGGGAGAGAGAAGGGAGTCAAGATAACGAGAAATGAGTTCCGTGGGGCAGGAACAGGCTGACACGATCGGTCTGCCAGGACAGTTCTGTTTGTGGATTTTGGGTAGGAGGTAGAAGCGGGCCGTCCGAGGTTGGGCGACTATCAAGTTGGAAGCTGTGGGAGGAAGATCTCCAGAGGAGATGAGGTCAGTGACAGTCCTGGAAACAATGGCTTGATGTTCTGTGGTGGGGTCATGGTCCAGGGAGAGGTAGGAGGAAACGTCTGCGAGTTGACGCTCAGCCTCCGCGAGGTAGAGGTCAATGCGCCAGACAACAACAGTACCACCCTTGTCAGCGGGTTTGATGACAATGTTGGGGTTGGACCTGAGAGAACGGAGTGCAGTGAGTTCAGAGAGAGACAGATTAGAATGGGTGAGAGGAGCAGAGAAATTGAGACGGCTAATGTCACGCCGACAGTTCTCAATGAAAAGATCAAGAGAAGGTAAGAATCCAGAGGGAGGGGTCCAAGTGGAGGGAGAATATTGGAGGTGGGTAAAAGGATCCGTTGAACGGGGAGAGGACTCCTGCCCAAAGAAGTGAGCACGGAGACGAAGACGGCGGAAGAAGAGTTCAGCATCATGCCGAGCCCGAAATTCATTGAGATGAGGGCGTAAGGGTATGAAACTAAGTCCTTTGCTGAGCACTGAACGTTCAGCATCGGAGAGGGGAAGGTCAGGGGGTATAGTGAATACGCGGCTGGGGCTGGGATTGGAAGATGGGGTGAGGACGGAGGGACAAGCAGGGGTGGAGGGTCCCCGATGGGTGTTGGAGTCGATGAGTTGTTGGAGGCTCCAACAACTCATCGACTCCAACACCCATCGGGGACCCTCCACCCCTGCTTGTCCCTCCGTCCTCACCCCATCTTCCAATCCCAGCCCCAGCCGCGTATTCACTATACCCCCTGACCTTCCCCTCTCCGATGCTGAACGTTCAGTGCTCAGCAAAGGACTTAGTTTCATACCCTTACGCCCTCATCTCAATGAATTTCGGGCTCGGCATGATGCTGAACTCTTCTTCCGCCGTCTTCGTCTCCGTGCTCACTTCTTTGGGCAGGAGTCCTCTCCCCGTTCAACGGATCCTTTTACCCACCTCCAATATTCTCCCTCCACTTGGACCCCTCCCTCTGGATTCTTACCTTCTCTTGATCTTTTCATTGAGAACTGTCGGCGTGACATTAGCCGTCTCAATTTCTCTGCTCCTCTCACCCATTCTAATCTGTCTCTCTCTGAACTCACTGCACTCCGTTCTCTCAGGTCCAACCCCAACATTGTCATCAAACCCGCTGACAAGGGTGGTACTGTTGTTGTCTGGCGCATTGACCTCTACCTCGCGGAGGCTGAGCGTCAACTCGCAGACGTTTCCTCCTACCTCTCCCTGGACCATGACCCCACCACAGAACATCAAGCCATTGTTTCCAGGACTGTCACTGACCTCATCTCCTCTGGAGATCTTCCTCCCACAGCTTCCAACTTGATAGTCGCCCAACCTCGGACGGCCCGCTTCTACCTCCTACCCAAAATCCACAAACAGAACTGTCCTGGCAGACCGATCGTGTCAGCCTGTTCCTGCCCCACGGAACTCATTTCTCGTTATCTTGACTCCCTTCTCTCTCCCCTTGTCCAGTCCCTTCCCACCTACATCCGTGATTCCTCTGACACCTTACGTCACATCAACAATTTCCAGTTCCCTGGCCCCAACCGCTTCCTCTTCACCATGGATGTCCAATCCCTCTACACCTCCATCCCCCACCAGGATGGTCTGAGGGCCCTTAGCTTCTTCCTTGAACAGAGGCCCCAACAATCCCCATCCACCACTACTCTCCTCCGTCTGGCTGAACTTGTTCTCACACTGAACAATTTCTCCTTTAACTCCTCTCACTTCCTCCAAATAAAAGGTGTGGCTATGGGTACCCGCATGGGCCCCAGCTATGCCTGTCTCTTTATGGGGTATGTGGAACATTCCTTGTTCCAGTCCTACTCCGGCCCCCTCCCACAACTCTTTCTCCGGTACATCGATGATTACTTCGGTGCTGCTTCATGCTCTCGTCGGGACCTGGAAAAATTTATTAATTTTGCTTCCAATCTCCACCCCTCCATCATCTTCACATGGTCCATCTCTGACACTTCTCTTCCCTTCCTTGACCTCTCTGTCTCAATTTCTGATGATAGACTGTCCACCAATATCCATTACAAGCCTACCGACTCCCACAGCTACCTCGACTACAGCTCCTCACACCCCGCTTCCTGTAAAGACTCCATCCCATTCTCTCAGTTCCTTCGCCTCCGTCGCATCTGTTCTGATGACGCTACCTTCAAAAACAGCTCCTCGGACATGTCCTCCTTCTTCCTTA
This sequence comes from Cetorhinus maximus, assembly GCF_964194155.1. Lineage (NCBI taxonomy): Eukaryota > Metazoa > Chordata > Chondrichthyes > Lamniformes > Cetorhinidae > Cetorhinus > Cetorhinus maximus. Next base: position 75,044,661 of record NC_135896.1, read on the forward strand.
ACCGAGGTTTTCCATCCACGGTCGTTGACAGGGCCCTCAACCGTGTCCGGCCCATATCCCGCGCATCCTCCCTCACGTCTTCTCCTCCTTCCCAGAAACATGATAGGGTCCCCCTTGTCCTCACTTATCACCCCACCAGCCTCCGCATTCAAAGGATCATCCTCCGCCATTTCCGCCAACTCCAGCATGATGCCACCACCAAACACATCTTCCCTTCACCCCCCTTGACGGCATTCCGTAGGGATCGTTCCCTCCGGGACACCCTGGTCCACTCCTCCATCACCCCCTACTCCTCAACCCCCACTTATGGCACCTCCCCATGCCCACGCAGAAGATGCAACACCTGCCCCTTCACTTCCTCTCTCCTCACCGTCCAAGGGCCCAAACACTCCTTTCAAGTGAAGCAGCATTTCACTTGCATTTCCCCTAACTTAGTCTGCTGCATTCGTTGCTCCCAATGCGGTCTCCTCTACATTGGAGAGACCAAACGCAAACTGGGCGACCGTTTTGCGGAACACCTGCGGTCTGTCCGCAAGAAAGACCCAAACCTCCCTGTCACTTGCCATTTTAACACTCCACCCTGTTCTCTTGCCCACATGTCTGTCCTTGGCTTGCTGCATTGTTCCAGTGAAGCCCAACGCAAACTGGAGGAACAGCACCTCATCTTCCGACTAGGCACTTTACAGCCTTCTGGGCTGAATATTGAATTCAACAACTTTAGATCTTAAACTCCCCCTCCCCCCATCCCCACCCCGTTTCTTTTCCCCCCCCCACCCGCCTTCTTTTTCAATAATTTATATAGATTCTTCTTTCCCCACCTATTTCCATTATTTTTAAATCTAAAACTAAAACCTTTAGTCTTTCCACCCCACCCCCACTAGAGCTGTACTTTGAATATCCTGTCTTGCATTCTTAATTAGCACTTTTCTCAGACAAAGACCACCACCTTCAACACCTCTTTGACCCTTTTGTCTCTGACATCTTTTGATTATCTGCTCACACCACACCCTCAATGTGTCTCTTCCCCCCCACCCACCTTAAACCAATTTATATTTCTCCCTTGTTGAAACTATGCTTCAGTTCTGCTGAAGGGCCATGAGGGCTCGAAACGTTGACTGATTTCTTCTCCACCGATGCTGCCAGACTTGCTGAGTTTTTCCAGGTAATTCTGTTTTTATTTTGTTTTGGATTTCCAGCATCCGCAGTAGCTTTTAGCTTTTTGTTTTTATCTTACAACAATGACTACAATTCAAAAGTACTTAATTAACTGTAAAACACATTTGGACATCCTGAGCTTGTACAAGTTGCTATACAAATGCAAGTTCATTTTTTCTTTTATTTTAAATAGGACAGTACCTCTCTTAAATAGTGGACAGGGAATTTTAGCGCCCATTGTTACCACCAGCAGTAACACTGAACTTGTAATTCCTAATCATAAACTGAAGTACTGTTATATCTAGCTGAAGCATTGACAGTATAAGCAACCAAAGCCTGCACATTAGTTAAACTGCTTCATTGGCTGTAAAGCATCTTGGGATGTCCAGAGTTCATAGAAGGTGCTACTTAAATGTAAGTTTGCACTTTCTATGTCACTTCAAGACAGTGGAATTTGTTAAGGCATTCTAGTAATCTACTTAATATGTTGAATTGGTTTAATTCATTCGAACCAAAAACATTGGGGGAGGACGGAAGCTGTCAGGAGAGCAGTAGGAGGCTTGATTGACAATTTACCTGGCCAAGGCTGTGCACTGAAAGCTGGACGGATTCCTGTCTAGTTGGGGCACAAGCATCATCTTCAGAATATTGGAATGGGAAAACTCACAGAACAAGAGATCTTCTCTAATAAAACAGTAATTACTGGAAATACTTAGCAGGTCCAACAGCATCTGAACTTCATCTAATGAGAGGTCACAGACCTGAAACATTAACTCTATTGCTCTCTCCACAAATGCTGCCAGACCTGAATATTTCCAGCATCTTCTGCTTTTACTTCGGACTTCCAACATTTGCAGTATTTTGCTTTTGCAGAAGAAATGCATGTGGGAACACCTGAGATTACAGTATCCAGTACATTGAACAAATTTCATTGTTACAACTCCTGGTTCACACTATTGTATGACTAGATGGTGAGTAGTAAAGGTACTTTCCATATCATGGAAGACACAGGATACTTTACTGGAGAGACTTGCAATTCTGAACCCAACAGAGTAATTAGTATAGACCTGAAATTTGTAATTACCATACACCAACCTTATGTTTGATGAGAGGTAACCAAAATCATTAGTCTCTGTAGAATAGTAAACCGCCAGTAGTTTGTATATGTGAAAGATTTAGAAGCTGTATTTTGTGACAGTTTTAATTTGAATATTTTACAACAGATAAATAGAATTCCATCAAGTTACTAGATCACCCGACAACCATTCCTGTTGTCTGCTTGAAAAGCTAATTGCCAATATCTGCTTCTTCAAAATGAATATCTAAATACTTAAGGCTTTTTTTTTTTTTGCAAGCCCTTTATTTTTATTGGCCCAAATTTTGCATTCAGTGGCTAAGCAAAGCTGCACAGACCTTGAAGAAAGTTGCGCTGAGTTATCTAAGCTGTGTGGTAAGAACTTTAACTTTCCCATGCAACTGATTGTAGCATAGTTTAATGGGGGATTCCCAATGTCGAGTTGCAGTGACGTCATCAAGCTACCAAAGCAGCCAATCACATAAAACAATTCTAACAGACAGCCAACCAGGGAATGACACAAATAATCAAATCCTTTCTAAAGATTTTACAGAGAGCGAAATAAAGGGCAGAAATTTTTGCTCGGCGGGCGGGTGCACGCCTGACTCACCCAAGTATGAAATGACTTGTGTTGACGCCGGCCGAGTGTGCCGACGTCAACATGCAGTCGTTCGATAATTCGGTCAGTGGGCGCACGCCGGAGTCGGCAGCGCGCCCGCCAACAATTAAAAGGCCCGTTAAGGCCATTAAATAATCAGTTAACGTAAATTTTTCACTGCCCATCCAACCAAATGGTTTGCAGGCAGGCGAAAAGGCCAAGTGGCCTTTGCATTTTTTTGGAAACCTCATCCACGGGCAGGATGAGGTTTCCAAAAGCAAATAAAAGTAAATTAAAAACTTTAATTTTTCATTAATAACATGTCCCTGCCAGCGTGAAATCGTGGTCTGGTGCCGATCATGGGCAGGGGTCAGCATCCCGACCGCCCCTGCCAAGCCCGCTTGCCAAGGGCAGAATTCTGTCCAAAGATTAGGGCTAAAATAGAAGTTGAAGTATCATTAACAAACTTGTTTAAATAGGTATTGTTTTAAAATTCTAGTAATCAATAATTTAACAACATTCCACAATTATAAAATTAATTTTTTCAGGGCTAGGTTGGTTGTTTAGCAGCAAGTGTTACTCAGATTGCTGTTAAAAGCCCCAGTTGCACCTCAGTGAACAAGGCTTAACTTTTTATGTGGTTTCTAACAGCTATATGAGAGCAGAAAAGGGGAAATTCTCCAAATCACTGCCAGCTCTGAGGGGAAGCATAGATCCACAGCACAGCCCGTGGCAGAGCAGTGAATGACAGACCTTAGCTTCAGGATTTCTGTGTTAGTCTATGCTAAATCCAGAAGTTGTGGTCAAATAGACAGAGGTAATGACAGCAAATGCTAATAGTTTGCTATCAAGACCCCACAAATTCCAGGCCATTAAGACAAATTTGTGTTTGCTCCCTTCACACTACTGCAGTCACACGTTGAAGTCCAGGTATTGGGCTTGGATATGTAGAATTCTACTGGCTTTTATTAGTTGAAAGGCAGCTATTTTAAACATTTTACTTAAATTCCAAACAAAATGTTTTTTTATCACGGAAGTAGCCATCCAAAATCTAGTTTTTTTTTAGCTATGGGTTGAGAGAATGGTGGGAGGGAGATGGTCCGGGTAAGTACTAGCTATTAGTCTTTATCGAAATTATAAAGAACAATGTGTCATCTCAGTACCTTAAAGATCATTTCATTCTAGCCACTTTCACTGAATCACTTGTAAGTAAAGCATTCCTTTATAAAGACCATTGGTTTTAAAGAAAGAGAGATTGTTTCTCGTGTAGGAGAAATGTAATGCAATCTGCAGTAGCAAGTTTGGGAGTCTTGCCATCTTCGGTTTTCTGACCAGACAAGACACATGCAGATGATGGAGCTGGTAGTCCCAGTTCCTTCTAGCTGCCAGCTGTCTGAATAGAAATTGAGATACCACTCCTGGCACGAAACACAAGTTGAATGGTTCAGCCCAAATTTTTATCGATATCAATGTTTATGAGTAGGCATAATATATAAAGGCAAAAAGAGATCATGCTAGAACTTTATAAACCACTGGTTAGGCCTCAGCTGTAATGTTTTGGACAATTCCTGGCACCACACTTCAGGAAAGGTGTAAAGACCTTAGGGTACAGAGAAGGTTTACCAGGACGTCACCAAGGACTTCAGTTATGAGAAGAAGTTGGAAAAGATAGCACTGTTGTCCTTCGAACAGAGAAGGTTAGGTAACCTAAGATAGAGGTTTTCAAGGTGATGACATATTTTGATAAAGTAGATAGAGAAAAAATATTTCCTTTGGTGAGCAGATCAATAATTAGCGGTCATACATTCAAAATCATTGGCTAAAGGTCTAGAGGAAAGAAAGAGCCATTAGAGCACAGAAGGAGGCCATTCGGCCCATTGAGTCTATGTCAACTGTCTAGAGCAATCCAGTCAGTCCCATTCCCCTGTTCTATTCTGTAACTTTGTAAGCTTATTTCTCTCAGCGCATCCAATTTCCTTTTGAAATCAATGATCACCTCCATTTCCACTGCCCTCAAAGTTGCAGGTCATTACTGCGTGAAATGTTCTTCCTCTCATACCCCACATCTCTGGCCCAAAACCTTAAATCTGTGTCCCCTTGTTCTTGTAACATCACCTAATGGGAGCAGCTTTTCTTTGTCTACCTTATCTAAATGTGTCATAATCTTGTACACCTCTATCAAATCTCCCATTGATCTCTTTTGCTCCGAGGAGAACAACCCCAGTTTCTCCAAACTAACATTGTAGCTAAAATCCCTCACCTTTTCAAACTGTGTCATTAAATCTATATTGTCTCTCCTATCCCTTCTGTCAAAATGTATCACCTCACACTTCTCTGTATTAAATTCCATCTATCACTTGTCTGCCATTCTGCTAGCCAATCTATGTCCTATTGCAGTCAATTGTTATCATCTTGCCACACCTCCAAGTTTGGTATCATTTGCAAATTTTGAAATTTTACCCTATATTCCAATACCCAAGTCTATATATGGAAAAAAGCTATGGTTCCAGTACCGACCCTTGGGGAAGACCACTGTGTACCATCCTCCAGTCTGTAAATCAACCATTTACCACAACTTGTTGTTTTTGATAAAGGCAAAAGACTCTCTCCCCATGTCCAGTCTCTTCCCATCTATATCTGCGATTCCTCTGATGCCCTACATCATATCAACACTTTCCAGTTCCCTGGCCCTAACTGCCGCCTCTTCACCATGGACATCCAATCCCTCTACACCTCTATCCCCAACCAGGATGGTCTGAGGGCTCTCCGCTTCTTCCTGGAACAGAGGCCCGAACAATCCACATCCACAACCACTCTCCTCCGTCTGGCTGAACTTGTTCTCACACTGAACAATTTCTCCTTAAACTTGCCTCACTTTCTCCAAATAAAAGGTTTGGCTATGGGTACCCGCATGGGCCCCAGTTATGCCTGTCTCTCTATATGGTATGTGGAACATTCCTTATTCCAGTCCTACTCAGGCCCCTTCCCACAATTGTTTTTTCAGTACATCGATGACTGTTTCGGTGCTGCTTCATGCTTTCGTCTGGACCTGGAAAAATGTATTAATTTTGCTTCCAATCTCCACCCCTCCATCATTTTCACATGGTCCATCTCTGACACTTCCCTTCCCTTCCTTGACCTCTCTGTCTCAATTTCTGGTGATAGACTGTCCACCAATATTCATTACAAGCCCACCGACTCTTACAGGTACCTCAACTACAGCTCCGCACACCCTGCTTCCTGTAAGGACTCCATCCCATTCTCTCAGTTCCATCGCCTCCGTCACATCTGTTCCGATGATGCGACTTTCCAAAACGGCGCTTCTGACATGTCTTCCTTCTTCCGTAACCGAGGTATCCCACCCACGGTAGTTGACAGGACCCTCAACCGTGTCCGACCCATCCCCTGCACCTCTGCCCTCACACCTTCCTTTCCCTCCTAGAACCATGATAGGGTCCCCCTTGTCCTCACTTTTCACCCCACCAGCCTCCACACTCAAAGGATCATACTCCACCATTTCCGCCAACTCGAGCATGATGCCACCACCAAACACATCTTCTTTTCAATCCCCCTGTCGGCATTCCGTAGGGACTGTTCCCTCCGGGACATCCTGGTCCATTCCTCCATCGACCCCAACACCTCAGCCCCCTCCCAGCAGCACTTGCACTTCCCTCAATTTAGTCTACTGTATTCACTGCTCCCAATGTGGTCTCCGCTACATTGGAGAAACCAAACACAGACTGGGTGACCGCTTTGCGGAACACCTTCGGTCTGTCCGCAAGCATGACCCAGGCCTTCCTGCCTCTTGCCATTTCAACACACCACCCTGCTCTCATGCCCACATGTCCGTCCTTGGCCTGCTGCAATGTTCCAGTGAAGCTCAACGCAAACTGGAGGAACAGAACCTCATCTTCTGATTAGGCACTTTACAGCCTTCCGGACTTAACATTGAGTTCAACAACTTCAGACCATGAACTCTGTCCTCCATCCTCACCCCTTTTGGATCCCCTTTTTCTCCATTTTTATTTTTAAATTTTCATTTATTTTTTCCACTTATTTTTATTATGTTTAAAATTTATTTCCATTTTTATTCATTGTTTTAAGCCCACCTTTTAGCCTATTTTCGATCTTTTTACCCACTGCCGTCCCCTCCCCCCACTCCACTCCAAATGGGGCCACCTGTCACTTGCTCATGTTGTCCTTTCCAGAGCTCTTACCCTTATCCGGCTATTATCACATTCTGCTTTCTACTCTTAATGTCACTATTAGCACCTCCTTCAGTCAATACCACCACCATTAACACCCCTTTGACCTTATGTTTATGACATCTTTTGCAATCTCTCCTTTGCCTCCACCTATCGCTGGCCTTCTATCCAGCTTCACCTGTTCCATCCCCCTTAAACAGTTTATATTTCACCACTTTTGTGCTTCTCTTTAGCTCTGAAGAAGACTCATATGGACTCGAAACGTTAACTCTGTCTTTCTCTCCACAGATGCTGTCAGACTTGCTGAGTTTTTCCAGCAATTTTTATTTTTGTTGCTGTTTTTGATCCTTAAGCCAATTTTCTATCCAAGCTGACACTGACCCTGCTATTCCATGGGCCTCAATTTTATTAATCAGCCTTTTGTAGTATTTGTCAAAACCTTTCTGAAAATCAAAATAGTCCATTACATTGCCACCTTCAACCTTTTCAGTTACTTCACTAAAAAATTCAGTTAAATGGTATGAATCTCTGCTGGCTCTCCTTAATTAACTCAAATCTCAGTGCCTCTTGATTGCTTTCCCTGAATATTGTTTCTAAAGCTTACTAACTAGCCTGCAGTTACTAGGAATGTCCTTACACCCTTTCTTGAATAAGGGTGTCAGAGTTACCACTGTCCAATCCTCTGGCACCTCTGCAATATTTAGGAAAATTGGAAGTTTATGGTAATCTCTTCCGTTATCTCCACTCCGACTTCCTTTCGCAGCCTGGGGTGCAGGCCAACCAGACCAGGCAACTTATCCACTATAAGCATTGCCAGCCTATTGTTTTCACCCTATCTATTACCACTACCTTCTCTCCTATTACCGATAATTTGGTAGCACCTCTTCCTTGGTAAACAAGCACTCATTAAGTATTGTAGCCTTGCCCTGTGCCTCTAAGCATATATCACTCTCTTCATCCTTAATAGGACCCACCTACCTCTTAATACCACTTGCTATTTACATGTCAGTAGAAGATGTTTGAGTACCCTTTTACGTTAACTACCTTTTACCCTCATATTCTTGCTTTGCCAGTCTTATTTTCTTCTTCACTTACTCTCTCAATTTATTGCATTATGCCTGTTTCTCACTTGAAGAATTCACCTGACATGCATCATACATTCTCTTTTTTTGTTTCATCCTATTTTCTATCTCCTTTGTCATCTAAGGATCCCTGGATTTGGTTCCTCTACCTTTTGCCCTTGTTGGAATATACGTAGCCTGTACCTGAGACATCTCTTCCTTAAAGGTCAACTGTTCTGTTACAGTTTTCCCTGTCAGTCTTTGATTTCTTTTTACCATGGCTAGGTCCCCTCTCAGCCCACTGAAGTTAACTCTCTTCCAATTTAGAAGTTGTATTTGAGATTGTTCCTTCCTCTTCTCCATTGCTAATCTAAACCTTCTAATATGATCATTACTCTTACCCATGATATAAACACCATAAGTGAACCACTTATCCCATCTTATTCTCCAGCACCGGATCCAGCAATGTTTCCTTTGCTAGCTGGACTGAGAACATCCTGGTGGAGGAATTTCTCTTGAGCACATTTCAGAATTCCTCCCCTTCCTTCCCCTTACTTTAACATTATCTCAATCAATATTTGGGTAATTTAAGTCCCCTAACATCATCACTCTACAGTTCCTGGACATCTTGCTGATTTCTCTGAAGATTTGCTCCTGCATATCGCTTTCTCTCTCTCTCTCTCTCTCTCTCTCTGACTATTTGGAGATCTATAGAATACCCCCGCTAGGGTGATCATCCCCTTTTTTGTTTCTCAACTCTAACCAAATGGATTCTGTCTTTGCCCCTTCATGGACATCTTCATTTTCCAACACTACAATGTCTTCTCTAATCAGCACTACCACCCCATCTCCCTGTTTCCCCTTCCCTATTATTGTGATAATATATTTATTGGTATGGTAAATATAATAATTTAAATATATTGCTGAAAAAAGAGAGATGCTGCCGAAGCTTCCAGTCTTGCACTCATGCAAGGATGTCAAATTTCAAAGGGAGCAAAAATTTATACTGCATGAGAAAAGGGTGCTGACTGGTTGGCAAGTTAATTCTGGTCGAGGCGTTGCCATGGACAATGCACCAGGAAACCATTGTCCCCCCCCCATGCTTTTATTTAATTCAAAAAAGCTGCAATGTCTGGCCACGTTCTTTCTGCTTGCAGCCTGCAGCATTCTCAAGGACATGTATCACAAGGCATGGAAGCCTGTGGTCCAACTCACAAGCATTAAGTTTACAGTATACACCATCCATGAGCTGATCCAGTCAGAAGGCCACAGCAGTCAAAACAGGTGCACACCCATTAGATCGGTACATGACCTCCAGAGGTTGTACCTGGACCATTTTGGTATGGTCGGGGATTTCCATGGGGATGCAGTCCTACACCTTAAAGAAGATGCAATGCCATCAATCAACCGACTGTGAAAATGCAGAATGTACGTTTGAGAAAGGTTGAGGAAAGAACTGGATGGAATGAAAAAACAAGGCATCATTCAACGAGTGCAACACCATACAGACTGGTGCCGTTCCATCACTACTGCAATTAAGAAGGATGGTTCAATTCATCTATGTTTAGACCCGAGAAGGCTAAACAAAGCCTTAAAGAGATGTCCTCATAAGATGCCAATGCTCGGAGAGTTAAATCCAATGTTTTCTGGAGTGAAACACTTTTCCACATTAGACGCAAAAAATGGATATTGTCCGTACATTAGTCAAGAGAGTCGCAAAAACTAAAAACATTTAGAACTTCTTTGGCTTCCGTTTACCATTTCAGCTGCCAGTCAGCCAGGATATATTTCAGCAGCATGTAGACTGGATAACGGAATGAGTCCCGGCTTTGTGTGTATTATGGACAATGTTGCCGTAGTAGGATGCATGGAAGAAAAGCATGACAGAAATCTATACTTGTTAATGGAGACCACCAGATGCAAAGATTTGATGTTCAACAGCACAAAGTGCTCCATTCAGGCAGATCACAATTTTTTTCAAAGCCATTTACTCAAGCTCAGGTATCCTCCCAGATACTGGACAGCTTGAAGTCATCCAGTCAATGCTGACACCGCAGGACAAGGACAACCTCAAATGGTGGTCTATTCAACTTCTTTGTGGCATGCACATTGAGCTTCTTGGAGAAGACAACTCCACTAAGATTTGCTGAAGAAAGACATGCCATTCCTGGAGCAGGATGATCACCAGCATGCATTCAATGCATTGAAACAAGTACTGTCAGCCGAGTCATGTCTTCAGTACTATGACCCTCAAAAGGCAACAACATTAGAAGCAGATGCATCACAGAAAGTTCTTGGTGCATGTATTTTGCAAGACGGCAAGTTTATCATGTTTGGTTCAAAAGGTCTGTTACCAGCCCAAGCAAATTACTCCAATATCGAAGTAGAAACTCTCGCTGTGATCATCAGGATCACCAGGTTCCACACATACTTATTTAGGAACGAGTTCACGGTGAGAGAGATCATAAGCTGCTGGAGATGATCTGGAAGAAACCAGATCTGGAAGAAACCAGAAAGTCTCAAAGTGCACCACCCCAACTCCAGAGGTTACTCATCAAGACTCAGGGCTACAACTGTGATGTCAGTTACAAACCTAGCAGTCAGGTAGTCCTATTAGACACTAAGTAGACAGCCCAACCCTGGGAAGGCATGAGTCCTATCATTCAACTTCCAGGTGGACTGTGCAAGTTTAGGCAATATCTACAGCATAGATCTTATGTGCTTCGGTCAAAGCGAGAGAGAGGAATATGGGGAAGACTTCTCAGAACCCCATACTTCGAATACTGTGGCAGATCATTATAGAGATTGGCCAGAGACCATCCAGGAGATCCCTATGGACCTGAGAACATGTTGGCCATATCAAGACAAAATTGATATATCCAGTGGAGTACTATTCAAAGGATACCAAGTGCTCATTCCAGCAACACTTCTGTCTGACCTATTTGGACAGCTCCACCAAGGACACATGGGAGTAGAGTGAACAAGATGTCTTGCTCATGAGTCAGGGTTCTGGACTGACATCAGCAAGGACATTGACCCAGATGCATGACAGGAATGCCAAGCTAGTCAACAGAAAGAACCTCTCCAACTGCATGACATACTACCATCACCATGAACCAAGATAGCAACAGACTTGTTCTCTGTAGGCAGAGAAGACTATCTGCTAGTGACTATCGCTCTAAATTTCCTATAGTGCAGAAGCTTCAAGGCGCATTGAGAACAGCAGTGGCCAATGCTGTTAGTGCCATCTTTAGTCTTTTTAGTGCCCGGTAGATGTGGTATCTGACAAAGGTCCACAATACATGGGAAAGCTGTTCCAGAGTATGTGTAAATGATGGCCTATCAAACATGTCACAGCATCACCCTGATATCCTTGTTCAACTGGACATATAGTCAGGACAGTCAAAATGCTTCTCAAAAAGTGTTTGGAAACTGGGTGCCAAGTTGCATTATTGCATCTTCACACAATGCTATTAGACTCCAGATTACCATCACCGGCTGAGATTCTGCTTGGTCAACTACACTGCCAAGTATCATCTCACCCAAGTCGTTTTTGATCATAGACCAGTTACATCACAATCAAGATAAGATGAAAGACACACATGACATGCATGCAGGTGCAGAATTACTGCCATTATACATTGGCCAGTAGGTGAGGGTCCTACACGCACAAGAACAGACATAGATTCCAGCAGATAAAAGCAAAATATTGCAGATGCTGGACATCTGAAATAAAAACAGAAAATGCTGGAAAAACTAAGAGCAAAATTCCAGCAGAGGTGTCCAAGGTGTGCAAAGAAATAAGTTCATATGAGGTGACAACAACAAATAATGTGGTATTGCGAAGTAATCAATCTCACCTCAGGGGACTCTCTGCTAGCAATGCACAAGACGGACAAACAGCATTGCCTACGCATACCAACGAATAGACAACAAACAATGTGTCTATAACTGAGGACAATCCCCCCAAACACAATCTTCAAGATGAGAAGATGAACAGTTCAAGAACACACCCACAAGGTCTGGTCGAGTCAGCCAATGACCAGTACGGTTCCAAATGTAGACAACACCTTGAAGAGGAGTGTTCCAAATGTTCTTGTTACAGTTGAAAGTTTTAGGTAAATGGTATCATGGTGGTCAAATTTCTTATGTTCCATAAGGGTTGCTTATTCATATACATATTAATGTTATAGTATATGTGGGTGTTATTTAATGGAAGGAGCATGTTGTGACAGTGTATTGTCAGTATGTTAAATATACATTTAAATATGTTTATGCTAATATGTATGTCATCACAAGAATTGATGCAATATCACAATCGAGTTCTCTTTCACAGCCGGTTAGCACGTGTAAGCTGAAGCAGCAACAAGTCTTCATTAAAGCTCCATGTTCACCCTCTCTGTCTGCCCTTAAGCTCCATTTGTATCTAGAAGACATTTTCTGAACACTTTGTATCCTTGAATTTTAAGCACCCAGTCCTCACCATTTTCAAGCCACATTTCCATTATTGCACCCTATATGACATTCCCACATGGCTACATGTACTTGTAGCTCACCAACACCACACCACACTTTGTGCATTTACATATATGCATTCTAAACCTGGCTTTGTATTCTTCATACTCCTTAGTCTGCTCTTAATATGGAATTACTTTCTTCTCTAGCACTATCCAACATTCACTTTATGCATCTTATTCCTCTTTTCTCCTTTTATATGCTGGTGCACATTCCGCTGCCGAATTGGTTCCCCTTCCTATTGCTGGTATGATTTCCCTCTTCAAGTGTGATCTTTCCCTCCCTCCCGATCCGACCACCCGCTTCCTGCCCCACAAGCTGTGATCTTTCCAGATTGCCGGGTGAGGGATGGAATAAGAAAATAATAATGAGCCCCTGTCATTAATATCAGCCACAGGATTTCCGGGTACCCCCACTCTTTGCCTGTAAATATTGGGACCTTGGAGTCTGGCATGCATAAATGGAGATTTGATGTGATTAATTCTTTACTCATTTTAAAACAGATTCTTCCTCCATGTTCCACAGAGAAAGTGGTAACAATATGGCAATTGCCGAAGCTAAGATCAGCTATTCAGCGATTAAACCTGGGACTTCACCTTCCTATATGGCTCAGCAACTCATTGTCTTAACCAACTGCGCCACATCAGGTGGCACAAAGCTGAACCATCTGAGCAGCCTGATGTTTCTAACCTTCGCTGCACAAAATCTGCCGCTGCCTTGCTCTCACTGTTTTCACTTGGTTCTTTTCCTGGTATGCACCTGTTCTTCATCTTATTTTCCATCAAGAGAAATTTAAATCAAGAACTATTTGTTTAAATTTTCCTTATTGGCAGAGAAGCAGTTGAATCAGGCAGGTAAAAACTACTATGTTGAAGAGCAAGCCTTCAATGCGTTGAGCAAGCGTGAATGGTTGAATAATATTGTGCAACTGAGGCAATTTCATGAAACAGCAGGTGGCAAATTAGTATTTTGAGTCTGGATTAATCAAAGTGTCTTAGCACAAAACATTGAATAAACCCATGTTAAATTAACTATAGTTAAGTCAAGCACAATGAAATGTGGTCATGCATATCATAAAATCGTGGAAACTTACAGCACAGAAGGTCATTCAGTCCACCGTGGCTTTGCCAGATCTTTGAAAATGCAGTTGTGTTTAGTCCTACATCCCTGTTTTTATTTTGCTACAACTTCGTAAGTTCCCCACCCTCAATTACTTGTCCAACTCTCTTTTAAAACTATTTATGGAATCAGCTTCCACCACCTTTTCAGGTACAGCGTTCCAGATCCTGACAACTGAGTGAAAAAATTCACGCATTTTAAATGCGCATGTGCAGACGCCACCAGTTTCTGTCCAATTTAATCCATTATAACATGTACATTGATAACCTCACTTACTATTAAAGCAAATTTGGGCCATTACTTCTTCATACAATTCTTTTATCCACACGCATTTATAGCTAATCTCTCTTGCAAGAAAGGCTCCATCAATTGTATCTATCATTAAAACCATTTTAACACCACGTTTTAAAACCTAATATATTTGAAACTACAACAAACATTTTTCTTCTTTATCTAAGACCTTTCAGCAATAGACATGTCAAAACTGCCCAGGGTCCTTTTATGTGCATTTACAGTACTATTTTTGGTCTTTTTGCAAGATTAATGAATATGTTGTGTCTTTAAACTAAATTGGCAGATTGACAGCACAAATAATTTTATGCACCATTCTGGGTGATGTACATGTATCCACTAAACTAGCTATTGAACTAGTTTATCAAACTTGGTCCCTTTCAGAAAACTACAGTGGTAGAACCTGTATCGTCAGCTTGCAACAAAAGACTTTTGTCAGATTTTTAGTATACTTAGCAAACTGCAGCTCATTAATTCAACGAGCAGCTGGAGTTGAAATCAGTTGGGAGATTTTTATTTGTCAGTAAAATAATATTTGTTCCTTAAGTTAGTCAGTTTTCAAGGCAAAGTGCATTGAACAGTTTTTGAGAATGCATCATAGTAGACGGCTGGTCATGGCACACTGTTTATACCATGCATTTAGTTTTTCTATAGGCTATTGGTGGGAAATAGTAAAACAGGATTAATTCTCCAAATTAGGAAAACCTGACACCTATGAACAAGATATGATCTTGAAATGAGGGCCTAAAATCACATAGGTCAAACCAGGTAAGGCTGGCAGGTTCCCTACCGTGAACAAGATTAATAAATCAGTTGGATTTTTATGACAAACTATCAGCTATCCTGAAGCCATTTTTTAATAATCTATATTTTAAAGCAATTCAAATTCTAAAACTGCATGGGGGTGGATTAAAACTCACTTCCTCTGCATGATTAGATCAGGTCTCTGGATTACTAAGTTCGTAACCACTACTTTACTGTTTTAATCGGTGGTACTAAACACCTCCCATAAATAAATGAACTGTGGAACTTCACAGTTCCAGGAGTAGTCTAATCATACCAACTGAGCAAGAACAGTCCATGGGAAGAACAATCTAGTTTTGAAATTGTAAAACAACTAGGTTTGATTATATAATTCAAGCTGAATTTTGACATTATAAAACAAGAATCTTGGTCACTCCTACTGAAAAGTATGTTTCAAGTACGTGAGTGGAGGGGAGAGGAAGCTGTCTTGTTTGGGCTGCAGTCTTGCTGTTACAATACCAATACTCACTGTCTAAATTTATACTAATAACAGCTGTAAGGTAAGGTACTTGGTCTAGAGGTAACTCCCACTTTCAGGAGATAAAGCATTATAGAGGAAACTTGGGAGAAAAGAGGGGATAATTAGACCTTAAAATTCAGATTTGATTGCTAAATCTTTTTTTTTTGTTTTTATTTATTTTTAACCTTTGCCATTTTTCTCAATTTATTTCATCATCTGAAGAAATTGACTTCTCTCCTGGAGTTTTATAAGCGCAAGTGACCATTATTTACATTTGAGCCTGGACTAACCTTGGCCGCCTCCTATTTTTGTACTTGCTGACCTAAATTGGCACCAGGTCGAGCAAGACCTCTATTTTAAGAATCTGCTCCTTGTGTTCAAATTCCTCTATGATAACCCCTCCTTTTCTCTGTAACTTCCTTCAGCCTAATAATCCTCCTATGTCTTGGCATTCCTCCAACTCTGGTTTCTTGTGAATCTCCCACTCCCTTCATCCCTCCATTGGTGGAAGTGTCTTCAATCATTTAGGCCCTAAGCTCTGGTTTCCCTCCTCAAACCTTTCCATCCCTCTCCTCCATTAAGATGCTCCTTGAAACCTACCTCTTTGACCAAGATTTTGATCACCTGTCATAATGTCCCCTCCTTTGACTTAGTGTCAATATTTGTTTGGTAATGCTCGTGAAGCACCTTGGGGACACTTTACTATGTTAAAGGCACTGTATATGAATTGTTGACGACAACAACTTATATTAAAAAGCACCTTTGATGTAATGAAACATTCCAAGGCATTTCACAGGAGCATTATAAAACATCTGTGTATAATACATACATTTTAGAATAAAACTTTTACTTTTAGGAATTAAAGTTTTATCTGTTGATAAATAGGGGCATCTGGCTGAGAAATTGGTAAACACAACTCTGATGTAAATGCAGCTCAAACAAGCCTGGGTTTATTGCACTTAAAAGGTAGCCTGTGTTTATTCAATAAGGTTGGAGTGACAGTGAGACTGCTTGAACAATGGATGACCTGCAATTAGACTTGTGGTACAGCCAGAGGGTCTCCACTAACTTCAATAAAATATTTAAATTATGTATATAGTTCCCAGATGAAAAGTGGTTGGGAGGCAGTTGGTCATCAAGGAACTCCTTGATAGGGACAGAAATTCTGGACAAAGGGTCATTAACTCTATTAACAATATAAATTATTCATATGGGTTGCACATTGAAAGAGTTGTGCTGAAGGTAAAATAATCAATTCACATTTATGTTTGAGGACACCCCAAAGCATGTCACATTGTCATAGAGATGAGCTGTGGGGGTAGACGGTTCTTTCGTTTAAGTTATCTGGCTGTCTGCTCAGAAAGCAGGCAGTTGTTGTTTTGCTTTGGTATAGACTGCATATCACTAGATTGAGAGAGCCAACAGGGTATGACTGTTAGTCAGGCCTGCACTTTAAGCAGAGGAAATACTAACATTGTCATTCACTACGCAGAATGCTGGTGGGGCTCAAACTCAGTTTGGATTTCAAGAGGGAAAAGCAGCTGAAAATTTTGCTGAGTTTTCAGCTGGCAGAACAAATTTAAAGTGGTCCTCACAGGGCTCTGTGGCAGAAAGCAGTCAGCCAAGTTATCTTAGAAGCTGTGAGAAGGCAGTTGGGTGTCTGCCGGCAAGCAGAACAAGAAGCTGAGGCATCCACAGTCATGAGATATTAAATAGAAGTTGGAGGGTCACTTAGCCAAAAAGCTAATCAAAGGATCCCCATAAAATCTTACCTCTGAGAATAGCTGGAATGCTGATGGGAATTAAAGTGAATTCCAGAGGGATATGGCATACCTTGTGGGTTGGTTCCTACAGAAGTGAATGAACCTTCAAGTTCCTTGTAATGTTTAAGGGAATTCTTGGGTGGGGGCATATAAGGATATAATAATATTAAGTCAGGTGACCAAAATCTTGGTCAAAAGGGTAGGTTTTAATAAGTGTCTTAGAGGAAAGTGAGGTATGGAGGCAGACAGGTGTAGGGAGGAAATTCCAGAGCTTGGTACCTAGGCAACTGAAGCCGCAGCCATCAATCATGAAGAAATTATGATTGGAAATGCACAAGAGGCCAGAATTAAATGAGCGGTTATATCTCTGAGGGTTGTGGGGTTGGAGGAGATTATAGAGATTGGGAAGGGTGAGGCCTTGGAGGGATTTGAAAACAAGAATTGTGAATTTTAAAATCAAGTCAGTCCTTGACCTGGAGCCAATGTAGGTCAGTGAGCACAGGGGTGATGGTGGGACTTGCTGCAAGTTAAGACATAGGCAGCAGAGTTTTGGATGTTAGCGAGGGTAGAATATGGCAGACCAGCCAAGAATGCATTGGAATAGTTGACTCTAGAAGCAACAAAGGCATAAATGAGGGTTTCAGCAGCAGATGAGCTGACATGGGCAAAATTGAACAATGTTATGGAGGTACAAATAGGCAGTCTTAGAGATGGGATGAATATAAGGTCGGAAGCTCATCTCAGGGTCAAATGTGACACTAAGGTTGCGAACTGACTGGTATAACCTCAAACTTTTGCCAGGGAGAGGAATCAAGTTGACAGGGAATGGCGTTTGGAGTAGAGACAGAAAACAATGGCTTTTGTCTTCCCAATATTTAATAGAGGTGACCAGATTATTTGACTGCAGGCATTGCAGCTTGGTTCTTTTGAATCCTTGCAATAGCTTCTACATGCTTTCCAGCAGCTGCCACTGGATAATTATCAAGAGGGAGAACCCTGGCTGGCCTTTCTTCTCCCCAATCTAATGAAGGATGCTGGGGCCAGTTGGTGTTCCTTTATCATCTTGGCAATGACTAATCAGCTAAATCTAAGCAGGGTTAGAATCTGAGGCTCACTGCAAACTATGTTAACACACTGTTCCATTAGGGACCTCGAGGTGAATCATTTCTTGCTGAACCATAATTTCTATTTCAAATTAACCAGTCTCTTATTACAAGTTGATGAAAAACATGAACCAAATTGTGCATGTTAAATTATTATTGAAGTTGCTTTAAAATTAGCAATTGTCAAATGAACAATCTGTTTCCCACAAACTGCTCTTGGCAGTAACTAGATCTATAATAGTGGGATAAATGGTTCCTTCTGATAATGTTACAATTTCTAATGAGCGTGGGAGGATGGCCTGTCTCATACAATTCAAGGAAAAATAGTTATTTTATATGGGCATTACACTATTTTGATGGAAAACAAAGTACTGTACTATCAAAATTTAGTTGATGATCACATAATGAAATGTACACGTGCTAACACCTTAATATGAAACGAATATGAGAGGAAGAGTAAACCATTCAGCTCATCAAACCTATTCCACCATTCAGTTAGATCACAGCTGATGTGCACATGAACTCCATTTAGCATGTATGAACTTTGCTCCTATTTTAAGAGACATTTGGAATAAAATACAATCTAATGGCAAGAACAATGAGTAGTAACGGATCAGCTACCTGCAAATACACCCCCTCCCCCCACCACTTACCTTCCAAATATTTCCTCCTATTGAAGCCAATGGGAAGCAAAATCAGGCAGTGTGCATAGGGAGGGAGACTACCTACTATGACTCATGTTGTACCGCTGCTGAAGTTCAATTCCATCCCACCATACCACTAATCTATACCCGCCCCCCTTCCCCCCCCGAACCTGCACACCTCCTCCATTAACCAATTTTGGTGACACCTCCATTAAACTAGGGAACAAAAGCATTTTGTAAGAAGGTTTTGCACCTTAGTACCTTAATATTTGAAGGCATCTTATTTAATCAGTCTTAATTGTCAGATCCTAATAATAGGACGGCTAAATGCTCGTATCCCGTTGTGCCCCCCGTTGAATTATCCAGTTGTTTTTTGAATACTTCCAGGGTTTTTTCCTCCTCTACTCTGTGAGTCTATATCATGTAGTATTAACTCTGTGAAAAACAAGTCCCAAATTTATCTTTCACAGAATCATAGAATAAAACAGCACAAAAGGAGGCCATTCAGCCCATCAAGTCTGCCCCAACACTTCAGAAGAGCAGTTCAGTTCCATTCTCCCACTCTTTCCAATTACCCTGGCAAGTATATATCTAATTCCCTTTTGAAGGCTATTACTCAATCTACAGCCATCACACTATTGGGCAGTGCATGTCAATCTTAACCAATTGTTACATCAAAAGTTTTTCTTTATTGTTCATTTGCCAAACACTTTAAATCTGTGCCCTTGGGTCATTGACCCTTTATGCACTGAAAACAGTTTATTTTTATTTATTCTATCTAAATCCTTCATGATTTTAAACACGTCTATCAAATCACATCTTGAGCCTCTCTGCTTTAAGGAGAACAACCCTAACTTTTTCAGCCTATTCACATGCCTGTAATCTCTCATCCCCAGAACCATTGTAGTAAATCTGTTCTGTACCCTTTCCAAACCTGTATGTCCTTCCTTAAAGTGTGGTGCCCAAAATTGGACAAAATACTACAGCTGGAACCAAATTGGTGTTTTGAGTAACTTCCTGGCTTTTGTATTCTATGCCTCTATTTACAAAGCCCAGATTTCCCATATGCTTTAACCTATCTTGCCACCTTCAAAAATATGTGCACAAGCATCCCCAGTCTGTTCTCCTTTTGTACCCTTTGAAAATTGTAGTTTGTATTTCCTCTCTTCAGTCTTCCTATCTAAATGTATCACCTCAATACTTCTGTGATTGAATTTCTGCTGCCATGTGTCTATCCATTCCACCAGCCTGTCTGTGTCCTTTTGAAATCGATCACTATCTACCTCAGAGTTTACTACGCTTCCCAGTTGAGTGTAATCTGCAAATTTCAAAATTGTTTCTTGTATCCCCAAATCCAAGTCATAATGTATATCAAAAACAGTTGTCCTCGTACTGTCCACCTCATAGCTCCCTCCAGTCCAAAACACGGCTCTTCATCACAATTCTGAGTTCTATTCTTAGCCAGTTTTGTATCCACTCTGATAAAGTCGTTTTTATCCCATGTGCTTCAATTTTGCTAATAAGTCGAATATGTAGTACTTTTGAAGGTCCATATACACAACATCAAATGCTATATTTTAAAGCATGGGCTTTATAAATAGAGGCATAGAGTACAAAGGCCAGAAAGTACCTTTCAAAAGGGAGCTGGATAAATACTTGAGGGAGAGAAAATTGCAGGGATATGAGGAAAAGAGCCGCCCTGTTGCATTAACAAGATTGCTTTTCGAAAGAGCTGGTGCAGACTCAGTGGACGAACGGCTTCCTTCTGTACAATGCTATTCTTAGAAATGACTTTAAATCTGTATCCTCTATTTCTCCAAGTTTAGTTTTTTCAATTCTTTTAATTCCCTTATACACCTTTTCTATATACTTGGGGCTTGATTTGAATGTTCCCTTTGGCGGAAGTGGGCTAACTCACTTCGCACACTGAGCTAGATTTTACTTTAGGCCTTTGGATCCCGGCGTCAGGGTTAAATGGGGATCGAGCCCATGCTCACTGGCAACACGCACCATCCACACAGGCGGCTTCCTAATTCACCGCCTCCCGAGTTCAGTGGGTTCCTGATGCTGCAGGACCAGTTGGAGGGCTGGAAGCTCTGGAGCCTCAGCTAAAGCCCACAGGGAGATGTGGACACTGCTGACGGGGTGACCAACCGCTGCATCGTTTAAGGGATTGTCCCTTATTTTCACTATTTGTCCCATGTCCCTGAAGGACACCTGTTGTCCCGTATTTCCAGGACAGCCTGTAGGAGACTGACCCTGGCAGTCTTCAAGGTGAGTTTGTGAGTGAGTCAGCCAGCAGGGAGATGATAACGTCGAGACACAAGATTTGTTGCAAGTTTTAGTGGATTTTACTCCAACCTCACGGCTATTATAGTCTGAAGAATCCCCCCCCAAATGTTGAAAACCGCCTCCCGCAAGATCACCAGCAACTCCCCCTCCCCATGTCCCTTATTTTATTTCATTTCCTAAGAGCTGGTTACCTTGACTTCTGAGGCAACTAGGGGACGGTAAGGGCACCTCCCTGTTGAGTTTATAAAGATCAAAAATGATGAGAGCCGAAGCTCCTGGAGGAATCGTTACCCCACCCCCAAGAGAGGCCGCTCCCATTGTCCTCTGCATCCGGGAGGGGTGGGGGTAAGGTCACTGCTGGTGGAAACTGATGGCGTGGCTGCAAAATCAACCCTAAATGGGACCTTAATCATTTTAATTGGCTGCTCGCCTCTGTGGAGCAGGCAGCCAATCACCTTCCCTACCACCCCCCCCCACCCCCACCGGGAAACCTTCCCCAACCAACCCGCCCGCGCTGGGAAACATTCCCCGTAGCAGGAATGCACCGGGGAGCTGTCTAAACATGGTTCCCCATATTTCCCTCAGCCTCCAACCCTGTCTCCACGGGGCTGAGAAAATTCAGGCCACAGTACGGACTGAAGCTGGGAAGCCTGATGTGTGCTTGAAATCGGGGTGAACAGCTAGGACTTGTGCATTGAATGGATTAAAAAGCAGCACAGCAGATGTCATTTGTATATTTTTAGAGAAAGAATAAACTTGCCCCAGTGGAATGCTGAGGATTGTAAGCGCCCATTTCAATTGAACCCAGTTTGAATCCTTCCGCCCCTGGCATTGGCCCTTGGACCACTCCTGGAGGAAGGACAATTGTGGTTCTCAGGAGTGCGCTGGAATCGGGAAGAGCACCTTTGCTCCTCCTAGATTCATCTGGAAGGTCTTTTTACTTTTTATTGGAAACTACGTGTTCATCCACAGTATGAAATGCTGCACTGCTGAGAATAGCCACCTTCAGGAGGAAGTCATGCAACAAATTTTAGGTCTTTCATTGGTATATGCACGTGGTTGGCGTTGGGTGGGACGCCAGGGGAATCTGAAAAAAATGCCAGACTCAATATGGGGTTGGATGTATTTCAGGCATCTTAGGACACAGCCCCACAAAATTGTTCTTTTATGGCCCCTGCCCCTTTCCGCCTGGAAATTGAGTGCTATGAGGTCCAATTTCCACCCCATACATGTTTCTCCGGTCTTTGCCCATAGTTTGGACCTTTGACACTAGGAATCAGCCTCATGGTTTTTCTCTACATTGCGCCTAGCACCCGAATGTCTCAGCGACAAGGTGTGCCCTGATCAGAATCCTCCAAGATTGATCATCTAACAGTTACATTCTAACTTGTATTCTAATTGGTTATGGTAAATTTAAAACCCTACCAAAGGTTCGCAGTGACATTTAGCAGCTGCTCATTTATTTCCTAGGGGGAAAAATTGTCTTTTCAGAATAATATTGTAAATTACATGGTCTCAATATATTCGGCCTACAAATAGTTCACCATATTACTGCATTTAGTAATAGCGTCGTTCTTCCAAAATTCAAAGACCCCTTTATCCAATTAAAATGGACCCTGTCATTGTCTTTACTGTATGGGTTGCGATTATCTACCTTCGCGTTACGATTATCCCGGCTGGGAAAACACAATTCGATCCTGTTGCACCTTCCATTGAAGCTCCCCTAGCGGAATCTTGGGTCTATGTGTAAGAACAATCAAGTTGGAAAGGCGTTACCGAGTGACATGCTGTGTTGCACTTCCCCGAGAAAGAAGGGGAGTCGCAGATAACTCAAAACGAGAAGTCACTTTGTTTAAACAATGGGATAATAACCGTGTTAGATGATTTGAAACCCCTCTGTCTACCCTCGCTCAATTAAGACAAACGCAAAAACATTAAGAAACACAAATCTTGTTTGTTAAATGATTGAAAAGGGACTTTGAAGGAGTCTGATTCCTGCCCAGAATTGTCCAGGTCGTACCACTCAAGGCATTTCATTTCAAACATTTCTTGTTAGCGTTTTATGTCAAAGGTTAATTCTACTCATCTCTAGATAAGAAATGAACACTAATTCAGTTCTTAAAACGTTTATTTTTGAAAAAATCTAACCGCTACTAAAGCTCACAAGAGTGGCTGTTACACCCAAATCTGCGCATTAAAATACAATAGTTGACTGTACAGATACATTTTACAGAGGTTGATGTACCTGAGGTTAACTCATACCGTTTCCATTAGGAGGTAATCTACACTAACTAGTCAGCATTTCCAGTGCCAGACCATTCGTGTGTGAACTCTCACTAAAAACAACTGGAAAATCAGAATTCCAAATATTAATGTTAACTTGTTCTGGGAACATTTTTAAACGATGACCGAGTCCTCTAAGAAGCAGCAAAGCAGATGTCATTTGTATATTTTTAGAAAGTTTATGAAAAAGAATAAAATTGCCCCAGTGGAATGCTGAGGATTGTAACTAACCCGCGTGAAAGGGGAATCTTGCTGAAACCACCAAATATTTAAATAGTGAACCTTTCAAGTTGTCTGATGTGTAGAACTATATGCACAGGGTTGACCACCGCCCCCCACCCCCCTTGATTTTGGAACCTCGGTTACATTTCTTGAAAGTTCTGTATGGTATTTCTATGAGTACTTGTGCTTACAGTCCGGCCGCGGGAGATCCGTCCTATTGCCTTGTAGGTATTGCCAACGCCTGGTCCTCAACCATCCTTTCCGTTACATTCTTGCTCTCTGCCCTCTTGAGTGGTACTGATTCCGAGAAACTTTGTAAATGGTCAGAGATCTTTGGGCTGGCTTGGGTCATTGACTGAGCTTGGGTGACCCGCTGTGAATCCACGGACATCTCCTGGAGACTCTTAGTTCCTGTGCTATCTTGCAGAGCATGAGAGAGGTCACCCGCAGGGAGCTCACTCTCAGTGTCAGTCTCCAAATCACCAGGAAGCTGAGTGATGGCTGCCAGGTTATGGCTCTCTGTGGTGCCCCCCCCTGTATTCCAGGCCTTGGTGGCAGTCAGAGCCTGCATTTGGGGTTCCTCCTTCCCTTCTCTGGATCTCCAAGTCTTAGAGTCCAGTGCCTTAGCACTAAACTGCTCAGTGACCGCTCTAGAGGTGGAATCCGGCTGCATCAGAGCGGTGGCAGTCTCAGGGCTGGAATTTGTGGATTTGACCGGCTTCCAGATCAGACTGTAGTACACCGCCAGGATGATCGCTGCCAGGGACACTGATAAAACATAGGCCAAAACTGTGGCCAATCTCACCCATTTGGTGTTGGTCTTTGCCGCCATCTTCGCCTTCTTGTCTCCGGTGAAGGTGGCTGGCTTGCCTTTATCAGCCCCGGGCATGAAGTCCTTGTCCCTCATTGTTGCCTCCCTGTTCTCGCCTTCGGCTGTAGCTTGGCACCGAGGTGGATTCTCTGAATTTACCCCGAGCTATCAATTCCAAGTGGAAATCAGCAATCGCTCCAGTCGGCCCCCAGTCCCTCCACCGAGCAGCATTGGAGCAGTTAGTGTGTGATCACTCGGTCCGCTCCGGCATCTACCTCCCACATACTGCCTCTGGGAGCCGGCCAGCTTTCTACTATTCGCTGGAGGTCTTGCTGCTGTCAGCAGTACCGGGATGCTGCAGGAGCAGTCAGAGAGAGAGAGAGAGAGAGTGAAAACAGTTCAGTACCCCAGCTTGTTTATTGCCTTTAATGTGCATCTCTTGGAACAAGATCAGCTGTCACAATCTGCCCCCATTGTGCCAGAAAATAAAGCAGCTTTTTTGTAATAAACAGCAGAGGGGGTGGGGAGGGAAAGTGAAGAGTCTCTTAAAGAGACCATGCCTACCATTTGTGTAGGTATAATGTGCGGGTGGATATGTATCGGTGGGTGTAGTGTGTGTATGTATAAATGTATATATCTGTGGGAGGGGGTGCGTGTTTATATTTGTATGTGTATGTGCGTGTTCCAGTGGTAACCATAGAATCACTTGCAATGGCTCACTTTCTGCTCCCACAATGTTAACTCTGCTGTCACCTAAGGATTTATCCTTGGCCCCCTCCTATTTCTCATCTACATTCTGCCCCCAGCAACATCAACAGAGTCAGTTTTCACACAAACTCTAATGACGCCCAGCTCTACCTCCCAACACTTCTCTCAACCCCTCCATCACCTTTAAACAATCAGATTGCTTACCCGGCAGCCTGTACTGGATGAGCAGGAATTTCCCCAAACTAAATATTGGGGAAACTGAAGCCATTGTCTTTGGTGATTCAAAGTCCATTCCCCAGCTACCCACTCCATTCCTCACCCTGGCAACTGCCTGAGGGTGAACCAGACTGTTCATAGCCATGGTGTCACATTTGACCCCAGTATGAGCTTTCTACCACATATCCATGCCTTCACTAAGACCACCAATTTCTACCTCCATAACATTACTCTGCTGTGCTCCACCTCAGCTCAACTGCTGCTGAAACCCTCATCCTTGCCTTTTTACCTCTACATTTGACTATTCCAATGAACTCCTGGCTGGTCTCCCATATTCTACTCTGTTACAGGCAGGAGGGGGGGTTTAATTTAAAACAGCCCTGATTTCTCCTCTCGACACCCATCCGTAAACAGAAAGGTGTTTTGATTTTGATTTCCCCCTCTATAAGTGGTGGCATATTTCCCAACCCCTCAGTTTTGGTGTGATCCAATTTCTATTAATAACCCCACAGTAAAGCCGAGAAAGGGTGAACTCAGAGGGTTAGTTTATTCACACATGCTCAAAATGTGGGGGTGGGGGGGTTGTCATTACAAAGCCCCTATGCATTCATACAATAAACGCAGGATAAAGAAAGAAGGATTTACAAAGCAAAGACCACGAGCAAAGAGTTATTGTTTCCCGTGAGTCCAGAGTCTAGAATCAAAAGTCCAATGGTGAATTCCTTCACAGAGGTCGGCAGGCTGAACTGATGCTGGATAATTCACTTTTCCAGTAGAGTTGACTTCCACGGTGAGATAGACATGTAGAGATTAATTCGCCTTGTAGGCAGTGGTATAGAAGTTCAGAAGTTCCAGTGGATCTTCTGTGTAGACGGAGCAGGCATTCAAACCTGGACAGAGCCCCTTTTCTGAGCTGCTGCTTGGTAGATGGAAGGTGGCAGACTGATTTGCAGTACAGCAAGACAGTATAACTGGTTCTCCCAGCTAGGTGTTTGGAGGGCGGGAGCAGGCGGTATCATGTCAAATGATTCCTACCTCTTCATTTTGGCTTTGACAAAAGGTCATTCCTTTGTCTGAGTTCTTGAGATTGTTAATGTTCTAAACATTAAGAATTTGAAAGGAAGGTTGCAGGGCTCTTTGTCCTAGAAGACTAGTAGATTCCAGTGGCCAGGCCTGGCTCATGAAATATTTCAAAAAAATACAGTGTGAGGTTTTAGCTCTGTTACATCTCCATAAACTTGAGGTCATCCTAAACTCTGTTGCTCGTGTTCTTACTTGCACCAAGTCCCCATTCACCCATCACCTTTATGCTTGCTGACCTACAGGTTCCCGGTTAAACATGCCACAATTTTAAAATTCTCAACCTTGTTTTCAAAGCCCTCAATGGCCTCATCCATCCCTATATCCTTCAGCCCCACAACCCTCCAAGATATCTGTGCTCCTCTAATTGTGGCCTCTTGAGCATCCTCGATTTTAGTTGCTCCACCATTGGTGGCCATAACTTCAGCTGCCCAGGCCCCAAGCTCTGGAATACCCTCCCTAACCTCTATGCCTCTCTTTCCTCTTTTAAGATACTCCTTGAAACCTAGCTCTTTGATCAAGCTTTTGATCATCTGTCCTAATATCACCTTATGTGACTCAAAGTCAATTTAGTTTGATAATGCTCCTGTGAAACACTTTGGGACATTTTACTATAATAAAGTTATTGTTGCAGTGCAATTCAGATCTCCAATTATCAGAAAGAAACAAGACCACATGTGCATATGATCCCCACAGAAGGGATTGAAAAAGAAAACTGAAGAACAGTTTATTCAGTCTGTCTGCCCACTGGCTGGTTTCAGTTAAGTATTAGCAAAAGCTTGGGAACAGATTACTGCTCCCACTTTGCGATCTCCTCTACATTGGAGAGACCAAACGCAGACTGGGTGACCGCTTTGCGGAACACCTTCGGTCTGTCCGCATGCATGATCCAGACCTTCTTGTCGCTTGCCACTTCAACACACCACCCTGCTCTCATGCCCACATGTCCACCCTTGGCCTGCTGCAATATTCCAGTGAAGCTCAACGCAAACTGGAGGAACAGCACCTCATCTTCCGACTAGGCACTTTACAGCCTTCCAGACTTAACATTGAGTTCAACAGCTTCAGATCATGAACTCTCTCCTCCAATCTCACCCCTTTTTGATCCCCTTTTTTCTTATATTTATTTTTAAATTTTTATATATATATATTTTTTACCACCTATTTCTATTATTATTTTTAAAATTTATTTCCATTCATTTTTTGATCCCCACCTTTTAACCTATTTCGATCTTTTCTCCCACGCTGTCCCCTCCCCCACCCCATCCCCACTCAGGCCATCTGTCACATGCTCATCCTGCTTTCTATTCTTAATGTCACCATTAGCACCTCCTTTAGCCAGTATCACCACCATCAATGCCCCCTTGAACTTTTGTTTATGACATCTTTTGCAATCTCTCCTTTGCCTCCATCTATCACTGGCCTTCTATCCAGCCTCACCTGTCCCACCCCCCTTAGATAGTATATATTTCACCACATTTTTACTTCTCTTTAGCTCTGAAGAAGTCATATGAGCTCGAAACGTTAACTTTGTCTTTCTCTCCATGGATGCTGTCAGACCTGCTGAGCTTTTCCAGCGATTTTAGTTTTTGTTACTGCTCCCGCTTGCTTAGAAAGCTATGGAGTAAGGCATGGGAATGTAAAGAGGAAATGAAAGTGATTAGGGGGATGGAACTCTAAGACTTCTCTTAGACTGCTTTAAAATCTGTATCCATATTTTAAAGTGATTTTTACCCACTTCACATAAATGGTTTTCAAACTTTTCTGCAAATATTGACACATTGGGCCCCTGTTCTAAATGTGAAATACAATGTTGGAATAATAAAATAAAATAGTACAATAAAAGGAAAATTATACAGTTATGCCAGAAATAGTTTATATGTAAATACATGAGGAGCAACAGAAATGACAGCACTAAATGTGCCCAATGCTGAACAGACCGAAATTAAGAGATTCTAAGGACTCATAGGGGTCCATGGATCCCGGTTTGAAAACATATTTTGGAGAGCAGGCAGCATTCACTATTGCGAAACTCGAGCGGCTAGTCAGGTTAACTCTTCCAAACATTGGTTGCTCTTCAGGTTTGTGTGACTTAAGGTAACTCGTTTTCCAAATTACTTCTCACCTGATGGTCTAACTGAGATTGAGAAAGTTACTGAACTGACTTGGGCTGCATCTTGATGCATCAAGAGCAACTTGCACTGATATAGCGCCTTCAATGTAGCATAACATCCATCACTACTTAACACTATGAGTTACCAGTACTCCATAATTTAAAGAAGGCTGGATGTGTTGGCAATTGTTCTTAGTCTTGTACCTGAAGTTCTTCAGCACCAGGTGTTTTAATAGTCTGCTCACGTGCAAGCTGTTCTCTGGTTTCTACTGTCCCGTCCAGAAGACAGGAAGGAAAATACATATATCTACATCAACCTGGCTATTTTACAAAATTATTCTTTTATTTTTAAAATAGACAAAGACTTTACCCTGCATTCCTGACTGGCTCTGAAGAAGACAACATTACAGGTTCTAACAGCTTGGGGGAGGTCATATGACATACCTCCCACCACTTCTCCTGGGTTTTGGACAAAGGATGTATTTTTCCAGGTCTGGAATCTTGAGAGGTTTAATAGATGAGTCAGGGTTTCTTTAGTCCTTGCAGACATACCGTCTCCATTGGCCAGAGCCCTGCCTTAGAAATATAAAGGACGTTGGTGCGTTTCTTTGGACTTTGATTTTCTGCAGCCCCAGGGGGTATTAGCCCATCCTTAAAGGTAACGAGATCCCTGCTGGTTTCTGAAGGTTAGAAATTCCTCTGGTATGAGTAGCTCTGAAGAAGGGTTATATGGACTCAAAATGTCAGCTCTGTTTCTCTCTCCGCAAATGTTGTCAGACCTGCTGAGTTTTTCCAGCATTTTCTGCTTTTGTTTCAGATTTCCAGCATCCGCAGTGTTTTGCTTTTAATTTTTTCCTTGTTTTTATACTGTGTTAATACAGTCAAGGATCTTGTGCAGTTTTTTAACAGCTTTCTCAACTTGCCTTGCTATGTACAAAGATTTGTGTACATACACCCCCAGATTGCCTTGTTCCTGCACCCCCTTTAAAATGATATATAGTTCATGTTGTTTCCCACCCCCCCACTGCATTCATCCTACCAAAATGTATCTCTTCACACTTGTCCACACTAAATTTCATCTGCCATGTGTCTGCTCATTTAACCAGTCTATCTCCTTCTGAGATCTGTCACTCCTCATTGCTTACTACATTTCCAAGTATCATGTTATTATTGAAATTATGCTCTGTATACCCAAGCCCCACTCATTAATATGCGTGAAAAATAATAGCGGTTCCAATACTGCTCCCTGAGGAACACCACTATATACTTCTCGTCTAAAAAAACAACATTCACTGCTAGTCTCTGCTTTCTGTCCCTTGACTGATTTTGTATCCAGAATGCCATTACCACTTTGACCCCATGAGTTTTGATTTTGCTGACAAGTCTATTATATGGTATTTTGTGAAATGACTTTTGAAAATCCACATAGACAACATCAAATGCATTACCCCTCATCAGCCCTCTCTGTTACTTCACCAAACAACTCAATCATGTTAGTCAAACATGACTTACCTTTCACAAATCTACTGACTTTCATTTATTAACCCATAATTTTCCAAATGCCAATTAATTTTGTTCCAGATTATTGGCTAGACTGACTGGCCAGTAGTTACTGGGTTTATCCCTTTCCCTTTTTCAACATTTTGCAATATGTTGTGTGCATTTAATCCTTTATGGGTTGAAAATATCTTAATATAACTGAATCCTAAGGGGCTTATTTGCAGAAAAGGGTGAAAATAGGCACTGAATGGCTGGTGTGCTATTAAAGTGCATGTATTTAGAAGTCTGGATTGAGCCTGCAATCTGGGGAATAATTGCTGATTTAAACATGCCTAGAGGAGCTAAAATGGAGACCAGCAAGTTTAGTACTCAAGCGCTGATTAGTAGCAATTTTGCAGAAGTGGGATTTACAGCCTCCAGTGCCTATGCACTTCAACTGAGGGTGTGGAGTGTGCTGGCTGGCAGTGAAACTAAAAGAACAGGACAATGGCATCTATCAAGATGGTTCAGGGGCAGAGGGAGAGAGCACACAGATGCTCAGAGGCAGCAGTGAAGGTCCTGGTGAAAGAAGCACCCCAGAGGAGTGTTGTCCTGTACTCACAGGGGGAAAGGAAGCAACTAATGTTGCAGAGTGGGAGGAGATCACTGGAGGTCACAACCAGGAGTCCTTGTCCCAGGATTATGGCTCCAGTGGCACCAAAAAAATGTAATGATTTGACACGAGTGGTTAAGGTAAAATCCCTTCTCACAAACACACTGCCCAATAACTGCAACATCACCAGCATCACAACTTCAACACGTTGTATCCATTATCTATTTACACATTCACACACTCCACACTATTGCGTCCTTCAGAGGCACAATTCACACCTCAGACACATCTCACACTTCTTCAAACATATGAGGAATCACACACACAAACACACATACACACACACACACACACACATACATATATATAAACTGCCAAATACAATTGCTCACAATCATCACTTTTTCTCTTCTAGGACAGGATAACACAAAGTAGGCACCCACAGGACACGATGATGCTCTGAGATTATTTCCATTAAAGTGGCCATGCTGACAGTAATTGGAAGGGAAGTGACGGACTCTGTGGCCACGGGCAGAGTGGAGGATCTCTCATCTAGAGGTGGCTCCCCTTACAGATACACAACTATTCTTGATCCCTAATACCCCAAACCTATCCTCACTCACGAGCTCCGTATGGTCTCATCACATACATCCTCCTATATTGTTACACACTAACCCTTCAGGCTTCATCATTACAGGCTCGCAGAAGCGAGATCCACCTCACCCACCCCCTGGAGGAAGTGGAAGAGGAGGAAAGGCCATCTTTCATCCCTGGAGGAGAAAGAGAACAAGGAAGAAGGCACTGCATCAATCACTACCTCTGTTGCAGTCTGCAGCTCAGAGACTGGCACTCTGTGTAATCTCGAGGCTAGGGTAAAAATCCTCACAGTGGAACGTACTGGGCAATAGTGGGCAACAGCCATGTCAGGTGAAAGGGATACCACAGCTATCACCTTGTAGCAGGGAGCAAGCTTGCCTACTAGTTCTGCTGTAAAGGAGCCAGATGAGAAACTCACAGGGCCAAG
Source organism: Cetorhinus maximus (assembly GCF_964194155.1). Lineage (NCBI taxonomy): Eukaryota > Metazoa > Chordata > Chondrichthyes > Lamniformes > Cetorhinidae > Cetorhinus > Cetorhinus maximus. The sequence goes on from NC_135896.1 coordinate 75,076,295, forward strand.
CTTCAGAAGAAGGCTGAAGGGTACGATAAACCAAATACTTGGCGCAATAGTCTCCCTGAAAGCCTGCAGATCATGTTGGGGGAAATGGAGGAGTCTGCCTCTAGCTCGGCCCATGATTTGAAGCAGAACCTCAATCCCATCCGGCTCCAGTTTGGAGAAGGTGACCAAATACATCCAGCAGTAGGACATAGGGAGAGTACAGGGTCAACATATTCCAGTAAAGACAAAGGGTGGGACCAACATATATAGGGAACCCTGGATGTCGAGGGATATACAGGATTGGATAAAGAGAAAAAGGGAGGCTTATGGCAGATGCCGAGGGCTCAAAACAGCGGAAGCCCTGGAGGAGTATAGAATGTATAGGGGGGAACTTAAAAAGGAAATTAGGAGAGCAAAAAGGGGACATGAAAAAACATTGGCAGGTAAAATAAAGGAAAATCCAAAGTTATTTTACAAGTACATTAAGAGTAAGAGGATAACTAGGGAAAGAGTAAGATCCATTAAGGACCATAGTGGTAATTTGTGTGTGGAGCCAGAAGACGTAGGTAGAGTTCTAAATGAGTATTTTGTGTTGGGTGTTCACAAGTGAGAGGGAGGATGTGGGTATGAAAATCAGGCAGAAGGACTGTGATATAATTAAAGAAATTAGCATAGAAAGGGAGGAGTTTCTAAGTGGTCTGGCAAGCTTAAAAGTAGATAAATCTCTAGGCCTGGATGAAATGCATCCCAGGCTGTTGAGTGAGGCAAGGGAGGAGATAGCAGGGTTGCTGGCAATAATTTTCAATACCTCTCTGGCCACAGGAGAGGTGCCAGAGGACTGGAGGACAACCAATGTGGTACCGTTATTCAAGAAGGGAGGAAGAGATAAACCAGGGAACTACAGGCCAGTCAGTCTGCCAGTACTGATGTCCTGGGGGGAATATTTGCTAGAGTGGTTGGAGAGGGTTTAAACTAAAATGGCAGAGGGATGACAACCTATGCAAGGAGTCAGAGGAGGGGGAATCAAGAACAAGAACAAAAGACAGAAGAGGGAATAAGAAAAGTGATAGGCAGAGAAATCAAGGGCAAGAATCAAACAGGGCCTCAGTGAAAAATAGTGGGAACGGGACAAGTAATGTTAAAAAGACAAGCCTTAAGGTTTTGTGCCTTAACGCGAGGAGCATTTGCAATAAAGTGGATGAATTAACCGCGCAAATAGATGTAAACAGATATGATATAGTCGGGATTACGGAGACATGGCTGCAGGGTGACCAGGGATGGGAACTGAACATCCAGGGGTATTCAGTATTTAGGAAGGACAGATAAAAAGGAAAAGGCAGCGGAGTTGCATTTCTGGTTAAAGAGGAAATTAACCCAATAGTGAGGAAAGATATTAGCTCTGATGATGTGGAATCTGTACGGGTAGAGCTGAGAAACACTAAGGGGCAAAAAACGTTAGTGGCGGTTGTATATAGACCCCCAAACTGTAGTGGTGATGTTGGGAATGGCATTAAACAGGAAATTAGAGACACATGCAATAAAGGAACATCTGTAATTATGGGTGACTTTAATCTGCATATAGATTGGGCAAATCAAATTAGTAACAATACCATAGAGGAGGAATTCCTGGAGTGCATACGGGATGTTTTTCTGGACCAATACGTTGAGGAACCAACTAGAGAACAGGCCATCCTAGACTGGGTATTGTGTAATGAGAAAGGAATAATTGGCAATCTAGTTGTCCGAGGCCCCTTGGGGATGAGCAACCATAATATGATAGAATTCTTCATCAAGATGGAGAGTGACGTAGTTGATTCTGAGACTTGGGTCCTGAATCTTAATAAAGGAAACTACGATGGTATGAGGCGTGAGTTGGCTATGATGGATTAGGAAACATTACTTAAAGGGATGATGGTGGATAGGCAATGATAAACATTCAAAGAGCGCATGGGTGAATTGTGACAATTGTTTATTCCTGTCTGGCGCAAAAGTAAAACAGGAAAGGTGGCCAAACCATGGCTTACAAGGGAAATTAGAGATATTATTAGATCCAAGGAAAAGGCATACAAATTGGCCAGAAAAAAACAACAGACTTGAGGATTGGGAACAGTTTAAAATTCAGCAAAGGAGGACCAAGGGATTGATTAAGAAGGGGAAAATAGAGTATGAGAGTAAGCTTGTGGGGAACATAAAAACTGAATGTAAAAGTTTCTATAGGTATGTGAAGAGAAAAAGATTGGTGAAGACAAATGTAGGTCCCTTATAGTCAGAAACAGGGGAATTTATAATGGAGAACAAAGAAACGGCTGACCAACTAAATACATACTTTGGTTCTGTCTTCACAAAGGAGGACACAAATAACATACCAGAAGTGTTGGGGAACACAGGGTTTAGTGAGAGGGAGGAACTGAAAGAAATCAGTATTGGTAGGGAAATGGTGATAGGGAAATTGATGGGATTGAAGGCCGATAAATCCCCAGGGCCTGATAATCTACATCCCAGAGTACTTAAGAAAGTGGCCCTAGAAATAGGGGATGCATTGGTGGTCATCTTCTGAGATTCTATAGACTCTGGAACAGTTCCTACAGATTGGATGGTAGCTAATGTAACCCCACTATTTAAAAAGGGAGGTAGAGAGAAAACAGGGAATTATAGACCAGTCAGCCTGACATCGATAGTGGGGAAAATTCTAGAGTCCATTATAAAAGATTTAATAGCTGAGCACTTGGAAACCAGTGGTAGAATCGGACAGAGTCAGCATGGATTTATGAAAGGGAAATCATGCTTGACAAATGTACTGGAATTTTTCGAGGATGTAACTAGTAGAGTTGATGAGGGGGAGCCAGAGGATGTTATTTATTTGGACTTTCAGAAGGCTTTCGATAAAGCCCCACATAAGAGATTAGTGTGTAAAATTAAAGCGCATGGTATTAGGGGTAGTGTATTGAGATAGATAGAAAACTAGTTGGCAGACAGGAAACAAAGAGTAGGAATAAACAGGTCTTTTTCTGAATGGCAGACAGTGACTAGTGTGGTACCACAGGGATCAGTGCTGGGACCCCAGCTATTCACAATATATATTAATGATTTAGATGAGGGAACTAAATGTAATATCTCCAATTTTGCAGATGACACAAAGTTGGGTGGGAGGATGAGCTGTGAGGAGGATGCCGAGATGCTTCAGTGTGATTTGGCCAAGCTCAGTGAGTGGGCAAATGCATGGCAGATGCAGTATAATGTGGATAAATGTGAGGTTATCCATTTTGGTAGCAAAAACAGGAAGGCATATTATTATCTGAATGGCTATAAATTGAGAGAGGGGAATGTGCAATGAGACCTGGGTGTCCTTGTACACTAGTCGCTGAAGGTAAGCATGCAGGTGCAGCAGGCGGTAAAGAAGGCAAATGGTATGTTGGCCTCCATAGCGAGAGGATTTGAGTACAGAAGCAGGGATGTCTTACTGCAATTATACAGAGCCTTGGTGAGACCACACCTGGAATATTGTGTGCAGTTTTGGTCTCCTTATCTGAGGAAGGATGTTCTTGCTATAGAGGGAGTGCAGCGAAGGTTTATCAGACTGATTCCTGGGATGGTTGATCAGTAAGTTCGTGGATGACACGAAAATTGGTGGGGTGGTAAATAGTGAGGAGGATAGCCTTAGATTACAGGAGGATATAGACGGGCTGGTCAGATGGGCTGATGGTCAGTGGCAAATGGAATTTAATCTGGATAAGTGTGAGGTGATGCACTTGGGCAGGACAAACAAGGCACGGGAATACACGATGAATGGTAGGACCCTGGGCAGTACCGAGGATCAGAACGACCTTGGTGTACCTGTCCCTTAAGGTAGCAGGACAGGTAGATAAGGTGGTTAAGAAGGTATATGGGATACTTGCCTTTATTAGCCGAGGCATAGAATATAAGAGCAGGAAAGTTATGCTTGAACTGTATAAAACGCTGGTTAGGCCACAGCTAAAGTATTGCGTGCAGTTCTGGAATCCACATTATAGGAACGATGGTGATTGCACTAGAGAGAGTGCAGAGGAGATTTACCAGGATGTTGCCTGGGCTGGAGAGTTTTAGTTATGAGAAGAGATTGGATAGACTGGGGTTATTTTCCCTGGAGCAGAGGAGATTGAGGGGGGGCATGATTGAGGTGTATAAAATTATGAGGGGCATAGATAGGGTAGGCAGGAAGGAACTTTTCCCCTTGGTGGAGGGATCAATAACCAGGGGGCATAGATTTAAGGTAAGGGGCAGGAGGTTTAGAGGGGATGTGAGGAAGAACTTTTTCACCCAGAGGGTGGTGGGAATCTGGAACTCACTGTCTGAAAGGTTGGTAGAGGCAAAAACCCTCATAACATTTTAGAAGTATTTGGATGCACACTTGCGATGCCATGGCATACAAGGCTTTGGGCCTAGTGCTGGAAAATGGGATTAGAATAGTTAGGTACCTGTTTGACCGGCACAGACTTGATGGGCCGAAGGTCCTTTTTCTGTGCTGTAGACCTCTATGACTCTCTAACTCTATGAGTACAGCCCAACACTGTGCAACGTCTGGTGGTTCCAGCTTCCACTACAGACACCACCAGGGCCCACAGCCTCATGATGACATTCCAGGAGGACATCTGAACCGTCCTCTGCAGATTCTCAGCACCCGTCCACTTTGCATGGATTTGCTATTTGAGAAACACCAGGGCAGGTAAGAGCACTTATCAGATAGTCACTAAGAGTAAGCACCAGGGTGACTAGTTTAATATTTGTAAGTGGTGCTGATTATGGTCTGGTGTAAGAGTAGAATTGGTCTTTTTTCTATTTTGTCCTTCATGGGAAAGGATGTTAAAGGATTGAAGTGCAGATGGTGAACCTGCCCGATGGATCCTCAAATCTGGAGGGAAAAGGCATGAGTCCACAGTCTGATAGTGAAGGATATCCCTCAAAAGCCCTCTTCAATTAGATGGCGTGTAGCAGGTCACCACATATGGCGAACCTTCTCTGCTGAATTTTGCAGGGGTATCTCCTGACCAGTCAAGGTATCTAAATTTCTGCTTCACGACACCAATGGTCTGCTCAATGATATTCCACTCTTATCATATTAATGCCCGGCTGGTGTCTGGGGAGTCATGAGCCACAGCATCAGAGGGTATCCCTTTGTCACCTAGTAGCTAATCATGCTCATTACATTAGGGTTCAAAGATCTGTAGGATAGATGTTTGCCTCATTATAAACACAACCTGACAGTTCCCTGGATAGCAATTATTCATCTGCTTTTCATCGCACATGAGCTGCACATTGAAAGAAGGGCATCCCTTCCTGTTCCTGCACCTCCAAACTTAAATGATGGGTTTGCATGGCGACATGTGTACAATCAACACCTCCCTGGACTATACAGAATCCTTCAATCCTGTCAAATCCTAAAGCTGTCTGCCTTTGATCTTCTCTGGCTATAGGGAATGATATACAATCATTGCTCAGAGCATATGGAGGCACAGAGACCTCCCTTATGTAGAGGCGCACAGACGATAATAACATGTGACTGTTATGTAGCAGAGTGGAAGATTTCCGTAGTATAAAAAATAAGTGCTACGGTGATCTTGACTGACACAGGCATACACTCCTGGCTGTGCTGTGGGGTTTGAGTCTTCATTCCACAAGACCACAGGTCTCTGTAATGATCTCCTTGGTAAAGCACAGCCTCCTTATACACCAGTTTTAGGTCATGTGAATGAAGGGCCTCCCTCGGTCTCCTGTTCCTCTTTCCTCTCTCTCCTTTAGCAACTGTTGCTGTTATGCCTTGTCTCATGTCATCCTCCCATTTCTCCTCCAGTCCTAGCAAGGTGCCAATGACCAAGACCCCCCTTTCTGGTGACACCTAAAAGGTGCCCAATACACTTCACAGGTAAAGTCTTCAGACAATTTCCAGAATAGAAGTTGATAGCGTTGGTGAAATCTCCCAGAAAGTCTCCTGATGTGTTTCAAAAGCTGTTTTCAGGTGCAGTGTAGTTAGTTGTTCTCCAGTAACAAGTGAACAGTGAAAGGTGAACATGGTTTTAAGCAGCGCTTGCAATGATGTCTTTAGTCTTGTTCAGGTGGTCATTGTTAGGAGGGGGAGAGATCATTAATTGCAATGGTGTGGTGTGTTACAGATCACTCAGAGTTCGACTTGCTGGACAACATGCACTTGTACATTCATGTTGTAGTCTGGAGATATGGGTAGTGTTGGTAGAGGTCCCAACTTTCTTTCCATCACATGGTTGACCGGGAATCTCTGCCACTGTTACTGCCTGCCATTGGCGTATTGGAAGGATTTGATAATGAACCTGTTGGGCCATGTTATGAACGCACCTTCCTTGGCCAAAAAGACCTGGGGTGGGACTCGCATCTGGAACTTCCGGCTCAGAGGCAGGGATGCTGCACACTGCGTTGGAAGACTTCCCTATTAATTGCTGCTTTAATTGGTAATCCGAGGCTTAAACATCCTCCAGTGCCTGTTCCTAGTACATGCTTAAACACCTTCACCAAGATGGTGCCTGGCACTAAAGGCAGGCTATCCTGGGGCTGCAGATCAAAACCCCATCTTGGCTTCCTCAGCGACTGTTTAGCACCTAAGCAATGGGCACTACAGCAGGGAAAATAGCCCTCCTAAATCTCCTGTAGACCAAATTGTCAAAAATGTCAATGGTGACCACTCCTTTGTCTCTTACCTTCTCATTAATTTTCTATGTTTGGAAGGCCTGGGCTGTGGATTGCTTCATGTGCTGTTGATGATTTGATAATCAGCCAATAAAATATGCTTCATAAAGTTCCAGCCTTATTCCTTTTCTGTCTCTCACCTCTTTTGTTCTAAGTCCAGACTTGTAGAACATCAGTGAAACTTGCTCAGTAAGGATAGTTTGACTTTGTACAGTCCTCCTCTGAGACAGGCCAGATGGGATATAATGGTCCTTTCTGGGCCTGTACATTCCTACTCAAAGTCAGATCCATTTAGACTTAGGTATCTCACTGATCTACCAATGTTAGTTGCAAAAATAATACATCGCAAAAGGAATAATCTATAGAGAATATGATGCTGATTGTTGCATAGGAATAAAAGATCTTTGGCGAAGGTATATTTGTACCTGGATTGTTTTGGCGCTGAGGACATGAATATGTGACAGCTCAACATTCCATGCAGAAACTGCTTGGATAAGCTGATACTCTCCACCTGACCAACCTCTAGAGTTTAATACTCTGCTCCACCAGGAGAACGGGCATTCACAAAGTCAACCTCTTCCACCTCCTCCAACACAGCTGATTGTGTGTCCCTAGATACATGGATGAAAGAATCCTGACCAAATAGGTTTGAGCCACTGAATGATTAGCATGCACAGTCCCCCGTGGGAAAATGTGGTACCATGTTGTCTTTGCATCTTTACAAAGCATTTTGCATTTTTACCCTGCTCTCTCTTCAAACTCTGATACTTAGAGGTAACCCAAAATGATCCCAAACTTTGGACACTCAAACCCAACTTGTTCTGGAATATGTTCAGACATCAGAAAATGTTTTTTTAAAAATATTCCCTCCTGGTCTCTTCAGACAAAAATTGCAGATGTAGAACTCAATGAAAGTAATTTATGTATGCAAAGTAGAATGGAAAATTGTGTTACGGCAGTTATAACAGATACTGCTACAATCCTCAAAAATGAACAGTTATTTGAAAAACAATGGAAGATTGTGCCAGTTCGCAACAACAACAGCTTGTATTTATGTACAGCAGAATTTTCCATCCCGGAGACTAATTCCAGTAGCGGAAGCGGAAGCGAAAGTCGGAGTGGCTTCTGCTAGGCAGCTGAACACGTGAGATCTTGTGCTGTTCAGCTCATTAATTATGCAGCCGTGAGGACCACGGTGAATCCCGTGGGTGGGACGGGCACGAAGCTGCTCACCCTGTCGTCATCTCATAGGCTCTAACATCCAGGTGTTATATTTGGATGGCATCTGGACAGCCATTCATTATTCCACTTTGCTCCTTGAGTCTCCCCCACAGTTCTGCCTCACCCCTCCCCTATGTCCAAACTTTGTGCAGCTTGTGTGATAGGCAATCGATATCTCTCAGTAATGGTGTGAAGGGAAGGTGAAAGCAGTGTCTACTGACCTGAAAGTCCAAGAAGGAGCCTGCCTTGCCAGGTGCATGCCATTTGTGTACAGTCGTGAAACACAATGTTCTAAATTCCTGTTGGCGAGGCGCTTAATTTGGAAGGGGGAACAAGATTCCGTTGTGCTGGGCGTTCAATGAGCATTCATGAGATGCAAATGGGGCACCCGACTTAGCTCCATGGGACACTCAATCTGCCTTTAAGCCACCATGAAAGTTGGGAGAACAAGATTCCAAACTAATTTCCTGATTTTTGGCCTCCTGTCAAATTTTGCTCCCCCACCTGCCACAATTGCCGCTGCTGGCAGGAGTGGAAAATTCCACTCGTAATGTCTAAGACACCCTGAGGCACTTCCTAGGAGTGTTATTAAACAAAGTTTGTCATGGTCACCAATGGTGAAGCGATGACATCGGGTATGCTCAAGAGGCCAGGATTTTATCAGCACTGATATCTTGGAGGGTTGTAGGGCTGAAAGGGATTGCACAGATATGGAAGGGTGAGGCCATGGAGGGATTTGACAACAAGGGAGCCAGGAGTGATAGGGGAATGGGACTTGGTGTGAGTTAGTGCACTAGCAGCAGAGCAAAATAACGTGCTGTTTGAAATCAGTTTGAACTCCAAGTCTTGGAAAATTAGAACCTGGAAATAATAAGAGCCTTAGTATTGAAAAAAAATGAAAACAACCTTAGCCCTTTCCTCTCCTTTTCTCACACTGACCCCAGACTGGGAACATCTCAATGTGATCCCTAGTCTTCTCATTGTCAGCTTATCTTATCTATTCATCCTTAAGGTTGGGGAATTTAGGGGGAGGGACAAAGATAAAAATAATTTCAGCACTCGTTGTTCTCCAAGAATCCTATCTAGAATTGCATGTTAAGGGCAACAACTGAGGACAGGATTGGACTCAGCCGGGTTGGGTCTCCCAATCATGGTCAGATAGTCCACTTGCATTCGGCTTGACCACCTGTAAGATCCCAGAGGATTGCTGTTGCTCATGGAATTTATATCCCAGCATAATTCATCATCGATAAGAGAGGAAGGGCCCGGAGAGAAAATCAAAGCAGGAAAAAGGATTATTCTGTTGAAAGTTTATCTGCAGGAAGCACTCTGTTGGTAATGCTTTAGTACTGACCAGGTATTATCTCTGCTTCAAGCACACTGAGTGATCCAGCTCTCTGGATGGTGCTGAGGCCTTTGACTGAATGGAATAGGAATTCTCCAGTGGCCAATTATGTGTAAATGGGCTTGATCAATTTGCTAATTGCTCATTTTCACAAACATGTTGGCCTCTGATCATTTTCTTTTTTTTTATTGCACACAGCAATGTGCTTGCTATCATCATTTTATTTGCCGTGGCTGGTGAACCTTTGGGCACTAATATCTTTAAGTCATCTGTAGCTCCCATTTGGCATGCCAGCGCATGGGATATCTCTCGAAGTGGATGATGTATTCTAATACATCTCCAACCACTTGTCCTATGCCCAGTGTTATGGTTCTCTTGGGATTTAGAATTGATTATATCAGATTGCAGGTCTTGACTTCAGCTTTCGGTTAAAACTCAAAGCTAGTTTCTCTTCAAATGCATAAATGTTGACCTTAAAGTGACACCATATTCAAGCCTTTGATGAAATTTGATTGTTTCAATTTAAACACAGAGTACACTGGTGTACATCATGCCGCAATATGTATTCGTGCCAAAAATTAATAAGTGGCAAGTGCTCATTTTCATGAAAGCGATGTCACATTAAAAATTTGGGGCTTCATGGGTCCTGGGGAAATGTGATTCCATTATAAACCCAAAGTATTAGTAATTCTGAAGGCTGTTTAGCAGGACCTGTGTGGATAGTCAAAGAGGTTCACCTTTCTCTCATATTTTAAGAAGTTTGTTCTTGGGATATGATGACATAAGCGAGACAGCAGTTACTGTCTGTACCTATAGCAGTCCTGAGAAGATGGTGGTGGGCATTCAGCTTGGAGGCATATGACCACTGTTTTGATAATGAATGTTCTTCCAGGATAGTAGATCTTTTTCTGATGTTCCTGGTATAGATAGCTGGAGCCACTTTAAAGAAATTTTTTTATTCATTCATGGGATGTGGCTGTTGCTGGCTAGGCTGAACTGTGTTGTTAGCAAGATGCTACAGAATGGAAAACATTTTTTTAATAAATCATCCACGTGCACTGTCACAAGAGAATTACTAGCATAGACATGATTGCAATCCACTGATGTAACATAATTTGAAACCCCAGCAGTTCATCATTCCTACCACATCATGGCTTATATAAAATCATTTTGTTCTGATAGGTTTTCAGTAAGGATGGCAAGTCATCTTTTGTGTTTTTAGGCATCCTTTTAATTTCCCAATGTCATGGCAGTGATGAAATGATATTTAAAATGGACAAATTCTGAAAGTTGCTGATTAACATTTATAACTCAATGTAACAATGGTGTTACAAGAAGGAAACTCCAGTGATAGGTTTTTGATAGATCCTAAAGAATATTTCTCTGTCTATTGATGGTTTCAGAAGAATAATGATCTATTGATACATAAATATATTAAAAGGGAAGCTCATAGGTGCATTTAAGGGGAAGCTAGGTAAACACCTCAGGGAAAAACGAGCAGAGGGATATGTTGATGGAATTAGATGAAGAAGGGTGGAAGGAGGTCCATGAGGAGCATAAACACTGACATGGACCTATTTGGCCAAATGGCCTGTTTCTGTGTAGTAAATACTATCTCATATATTCTGTGACCCAAAAATACATCCATGGGATAGGGTATGTAAAATATGTATTTTTTTAGTACAACATCCAAAAATTCCAGGCAGGCAAAGACCAGGAATCCATCAAGCCTGTCTCACACAATAGCTGGAATATCACTGCCTGAATTTTTGGCTTGTCAGGCGAGCGTGACCAGCGGGACCGGAAGCAGATGTGAAGTCATTTGCCCAAGTGCGATCATGCGCTGGCTGGCTGATTAACTGCCGACCAGCATGAAACTCGCGCTGAGAGAGGCTCGGCGCTGCCAGGTGGAGGGTGGGAATAGGCCAGGCACCAGAATGATTGCAGCTGCAGCAGGGGCTTTAAAAGCAGCCCCCTGAAGGCTGCCTAACATGGAGGAACTGTGGCAGAGAGCTGTTGTCATCTTTAAAGGGGTAGACGACTGTGGTGAAATACGGTGCAGGAAAATGTGGCTGGGACACTAGCAATGTCTCCAGGACCCAGAACCCATGCCAAACGTGGTGGAAATGGCTGAAAGCAGTCGGCCCCCACCCAGCCCCTGCCTTTCAGGTGACTGCCTGCAGGTTCTATTGGAGGCTGTGAGTGATCGTCGGGAGATATCGCTGCTGCGAGATGGTAAGAGGAGGTTTCCACACTTAACGATGATGGCATGGACGAAGGTGGCATCTCTGGTCAGCGGCCGTGATGTAGTCTGAAGGACCTGGATGCAGTGTAAGAATACAGTCAATGTCCTTCTGCACTCTGCCAGGGTGAGTATTGAGTCCCCATGGTGGAGAGACGTGCTTGTGAGTACCTGCACTTGTTGGGGCTCCTGGGTGTAAAGCCCCGAGCTTCATGTGGCACATCTTCCTGTGTCCTTAAAGACTGCAGGTGAATAGGCAGGGTGGCTGGCATGTGTGGAAGGATGAAGTCCTGCAATGCAGTGGGCACCTAAACCTGCAACTTTGCAGAGGTGGATGGAATGTTCTGGCATGTAGAGGTGGGACTAATGAAAACACTATTGTCCTTACAGGAGCAAAGGAGTCACAATGCCCATGAGCGAGAACAATCAGGTGGTGGTGTCCCTAATCTGGCAGTGCTAACTCCGGCAGAGGAGCAGATCCTGGAGATGGCATATGAGCGTGGAGCAAGGTCCACTGGTCGCGGAGAGGCAGGGGTCTCAGAGGAGGGTAACAGTCCAGTGGACAAGGAAGAGATTGGCAGAGGGTATGAGGGATGTAGGGCAGTGGTTGTAAGTCTGACATGTGAAATCCACCAACCCTCTATGCTCGTCCATTCAGAAATCTTTGCTCAGCCAGATGTCCAATCTGAGACGCCACCAGAATGCATGTACTCTGATTCATTAATGCTGCTGGAGACTTACATACATTTTCCTTCCCTCAGATGGAACATTCTCCAGGCTGCGGAATGACCTGGAAGACCCTTCCTTGACATCAGAGGATGATGTACAGCCAGATGCACCCGTTTCACGTCCTCTCTCTGCACCATGCACCAATGCAGATACTGACAGGTCCATGGGATTGAACATTCCAGAACAGATGGTAGTGTACACTGGAGAAGGCATGTCACACTCGTTTGAGGAAGGCATGTCACACACTCTGCTGGAGGCACAGAGTCCCCAGGGCACTGACAATCAGAAGACTGCTGGACACCAGGATGATGCTGAGCCCATGGCAGATGATGAGCCTCAGGAGTTGTCCATAAGACAACAAATGTTGGATGTCCAGCGGGATGCATCTGCAGATCTGGCAGAGATCCCTGAGGGTCTGCGGGCCATGGTCATGTATTGGTGGAGTCCATACGGAGTGTAAGCACTGCATTAACCCACAGCTCTGAACGCACAGCATCCTCCACAGAGAGAGTGGCGACTCTCATGGAGAGGCAGCTTCAGGAGCTCAATCAGGGGTTTCAGGGGTTGTGTTCAGACCTGCGAGTCCACACACAGGCAGTGACCTCAGCAGGTCACTTCCAGTGTGAGAGATGGATGAGGCACCTACTGACTCTGCTGGCATCCCATCCATCTCTGGCGAGCGGTGAGGTTCAAACAAACCTTATGTTGATGATGACCCGCAGCTCCATGCATCAAGGGTCTCCTCTCAGGGCGCTCCTGATGATGGGAGCAGCTCCTCCACCTCACTGCCAGTGACCTTCATGTCTGTGGAGACCACAACGACTGAGGAGTGTCCAGCCACAGTGCTGGACTCTCCCGTCCAGTCAGGGCCCATACAGGCCCTGGTGACTGGAGGACAGCTGCTAAAATCATCAAGGCCGATGGGGGATCATAGTCAGTAGCCTGCCTCCAATACAGCTGCCAGCGAGGGGGAAGCATCTCGATGTAGCACTCATAAGCAGAAATTTAAGTCACTATGATCATAGAAGGGGTTTCATTGGCGAATCATTTCTCATTGTCACTTGTTCAATGGTGTATGTATATGTCACAAATCATTATTAAAATATGACATCATGTCAAATGTCCTCATTGTGCAATGTGTAATAGTTTGGGAGGAAGTATGGAACTCGTGTGTAACACATCGAATGGGCTGCAAAGTGTATTTCAGAGGGAGGGACAGGAGAGGATGGTGCCAGGAGGGTCTCATCAGCTCCGAGCAGTAAGGTGGCAGTCTGTTTGTCAACATTTGGACTCCTGGCTTTGGAGTCCTACTGGAAACTCCTCTGAATCAGGGCCTCCATGGTCTCCCTGGCTCCTATAAGCATCCTCATTGCTGGATCTTGTTCATCACCCTGGGGTTGAACAGGCTCCTTCTCAGAATCAGCGCTGGATTCATTGTCTGCAGACTCTGGAACAACATCACGGTCTTCACCCTCCATAAGCTCCCCCCTCGAGAGAGGCAGATTGTGTAGGGCACAGCAGACTATTACAATAAGGGAAACGCGTTGCACAGGATATTGCAGTGATCCACCTGAGTGACAACAAAGCCTGTTGTCCTCTCAATGATCGCTCTTGTGGAGGCATGACTGCAGTTGTAGCTCTCCTCAGCAGGTGTCCTTGGGTGTCTGAGAGGTGTCATCAGCCATCTTTTGAGCAGATAGCCTTTGTCTCCCAGCAGCCAGCCGGGGCTATGAAGAGCCTTGGCACCTGGGAGTGATGCAAGATGTACGCATCATAGCAGCTTCTAGGATACCTAGGCACAAACCTGCAGGATCTCATGCTTGTGGTCACACACAATCTGGATGTTCAGAGTGTGGAACCCCTTTCTATTTACAAAGGCACCCGGCTCACCCGCAAGTGCCTTGATGGGCACATGTGTGCAGTCAATGGCTCTCTGAATTTGTGGAAATCCTGCTATTGCACTGAAACCTCTGGCTCGCTCTGCCTGGCTGGCCTTGTCTGTCTTGTACTGGATGAAAGTGTTCACCCTTTGGAACAGTGCATCTGTCACCAATTTTATGCAGCTGTGTGCTGTGGATTGTCTTCGGCACTGTACCTCTGTCATGACCAGGTAGCTGGACCACAGCCTGTAAACTCTACCAGGGTATTGGCACCTTGTCCCTTGCAATGCCTGCTGGCCCTCGACCCCTTCTGACTGTGCTTCTCAGTCCTGAGGGCAGACTCTAGCACGGCGCCTGCGGACAACTGGCCTCCTCTCCCTTCTTGCCCTCTCCTCCTCTCCTGAGGAGGTCCCTCCAGCAGAGTAGACAATACCCATGTCAAACCTTATGCTTGCAGAGGTTTGACCTAAAGTATGAAGGGGCCTGTCCACAGAAAGTCTCTGCAAAGATTTAAACCTCCTCAAGTAATGTAAATGAACAAACTGAATCAGAAAATGAATTATAATGCACATATTCACAACTCACTTCAATACTCATAAGAATATAAGAACTAGGAACAGGAGTAGACCATTCGGCCCCTCGAACCCGCTCCGCCATTCAATAAGATCATGGCTGATCTTCTTGCGTTTCAATTTCCACATTCCCATCTAACCCCGATAACCTTTGATTCCCTTGCCTAACAAAAATCTATCTACCTCTGCCTTAAAAATATTTGATGACCCCGACTCCACCACCTTCTGAGGCAGAGTATTCCAAAGTCGCACAACCCTCTGAGAGGAAAAAATTCTCCTCATCTCTGCCTTAAAAGGGCAACCCCTAATTTTAAAACAGTGTCCCCCTAGTTCTGGACTCACCCAGAAGAGGAAACATCCTTTCAACGTCCATCTTGTCAAGGCCGTTCAGGATCTTGTATACTTCAATCAAATCACCCCTCAGTCTTCTAAATTCCAGTGGAAACAAGCCCAGTCCGTCCAACCATTCCTCATAAGACAACCCACTCATTCCAGGTATCAATCTAGTAAACCTCCTTTGAACAGCCTCCAATGCATTTATATCCTTCCTTAAATAAGGGGACCAAAATTGCACATAGTATTTGAGGTGCAGTCTCACCAATGCCCTGTATAACTGAAGCATAACATCCTTACTTTTATGTTCAATCCCTCTCGTAATAAAGGATAGCATTCCATTGGCCGCCTTAATTACTTGCTGTACCTGCATACTAACTTTTTGTGACTCATGTACTAGAATACCTAGATCCCTCTGCACCTCAGAATTATGCAGCCATTCTCCATTTAAGTAATACTCCGCTTTTTTTGTTCTTCCTGCTAAAGTGAACAACTTCACATTTTCCTACATTAAACTCCATTTGCCAGATCTTTGCCCACTCACTCAACCTATCTATATCCATCTGCAACCTCCTCATGTCCTCTTCACAACATACTTTCCTACCTATCTTTGTGTCATCTGCAAATTTAGCTACCATGTCTTCACTCCCCTCATCTAAGTCATTGATGTAAATCGTAAAAAATTGAGGCCCCAGCACAGACCCCTGTGGGATTCCACTCATTACATCCTGTCAATCAGGAAAAGACCCATTTATGCATACTCTCTGTTTTCTGCCAGCCAGCCAATCTTCTATCCATGCTAATATGTTACCCACTACACCGTGAACTTTTATTTTCCATAATAATCTTTGATGTGGCACCTTATCAAATGCCTTCTGGAAATCCAAGTACAGTATGCCTACAGGCTCCCCTTTATCCACTGCACTCGTTACTCCTTCAAAAAACTCCAATAAATTGGTTAAACCTGATTTTCCTTTCACAAAACCGTGCTGACTCTTCCCTATTGCCTTGAGCTCTTCTAAGTGCCCAGCCACAACCTCCTTAATGATCGATTCTAATAACTTCCTCACGACAAACATCAAGCTAATTGGTCTATAGTTTCCTATTTTCTGCTTCCTTCCCTTCTTGAATAGAGGGGTTATATTTGCTACTTTCCAATCTGATGGAACCTTTCCAGAATCTAGTGAATTTTGGAAAATTAACACCAGCGCATCAACTATCTCATTAGCCACCTCTTTTAAGGCCCTAGGATATAGTCCATTGGGACCTGGAGACAGAGGCTCCATCAATTTGCTCAGTACCATTTCCCTAGTGATTTCAATTTCACCAAGTTCCTTTTTCCCGTTCACCTCCTGAATTGCAGCTATTACTGGAATGTTTTCTGTATCCTCTATAGTGAACATAGAAGCAAAATATTTGTTCATTTCTTCCGCTATTTCCTTATTATCTACTATTAACTCCCCACTGTCACTCTCTAGAGGACCACCACTCACTTTACTTACTCTTTTCCTTTTTATATGCTTGTATAAACTCTTGCTATCCGTTTTTACATTTCTAGCTAACTTCCTCTCATATTCTAATTTTTTTCTCCTGATTAACCTTTTAGTTATTCTCTGCTGTTCTTTATATTCTGTGCAATCATCTGTCCTGCCACTCATCTTTGTGGAGTTGTATGCTTTTTCCTTAAGTTTGATGCTTTCCTTAACATCTTTAGTTAACCACGGATGATGGGTCTTCCCCTTAGAATTTTTCTTTATAGTAGGAATGTACTTATTCTGAAAACTCTGAAATATCCCCTTAAATGTCTTCCACTGCTTCTCTATTGATCTATCCTTTGGCCTAGTTTCCCAATTCACTTCAGCTAGCTCAGCTTTCATCCCCACATAGTTGCCCTTATTTAAGTTTAAGATACTAGTCTTAGACCCACTCTTCTCCCTTTCAAACTGGATGTAAAATTCAACCATATTGTGGTCACTGCTACCTAGGGATGCCTTTACTCTGAGGTCATTAATTAATCCTGTCACATTACACAATATCAAATCTAATATAACCTGCTCTCTGGCTGGTTCCAGAACATGCTGCTCTAAGAAACAATCTCAAAAGCATTCTAAGATCTCCTCATCCAGACTACTGCCAATCTGATTTTTCCAGTTTATGTTTGGATTAAAATCACCCATGATTATTGCTGTCCCTTTATCACAAGCACACAATATTTCTTCCTGTATACTTTGTCCTACCTTGTGATTACTGTTAGGCGGCCTGTAGACCATTCCCACTAATGACATTTTTCCCCTACTGTTTCTCATCTCCACCCAAACTGATCTCCTGCATCCTGATATCCTGAACCAAGGTCATCTCTAACTATTGCACCAATGCCCTCTTTGATTAACAGTGCTACCCCTCCACCTTTACCTAGCTTCCTATTGTTCTTGAATGTCATGTACCCTTCAATATTAAGGACCCAACCTTTGCTGTCCTGCAGCCAGGTCTCCGTAATCGCTATCGGATTATATTTATTTACTTCAATGTGGACCATCGATTCATTTACTTTGTTATGAATGCTATGTGCAGTCAGATAGAGAGCCTTCAGTTTTGTATTTTTGTTACCTTTGTAATATCTAGTCTTGACTGTTGATGTATTCTTAGGTTTTTTTCTCTCTGTCCCTTCCTGTCATTCTCTGACCCTCATTTCTCATATTACTATTTTGCTCTCCAGCCTTGACTCTACCCCTTGAATTTCTACCTCCACCCAAGCTTGATCCCTCACCCCTCTTGTTTAGTTTAAAGCCCTCTCTATGTCCCTAGTTATGCTATTTGTGAGGATGATTTGTGTCCCAGACTGCTGAGGGAGGCAAGGGAGGAGATCGCAGGGGCTCTGACCCAAATTTTTAATTCCTCTCTGGCCACGGGGGAGGTGCCAGAGGACTGGAGAACAGCTAATGTGGTTTCGCTATTTAAGAAGTGTTGTAGAGATAAGCCAGGGAACTACAGACCAGCGAGTCTCACGTCAGTGGTAGGGAAATTATTGGAGAAAATCCTGAAGGAGAGAATCTATCTCCACTTGGAGAGGCAAGGTTTGATCAGGGATAGTCAGCTAGGCTTTGTCAGAGAGAGGTCATGCCCAACAAATTTGATTGAATTTTTTGAGGAGGTGACCAGATGTGTAGATGAGGGTTGTGCAGTTGATGTAGTTTATATGGATTTCAGCAAAGCCTTTGACAAGGTCCCACATGGGAGACTTATAAAGAAGGCAAATGCACATGGGATACAGGGTAATTTGAGAAGGTGGATTCAAAATTGGCTTAGTTGTAGGAGACAGAGGATGATGACAGAAGGATGCTTTAGTGACTGGAAGCCAATGTCCAGTGGCGTACCACAGGGATCTGTGCTGGGTCACCTATTATTCGTCATTTATATAAACAACATAGATGACTACGTGGGGGGTAGGATTAGTAAGTTTGTGGATGACACAAAGATTGGCCGGGTGGTTAACAGTGAGGTTGAGTGTCTTGGGCTACAGGAAGATATAGACGGGATGGTCAAATGGGCAGATAAGTGGCAGATGGAATCTAACCCTGAAAAGTGTGAGGTGATACACCTTGGAAGGAGTAATTTGACAAGGAAGTATTCAATGAATGGCATAACACTAGGAAGTTCTGAGGAACAAAGGGATCTTGGCGTGTGTGTCCATAGGTCTCTGAAGGCAGAGGAGCATATTAGTGGGGTGGTGAAAAAGGCATTTGGGACACTTGTCTTTATCAATCGAGGCATAGATTACAAAAGTGGGGAGGTCATGTTGGAGTTGTATAGAACCTTGGTGAGGCCACAGCTGGAGTACTGTGTGCAGTTCTTGTCACCACATTATAGGAAGGATGTGATTGCACTGGAGGGGGTGCAGAGGGGATTCACCAGTATGTTGCCTGGGATGAAACATTTAAGTTATGAAGAGAGGTTGGATAGACTTGGGTTGTTTTCGTTGAAGCAGAGAAGACTGAAGGGCGACCTGATCAAGGTGTACAAGATTATGAGGGGCATGGACAGGGTGGATAGGGAGCAGCTGTTCTCCTTAGTTGAAGGGACACAAGTTCAAGGTGAGGGGCAGGAGGTTTAGGGGGATGTGAGGAAAAACATTTTTACCCAGAGGGTGGTGACGATCTGGAATGCGCTGCCTGGGAGGGTGGTGGAGGCGGGTTGTCTCACATCCTTTAAAAAGTACCTGGATGAGCACTTAGCACGTCATAACATTCAAGGCTATGGGCCAAGTGCTGGTAAATGGGATTAGGTAGGTAGGTCAGGTGTTTCTCACGTGTCGGTGCAGACTCGATGGGCCGAAGGGCCACTTCTGCACTGTGTGATTCTGTGATATTCGTCTCAGCACAGTTCAGATGCAAATCATCCCAATAGTAAAGTCCCCACTTTCCCCAATACTGATGCCAGTGCCCCACAAACCGGAACCCACTTCTCCCACACCAATCTTTGAGCCATGCATTCGTCTCTAAACTTATTTGCCCTATGCCAATTTGCACGTGGCTCAGGTAATAATCCATAGATTATTACCTTTGAGGTTCTCCTTCTTAATTTGGTACCTAGCTCCTCATGCTGACTCCTAACTCCTAACCTCTCCATTCCTTCTCAAAATCAGGATTGATTAGACTTTTAATGGCCTTAATTGGCCCTTTAATTGCCAACTTCTGAAAATCACATGCGCCGGCCAACTGAAATGTCACGAGGCGACATCATCTCGCATCATTTCACGACATATTGGGACTGCCGCATGGCCGCATGGCAAATGCAAAATTCTGGCCCACGTTTTCTAGCACTCCACCCCCGCCTTCCCCCTCCCATTGACATGCACTATCCAGGAGAGGAGAGAACACAAAAACTCTGAGGCAATAAGGTACAAAATATGCTGAAAAAATTTCTTCATGAGTCTCTCAGAGGCAATTGAAACCAGTCCTGGAGATCACACAATCCATGCGCTAAAATCATTGCCTTCTACATATTGTAATCTCTCCCCCAATCAAGAATTGGCCCAGCTCCCTTCTCAGGCACATAGAGTCTGGACCTACCAGACTAGCCAGCAAAGCATTCCATAGGCTCACTTCCCCATGGGAAGAAAAGAACCTCCCAACATCTAGCCTTCAATAAATATATGTAGCTATATATTTTGCTATTTATTTTCATTCAGGAGCTGGGTCATAAGTTAGTCATCACCACATAGTTTGTGCCTTTTCAGGCCTGGTTCAAATTGGCTCTCGGTGACTCAGCTTCTGAGTAAGTGCTCGGTTTTGAAAAATTGTTGCTGGTTTTAAAAAAAAGTACTCTACTGAGATATTACTAAAATTGTAACTTATTTCAGAGTAAAAGTTACTTCAGAGCTTTTCCGATAACTCAACTTGTGAAGCTAGTATGTAATTGAGCCTTATAGATGGGCAATATCTCAGATTCAATTCCCAGTCTTTGTGGACTGAACTAATCTCAAACCAGGTCAGCAGTGGGTGATGCTGAAGTTGACCACATGAGGCCCCAGAGTTGCAGAAGTAGAGCAAAGGCTCCTGCTTCTCATGGTACAGTGGTACCACTCCCACTTCCTGAGCCAGCAGCTGTGAATTCAAGTCCTATAATAGACTTGAGCACACAATCTTGGCTGATGCTGTGGTGCCGCAGCAAGGGAATACTCTTTGTTGGAAGTGCCTTTGTTTGGACAAGAAGTAAAACAATGTTCCAATTGGCTGTTCAAGTGGAGGTAAAGAGCCCCATGGAATTATTCAGAGAAGATGTGGGGAATTGTCCCGACCAACATTTATCTCTAAACCAACACCATCCATGAGTAGAACCATGGAAGATGAATTAGTAATATATATCCTTACAATACTCCTGTTATTATAAAACAGTCCTTCCTCAACAATCAGTTCAAGGGAAACCAGCCAGTGCAAGACAGTATATTGTTCCATAGTCTAATACTAACACTCCTATACCTGTCAAACCAGCACATCCTTTGATTCAATATGAGCAACACCACAGGAGATCTACTTGTACTGTAATGGCAAATCATTTATTTCCACTTAGTTCACCCTTAACTATGGGTCATTTTCAATGAGTGATTCTAAAGGGACTAGATAATGTCGATAATAATGTAGATAATTACAAACCATTTCACCTTATCCAGAGCAAAAGTACCAGAGGACACGGTCTATGGTTGAAGGCAGGTAGGGGAAGGAGATCCGAAATAAATCTACAGACTCAATATTTCAGTGAGTCAATGGTCAAGCTATGGAACAGGCCCCCAAGGGAGATGGTCAAAGCAGTTATTGTTGATTCATTCAAATAGAAATCGAGTAGATATCTTTCAGAAAATAATATTTTGGGATCCAGTATCTGAGTAATTTGAAACATTGGCCAGAATTTTACATTCGTTGGGTGGGCTCGGCGGGAGTGGGTGGGGGCAGGCGGAGAGCCGACCACCGCCTGCGATTGGCTCCGCACCGCGATTTCACGCGGGGGGGCCAATTAAGGCCCACTCTGCGTGGATCGCAAGTGGTAACGCTGAGAGCGCTACCTGTTCGGGCGGAGGGAGGAGGGAGAGTCAGGTCTAGCGCGCAGTTCATGCATGCGTTTGAAAGAGCGCTTCAATCTCGCTGAGGCACGGAGCTGCCTCAGGGAGATTGAAGCGCTTTTAAAAAAATAAAGATGTTAAAAATTTAAAGAAACATGTCATAGCATGTGACAGTGTCACAAGAGATGGGACATGTTTTTATTTTCAAAATAAAGGTGTTATTTAATTAATGTTAGCTTTAGGGAACCTCAACCCGCTCATTGATGAGGTTTCCTAAAAAACGTAAAAGCCGCTTGGCCTTTTGGCCTGCCCGACAAGCGTAAGGTTGGACAGGCAGCGTAAAATTCAACTTAATTACCTTGTTAATGGCCTTAACAGGCCTTTCAATTATCGGCAGGTGCACACCCGACTCCGGCATGCGCCCACTGAATGAAATATTGCGCGAGTTCGGGACACATGCCCGACGTCATCATGCGTCATATTACACTAACGTGTGTCGGGCGCCCACCCGCACACCGAACATAAAATTCTGGCCACTATGTGGTAAGTGTAAGCTGTTTGGGAGGAACAGGTGATTTTGGACCTATTGTCCCCAAAGCTTTCCACATCTGGGGTTTTCCTCAGCTGCAGAGGAATGGTCACTTTAAACAAGATGTCCCTAATGCGTGACCGCTTCCCTTGCCCACCAACCCCACCCCACACGTGCTTGTGCACTACCTTCAACCGCAGGGCAGCCTTTGTCCACCCAACCCCCCCACAAAGTAGCTTCAAACGCAGGGCAGCCTTTGCCCACCTCCCCCCAAAATGCACCTCAATTTTGAAGTCTAACAGATATCCCTTGTGAGCATGCCTCGGTCTGGTGTGTCCTCACCTCATGCCTGGGTCTGGTGTAGACACTTTGGGCGGAATCCTCCGTGCTCGCTGGTGTCAGGCATGTTCGGTGGCGTGAGTGGACAGTATGGCGAGAAGGCCAAAAGCGATCGTCCGCTCAGCCTGTCGATGGTAGGCCACATTTCCTGCCGTTGGACTTCGGGAACCTCATTGTACTATATCAGCATATCATCATAAGGCCAGCCTCATTCCCCACCCCCAACCCCTGAATCGTCCACACACATTGGTGTGATTGCACGTTGATGTATTTCACAACAGCATATAAAAGGCGTGTGCTTGGTGGGCTGTACTTTGAGGGGAACTCGGAGTTGAGTGCACAGTAATGACGCAGAGCACTCGCGAGAGACGCCTGTTGGACTTCAAAGCTGAGGCGTGTTGCAGGGGGAGGTGGGCAATGGCTGCCCTTCGGCTGAGGCGACTTTGTTGGGGTGAGGGGAAAGGGCTGCTCTGCTGTTGAGGTGACTTTGGGGGGGCGTGGTGAGGGGAACAAAGGCTGCCCTGTGGCTGAAGGTAATGCACAGGCATGTGGATGGTGGGGTTGGTGGGCGAGGAAAGCGGCCACGCATTAGTGACATCTTGTATAAAGTGACCACTCCTCTGCAGCTGAGACAGTCCAGGCGCAGCCGCATTGACATGATTAGAGTCAGGCCTCAAGTTTATCTGCCCACTCAAGCAATGCAGAGGCATCAAAGTGCTCCACAGCTTTTCACCCCTCAGACACAGACTGCAAACTACTGAGTGTTTTAGCAGCACAGTTGGATGACTGGGCACGGTTTACAATCTCCTTGCGGAAGACTGGCCATGGAGCAGTCACTGGTGGAGGCTCTCACAGACCCTTATAATTTGGACCAGTCTCCCCCATTCCCCACCCCTCCCAAACTGCCCCAATGGTTCAAGCTAACAGCGCAGCCCTGCGCCTGAGCTGGGAGCACAGCATGCAGTCCGATGGGCAAAGCTGCCACTAATCGGTCAGGTGGGGTGGGGCACTAATCTCTGGTCATCCAGTGGCAGCCAGTACTCTCCGCGATGCATTAAGGGGCCTTCACACTTAACCAGAAGAGGTTCTTAGTACATGGTCTTATGGTCTTACACATGCTAATCCATGTGTCTCTCTCTTTCATCCTGCAGGAGGAGTACACCAGGATCATGGAGCCTGGTGAATTAGCTGTTTGCCTGATGGCCTACAGAGTGAAGATGACGGAGGAGACAGTGACTGATGCTCCTGGCTACGCAGAGGGAGAAGCAGCACCTTGGAAGATGGGATAGTTGGGGCTCCCGCACACGCTGCTGAAGAGCCACAGTGAACCATCGCTGGTCAGCACCTAGCGACACCCAGGGTCTATAGACGCCGCCTTTCATCCCTGCAGATGACCAAAAACCAGTGTTGCTGAAGACTGCGCATGTCTAGGGAACTGGTCAGTCACATCTGCCACCTGCTGCAGGATTTGGTGCCACATGGACTTGGAGGGCATCCATTGCCAGTGGCTGTGAAAGTGACCGCTGCGCTCAATTCTTATGCCAGTGGCTCCTTTCAGGGCTCCACAGGTGACCTCTGTGGGAGTTCACAAGCCTCCACCCACAAATGGATCCATGAGGTCACAAGCACCATCTCCGTGAACTTTGTGAATTTCGCCCGGGACCAGGACAGCCAGGATGCAAGAGCGATTGATCTCGGGTTTCCCACAGGTGCAGGGTGTGATCGACTGCACTCACATGGTGCTCAGGTCTCCATCACAACACGCAGTCAACTATGTCAACCGCAAGGGCTTCTATTTTCTGAATGTGCAGCTGGTGTGCGACCACCACAAATGCATCCTGCAGGTGTGCGCACAGTTCCCAGGGAATGTCCATGACTCATACATTCTCAATAGGTCACAGATCCCTGAAGCCTTCTAGGGTCCACAGAGGCTGCAGGGATGGCTCCTTGGCGACAAGGCCTCAGATCACAGCAGAGCGATGGTTATAATCAGGCTCACGCTGCAGCTTGCAGCTTGGTGGAGCAGACCATCGGGATGCTCAAAATGAGGTTCTGGTGCCTGGACCAGTCTGGTGGAGCCCTGCAATATAGTGCACAGAGGGTGTCACGCATTGTTGTCACCTGCTACACCCTTTACAACCTGGCACTGCAACAGGGAGACGAGCTGGCTGAGGAAGAGATGGAGGAGCTGGAGGTCTCTTCCAATGAGGAGGATGGTGACGGTGATGAGGGTGAGGAGATCCTCAAAGGCAGCGATGAGGCCCTCGCACTGGCTAGATGAAACAAGCACGCTCAGGAAGCCCTCATAGCTGCTAGATCTGTGAAGGATGATGACGACATGCAGTGAGGAGACACCATAGATCCTCACATTGCATTTATGAACATTTGACTCCAGACTGGCTTATAGCAGCCCACATACCCTCTCCTGTCATGGAGATGCAGTGGAGGCCCTAATAGTCACTCGATTGCAGGAGGATGATGACAACATGCAGTGAGGACACTCCATAGATCTTCAAATAGCCTCTGAGAATGTCTGACTCCTGTCTGGCCGGGAGTAGCTTGCTTGCGCTCTGTGATCAGGGTCATATCATGGAGATGCAGCCATGAAACTTTAAAAACACATGATTTTTTGTCCGCCTTCAGCACCTGACCCGTTCAGGAGCAGAATCACTGGTCACAGATGCTGAAGAGATGGGGTCCAGTCCCACATTAAAGGTGCTGAGAGCACACAGAGAGAATGAGGGAACTCTGTGACGCCTGCCCACTACATTCTGGCAGCAATGACCAGCACTGTCGAGGTGGAGGCATCAGTAATGTTTCCAGAGAATGTGAGGCCGGCCACCATTGTGGTCTGAAGGCTGCACAAAGCACAGGAAAGGGGCCCTGGACTGAGACACCTGCCTTTATCTTGTGCAGAAAGGTTTCACATCTGAGTGACACAAACACTGCTCATCGGAACAAGGAACCATAGGCAGGGAGACATTTTTGGGAGTTTATTGACAATAGTAAACATTATGGACAAGTGATTAACACCCGTGCCCAGGCTGTGCAACTACTTCTTCTTAACTTTCCTAACCCTTGGTGCTCCCCAGACATCCACAGTGGAGGTGGAGGCAGCCTGCTAACTGCTGTGCCCTGTCTGTGATGACCTTGGTGGGCATCCTCTGGAGGGCCCCAGTCTGCTTTTGGGGTCCTGCTGTGTGGCAGTGGCACCCTCCATGGCCTGTGGAACTGGGGCTGCTGGGGTGACAGGAAGAGGGAATTTGGATGGGCCGGTCACTCCTAGATGGATAGCCTTGGTGGGGGGGTAAACCTGTTGATCCTCTTCCCTATGGGTGCCTGGGGACCCCAGGCTTACCCCTTGAGGAGAAGGAGTAGCTCAAGTGAGATAGGGCTGCCTTGCACCCCTCTCACATACACACTGCTGGAGGCCAACTATGGCATCAGCGATGGAGTTGAGCGTGCACAGCAGTGCAGTAGTGACGTCCTGGATCAAGGTCTCCATGGCAGCCGCCATCCTACCAGTGTTGACCTCTTTGCGTTGGCTTGTGATACTATCACCTCAGCCTGAAGGCAGACAGACTCCTCCATCGTGCCTTGCAATCTGAGGAGTGCAGCGGACATCCCTTCCTGATGTTCCCAAGCTTGCCTTTGCAGCTCCAGCAACTGGGACATGACCGGAGTCCAGAGGCTCATCATTTGACTCAGACTCAGCAAATTTCTGGCCTCCAGCAGTCCTCCGAGTGCTGATCACCTGGGAAGTCCCTGCTGCTTCCTGCTGTGGATCAGACAGTGCAATGTGCTCACCAGATTGTGACCCCGAGGCTGGTCTAAAGCTAGGTCCAGTGAGGTGTGTGTCTCTGTGCTGGTGGAGGGTGTGGGTGAGCGCTGTGCCAGGACTTCAGGGAGGGTGCCTTCAGATTCCTCTTCAGAGGTTTCTTTGGGGTTTGATTGGAGGCCCTGGGTCATTGACTCCATCAGCTGTTTGGCAGAGGTGCCTGTGAAAGCAAGGGGAGATAATTAGTGGATGGCAGTGTCCTGTGAAACAATGTCCTGTTGCAATGCTGGATCCTCGCTTGGTATAGCACCGCCGACCTCACAGTCAGCACAGGACCAGTCCTGGTCATCACCAGCTAGCTGGATGGCTCTGTTTTCAAAGTCCGTGAGGACCTTGATTTCGGGCATTCCTGCCCGGTCTGTGACCACTTGCTCTTGCTGTGTGCCAGTTTGTCCTGCATGAATAGAGATGGAGAGTGTAAACAGGACACCTGCCAGGCCAGATGATAAGTATGCCTGATGTGTGGGTGGTGAGTGATCACATGGACAGGATGAGGACAATGAAGGTGCGTATGAGAGAATGAAAGGTGATGTCCCTTAAACCGGGAGTGAGTGAGATCCTTGTGGATGTGTGATGGGTTTGTGAGTGCGTGAGGTGACAGTGATGAGAAGAGTGACTTACCCTGGTGGAACGGAGAAGATCATTCGTCCTTGAGGCACTGGGTGGCTGTCCTCTTTTGCAAGGCGTTGGCGCTGACCACCACTGCCACCGCCTCCCAAGCTGGATTGGCGATGTTGCTGCCCATTCTGCAGCCAGAGTGGGGGTATAGGACATCACAGTGAGCTTCCACTGCGTTCAAAAGGCGCTTGAGGGACGCATCATTGAACCTGGGAGGTGCAGTCTTTTTGCCTTTCAAGGCGATGTCTTTGCAGCAGTCATGGGCTTGAAGCACTGAGAGGTGTGCATGCAGCTCCACTTTAAGTATGGCACCTGGCGTGATGAAATGGTGAGATGATGGTGTGGCGGGCGAATGAGAGCCTGCCCGCCATGGAAACAGCGTGTTTCCTGGGAATGCATAATTAATGTGGCAGGTTTGGGGTGATACAGGTGTGAAAACCCGCCATCGCAGCCGGCAGGTAAAAGGTCGTTTTACCCGCCCGCTACCACACTTAGTGCAAATCTGGGACGACTCCACCCATTGATGGAGTCTGATTACAATGATTAGTCAACAACTCCAATATCATTGTATAATGTGGCTACCAGGCTGGTAGAAGATGAACTCGAGGGACCTTGATGATTTTTCATCCAGCAACTCCCTAATCCCAGAATCTCAACCATCAGCTATTTCCACTCAGACAAACCTTAACCATCGGCCATTTCCAATTATTCAACCCGACACTCAACTCTTGGAAATTGTTCCTGCACATCGGAATATCTGCACCTAAACAACGTCTGCCTTCTATCTCACACAAATCGAGTTGCAAACGACTCTGCCCAGCAATTATTCAGGTTTGTAACCTAAGCAAAATTACATTTGTCCTGTGCAGTGATGAATCAGGAGGTGAATTCCCTTGGGAATTCTCCCACTCCATTGCCGGTAATTTGGATGAAGAGCTGTGGAAGCGATGGAAAAGCCACATGAACGGACCTCAGTTAATGCCCGAGAGGCAGAGCTGCTGCAAAAATACACCCTGACCTGACTCAAACCAAATTACTGCAGAATTAGTTATACTAAACTGCATGGCACAGAGTTTTTAAACTCTGAATTCAAATCACAGACACTTAAATTCACATTATTGCAGATTTTTCCCAAATGGCAATAATTTTTAAAATTTACAACCGGACAGTAAATGGGATTTACTACTTCCTTCTGAAATTCATTCCAGTTCAAATGCAGATCCTTCCCCCTCTTCAAAACTTCCCTCATCGCCGCTGAAACACATGACTCCAGTCCTGCACTCTGCATTAGTTATGGTTATTCTTCATATGACAGTTTAGACAGTGGACGTTAGTAGGCTACTCAACTAAAGAAGGCATCACAACTGAGGGTGAATCTTTTCTCCCTTGATATTCACCCAAATGCATTCTTCAGATGGGGTCACTGATTCTCAATCTGGCTGATACTTCTGTAGGTTGAAGGGTAACCTTCTTAAACTACAGATGAATTGTGTACCCACTACTGCTAATTCAGCATAGACCAGGCATTGAACCAGTAACAGTCTAGTCCTAATGACACACTATTACATCAGTATCTCTATTCGCTTGCCAGCTATTAAATGTAGAATCAAAGGGATACATTTTCTCAAAACTTGTATTTTTAGCTAATCTTAGACATCTTGCTTTCACATCCATGGTTGTATATACTGGAATACTGCGAACAGAATGAAGTGTTAAACCGGCTGCATTAACTTTCCTCTTGGGTGAGTTTGCATTGACTCCACCCCATGCTACACACTATTCCCCAGATAGCAGGCACTTCACCTGATCGTCAACCTACTTTCAATGTGGCCTCACGGCATTACATGATCCTGCAGTTTCTGCCCTTTACAAAACCCTCACTAAACTGTCAAATTTCCTTTTTCAAAGCTGTGACTAAATACCACAGTCTCAAGAGAAAAAACAGGCACTTGAATCTATTGTAGTGGAGTTCATGATGATAAACAGCTAATGTGTGACAAACCTATTCATTTCACTTGGGAGCCTTGAAGGGAGTGGTGTTGACTCTCTGCTCAAGATCCTTGTGAGGTAATTCTATATTTATACACAGAGAACTCAGGGATCCAATGGCAATCCAATGATGTCATTGCATTGTTGATGGTGCCTGTTGCTGCAGGCCGATTTGTTACACCTCCCACTCCATTCCTTGACTCCCCTCTCCTGAAGCCACAAACTCTTGCCAGGTTGAAGGTCCAGCCAACAATCACATTGTCCCTATGTGAGTTTAAGACAGTCAATGTCAGCTGGAGGGGGTCACAATTGAGCTGAAATCCTCTTCTTGCCTTTCGTGCATATTTTCCAGTGGGAGTCATGGGATTCAGATCAAGAGTGTAATGAGGCATTGCTGCTTTTTTCCTGGTCCTTGCTTGGCTCCTTGCTGAGATTGTGATGCAGCGCAAACCAGAGATCAAACCTGCCAAACCCTATCTTCAGAGCTTAGCTGTGCACGTCGTAATACACTTATCCACTGGGAGAGATACTGTTCTTTTTATTCAGGTTTTGATTAAAAGTAGTAATAAAAAACACAATGAAACATTCGTGTTGAAGTATAGATATTTCCTGGCAGCTATGTGAGACTTAAATGATGTTAATCCTGATTATACCTGGAACTAATTCTACTTAACAAAGTGACACAGACCCCCATCCTTGCCTGTCAAGAGCAGGAAGATAGGAACAGGAGACTATTCAGCCCCTTGAATCTGTTCCACCATACTGTTAGATCATGACTGATCTATACCTCAACTTCATTTCCCACCTTTGACCCATATCCTTTGGTACTCACACCCAACAATACTCTGTCAATCTCAGTCTTCGACCCTCAGCATACACAACTTTTTGAGGGAAGAGACCTACAGATTTCCATTACTCTTTATGTGGAAAAAGTGCTTCCTGATTTCCCCCCTCCAGGTGGCCTGGCTCTGATGATGCTTAAAACTGCAACATTTATTTTCCTCTTTGTGAGAAAGCAGAAGTTCAGGGGCAGTGAACAGTCTAACAGCATGATGATGTGACAGAGCACTATTGGTTGTTCAGCTTTTGTGTGATCACCCTCTAGGATTGGAAGACACAACATCATCACTCTCTGAGGACTCAGAGTAAGGTAATGATTTCTTGAAATATTCAAACGCTGCGAATTAAGAATTGTGCCACATGTGTAATCTGAGACATTTGCCATTCGTATCTTAGTCCAAAAGTGATGTTGATATTGGAGATGTTACATGTCCTGTGTCACCAATGTCAATCATAAGCATTCAAAAAAAGCTGTAAGGAATTTTGGTTGTTTTAATACTGACTCTGCTGAAAATGTGTTATCTCCTTTTCCTGGTGCATCCCTCTCACTTCAGTGGGTATCACTCTTACCTCTGAATCTGAAGGTTGTTGATTCAAGCACCACTTCAGAGACTTGAGTCCATAATCCCAAGTGACACTCCAGTGCTGCACTGAGGGAGTGCTCCGCTGTCAAAGATGTCATTTTCCAGATGAGAAATTAAACTGAGACCTCGTCTGCCCACTCAGGTGGAGGTAAAGAATCCCACGTCACTATTTTGTATATGAACAGGGGAGTTTTCCCTGGTGTCCTGGTCAATAATTATCT
This sequence comes from Cetorhinus maximus, assembly GCF_964194155.1. NCBI lineage: Eukaryota > Metazoa > Chordata > Chondrichthyes > Lamniformes > Cetorhinidae > Cetorhinus > Cetorhinus maximus. Next base: position 75,106,803 of record NC_135896.1, read on the forward strand.
CTCAATCAACATTTAAAACAGATTATCTGATCATTATCTGATTACTGCTTGTGGCAACTTGTTGTGTGCAAATTGACTGGTTTGTTTCTCTATATTACAACAGTGGCTACACCTCAAAGGTACTGCATTGACTGTAAAACATATTAAGGACATCCTGAGTTTGTACAAGGTGCTTTCCAAAAGCAAGTTATTTTCTCTTTTATTTTAAACAGGACAGATCCTCTTTAAATAGTAGACAGGATATCTTATTGTCCATTGTTACCATCAGCAGTAACTTTGTACTTATAAGGAGGAAATCTAAACTGCTACTGCCAGCTGAATATGGGCAGCCAAAACCAGCTTGTTAGCTAAACAGTCAGCTGGGGACTCAGTGTTATCCGTAAACCAATTGAGTGGTATTTAACAAGGGTATAAATGATTTAAATCATACTGCTTGTTTCAGAGACCCAATTTAGTAATTAGATTTACAATCAGATTTCAGCTCATTAAAATAGCCCTGCATTGATTAAATATTACAGCACAGAAAGAGGCCATTCGGCCCATGGTGCCTCTGCCAGCTCTCTGAAAGAGCAGTTCTTTGAACTCTATTCCCAGAGCCCGATAATCAACAAAGTGATGATAGGAAAAGTACGACAGGGAGCAAACCTTACCGCATGCTACGCAACAGATTTTAATATAGACATAAATGGATAGCTGTGCTCCAAGTGTGAGCTTTCAGGCCATTGAAATTATGTGCAAGCTCTAGTTCCAGAGTGAATGGCATCCCTGTTTGTCCTGTCAAAAGTGACCGAAAAAGGTGTAGTCTTAGCTAGTCGAAGGAATGAGGTATAGAGGGATATTATGAAATGATACAGCACAGAGGAAGGCCATTCAGCCCATTGTTCCTGTGCCAGCTCTTTGAAAGCGCTACCCAGTGAACCCCATTCCCTCTCATTTTCCTCATAGCTCTGCAAATATTTCCTTTTAAAGTATATATGATTCCCTATTGCCAGGTTACAACTAAACCATGAACATACAAACTGTTGGTTTGCTAAAGTAATTGACCGGAGGCTGGAATGTGAAAAACTGAAGCTTGTAGGAGGGAAGGAAAGATTGGTCAAGCTCCAGCTTTGGACAGCTGAGCTAGACTGGGGGTGGGGTGAGGGGCATGTATCCCAGGAAGTGCACACCTGTTGAGTGACAAGCAGGACACATGTAATGCCTGATCTTGTGGCTACAGTAATTGACACAGCCCATTTCCATCAAATGTTTTAGAAGAGCTGCCAGATCTCGGTGAGAGTCCCGAGTGCTCAGGTGGGTGTGAGAACCCAGCATCTCCTCCATGGAACTAACTTAGAAGGCAGCTTCAGAGAAAAAGGGACCAATCTGGAGAGGGGGGGCACTGAATGGTCACCAATGGGCCTGGCGATTTTTGTGGAGCCAGGAGGAACCTTCATGGTCCCACAGAACTCACGATGGGAAAATTCTTTTGGACTATTTTCTGAGCCGCCTTCCACTCCATCAACACTCAAGAAGCTCGACACCATCCAGGACAAAGCTGCCCGCTTGATTGGCTCCACATCCACCACCTCCGACATCCACTGCCTCCACCACCGATGCACAGTGGCAGCAGTGTGTACCATCTACAAGATGCATTGCAGCAACTCACCAAGGCTCCTTCAACTGCACCTTCCAAACCTGTGACCTCTACCACCTAAAAGGCCAAGGGCAGCAGATGCATGGGAACACCACCAGCTGCAAGGTCCCTTCCACCCTGATTTGAAACTGTATCACTGTTCCTTCACTGTCACTAGGTCATAATCCTGGAACCCCCTTCCTAACAGCACTATGTGTGTACCTACACCACATGGAATGCATTAGTTCAAGAAGACGGTTCACCATCACTTTCTCAAGTGCAATTAGGGATGGGCAATAAAAATGCTGGCCCAGCCAGCGATGCCCACATCCAATGAAAGAATAACAAAAACAAATTCAAGCTCCCTGGATGACAACAAAGAAGATGAAGCAGGAAAAGGGTGCATATGTCAGATCTCAGATGGATAATACAATTGAAAATCAGGCTCCATATAAAGGTTCAGAGGGGAATTGAAAAAAAAAATCAGTGAAGCAAAGAGAGAGTATGAGAAGAGACTGGCAGCTAACATAAAAGGGAATCCAAAAGTCCTCTATAGGCATAGCAATTAGTAAAAGGATGATAAAAGGAGGAGTGAGGCCAAAAAGGAGTGGACCTAAAAGGGGATTCAGCATGGAGGCAGGGAACATAGCTGTATACTGTGTAATGAGTACTTTGCACCTGTCTTTACCAAGAAAGAAGTCATAATGAAAGAGTAGGTAGCTGAGACACCAGGACCAGGTGAGTTGCATCCAAGGATAATGAGGGAAGTAAGGGAAGAAATTGGAGAGGCACTGACCATAATTTTCTAATCATCCTTAGATACAGGGGTGGTGCCAGAGAACTGGAGAATTTCAAATGCTGCACACTTGTTTAACAAAGGGGTGTAAGGATAATCCAGAAACTACAGGCCAGTCATTTAACTTTAGTGGCAGGGAAGCTTTTAGAAACAATAATTTGGGACAAAATGAGCAGTCACTTGGGTGAATGCTGGTTAATTAAGGAAAGCCAGCAAAATCATGTTTAACTAGCTTGCTTGGGTTTTTTGATGAGATAACAGACAAGGTTGATGAGGGCAATACCGTTGATGTGGTGTACATAGACTTCCAAAAGGCATTTGATACAGTGCAATACAAAAGACCAGTGAGCAAAGTTGTAGTTCATGCAGTAAAAGGGACAGTAACAACATGGATGCAAAATTGGCTGAGCGACAGGAGACAGAGAGCAGTGATTAATGGTTGTTTTTCAGACTGCAGGAAGGTTTATAGAGATATATTAATCACCTAGATTTGGTTTTATAGGGTACAATTTCAAAATTTGCAGATGACACAAAACTTGCAAGTATTGTGAACTATGAGGAGAATAGAATTAAACTTCAAAAAGACATAGGGAAAAACTTTCCCCCGGTGTGGGGGGACGTGCAGGAGCGGGAGCGGGAGCAGGCGTGGGCAGGCACGCCTCCGATCGGGTGTGCGCCGCCATTTAACGTGGGCGGGCCAATTAAGGCCCTCCTAGCGTGACGTCCGTCAGGAAGCACTATGTACTCCCTATGCGGGCAGGGGGGCTCTCTCAGCCGGGAGCGCGCTTTTTCGCGCATGCGCATGAAAGAGCGCACAGATCTCCCTGAGGCTAAGTGCTGCCTCAGGGAGATTGGCTCGGAATTAAAATTTTTAATAGAAATGATAAAAAAATTTCCCTGACATGTCCCCTCATGTGACACTGTCACATGAGTTGGGACATGTCCATAACTTCATTTGAAAGATTTGATAAAAATTTAAATACCCTCATGAAACCTCATCCCACCTGTGGATGAGGTTTCATGCTTTTTCTGAAGCCCGCCAGGGCTCCTGGCCTGCCCACCAACACTAAGGTTGAACGGGCAGGTCCGTTAATTAACTTAATTAGTTTCTCAATGGCCTCAATAGGCCGTTGGCAGGTTGGCGGGTGTGCAGATAATTTGGCTGTGCCCCCGCCGACCTGAAAATGGAAATGAGGCTGGGTGACGTCAGGAGTGCCACCCCACATCATCCCGCATAATTTTATGCATCGGCGAGCGGGCACCGCCCCCCGCCCACCAACCGGAAGATTCTGCCCACAGACAGTTTGGTGGAATGGGTGGACAAATAGCAGATGCAATTTGATGCAGAGAAGTCCGTATGACTCTTCTTCGGGCGGACTCAAGGTGTTGGCTCTGTTTTTCTCTCCAGGAATGCTGTTGGAGCTGCTGGGTTTTTCCAGCATTTTCTGTTTTTGTTTCAGATTTCCAGCATCCGCAGCATTTTGCTTTTAACCCAGACAAAGTGTTAAACCTGACAAGAACAGCTCAGCACAGAAGCCAAACAAATCTGCATTGTAACAGCCTGAGAATAGGGACAGAGAAAAGCGCAGTATTAACAGCTTGGCCATTATCAGCAATTCGGGAGTTAACATTCAGGTAAAACACCCAAACCCCATTGGTGATACTTAATCCAGTGTTACAATGAGGGACTGACTCAGGGTTATTGACCATAAGGGCTACCACTAGAAACACAGCAATTTCGAAACCTTGATACCAAGCTAATCTGTAAATGAATGTAACCTTTGTGGAAAAGTTTGAAACACGGAATGCAAGGTTATTCCATTGGAGTTTATTTCTCCAACCATACCACCTAAAAATCACCCACATTGCCAGGAAATCAAATATTATTGCAGACGCTCTGCCCAGAACCTAAAGAGACCCAGTTAGAACTGAACAGATAATATTGACCAAGGACAGGAAAATTAATGAGAGTGTGTGTGTTTGTTTGTTTTATATTTTTTTTCCCTTTTGTAATGAAATCTCATTTCATTCAAGGTGTGGGAAAGTGTCATGAAAAGCAGATTACAACCATGAATTACTTATAGGCATATCAAACTTTTCAAGGAAGACATCCATTTTATAAAAGAAATGCAAAAAAAGACACTGAGCAAAAGATGGCTGATAATGTAAAGTGACGACTTTCTGGAAAATTCCTATGTGGATTATACTGACAGACCTGGCCTGAGAGATCATGGAATGTCGCACCTGAAAAGGTATCATGGATTTCTTCAACTAGAGACACTTGGAAGGGAAACCTGAGCAGTCCAGGCATCGGAAGCGCATCTTGAGAAGACCGATGGTTCTCTCCACCACAGCCCTTGTGGTGCCCTGGCTCCTATTGTCCGCTGCTCAGCTTCTGTTCTTGGATGGCGGAGAGGCATCATGAGCCACCTCCTGAGGGATAGGCCTGTCACCCAGCAGCCATCCATCAAGCTGGGCTGGAGCACTGAAAAGCCCCAGCACCTGGGAGTGTCTGAGGATGTAGGCATCGTGGGAGCTGCCTGGGTACCTTGCACAGACTTGTAGAAGCAGCATCCTGTGGTCATACACTATCTGCACGTTAATGGAGTGGAAGCCCTTCCTGTTGACGAAGGCACTGGGCTCATCTGCTGGTGCCTTGATGGCCACATGTGTACAGTCTATAACACCCTGGACACGGGGGAAGCCAGCAATGGCCGCGAAGCCTCTGGCTCGCTGTGCCTGGCTTGCCTGGTCCCAGCGGTGGTGGATGAAGGTCAATGCCCGTCTGAACAGAGTGTCTGTGACCTGCTTGACACAAGTGTGGACAGCTGATTGGGAGACACTGCAAAGATCACCCACTAAGCCCTGGAAGGAGCCAGAGGCATAGAAGTTGAGGGCAGCTGTGGCCTTCAGAGCCACTGGCATGGGGTGTCCACCCACACAGTTAGGGGAGATCTCAGGGCCAATCTTCTGATAGAGATAGTTGACTGTCTCCCTTGACAGTCGGAGACTCCTTTGGCACTGCAGCTCAGACATAGGGAGGTAACTGCTTCGCCGCCTGTATACCCTGGCAGCAGGATAGTGGCGTCTTCTGCGGTCCCTTCCACCTTGGGCTACCTCTTGGCCCTGAGCCCCTTGTGCCTGCACCTCTCCTCCCAAAGGTGGCTCCCCTGGAGGCTGAATGTGTACTCCTGGCCTCCTCCCCCTTCTAGCCCTCCCTTCCTCCTCAGAGGAGCTGCCTCCAGTGGATAGATCAGATCCCATACCCAGGCTAAGGGGAGGCTTCCTGAAATCTACAGGCCCGCTAAAGCTTCCTCAGTGCAGAGTGCTGAGCTGAAGGTTCAAAGTCCAGAAAAAGCTACTGGAATGCATTCTGAACTGCTGCAGATCACACAGGCAAGTTTAAAATACTTTCTCCAATAAACACTCCACAAAGCAGATTGACGACCCCACTGAGCCCTCTTATCCCGCCCGTGGATGAGGTTCATAGAAAAGTCTCTTACCCGCCTGCCCGTTGCGCCCGTGCGCCGAACTGAAGATCGCACGGGCGCCTAAAAATCAGCCTCGATTGAAGACTAAAGGGCCTTAAGTGGCCCCTTAATTAATGGCGGACACGCATGCCCGTCCAGCGAAATATCGCGATGGCGCGGTGACATCGGGATCCTTGCCTGATGACACCGTGCGTCATTTTACGTGTGGACGTGTGGGACCTGCCCCCCACACTCAAACTGAAAACTCTGCCCTAGAAGAATGACAAGTGATCTTATTGAAACACATAAGATCCTGAGGGGGCTTGAAAGGGTGGATACAGGGAGGATGTTTCCCCTTGAGGGAGAGACTAGAACTAGGGGATATAGTTTAAGAAAAAGAGGTCTTCCTTTTAAGACTGAGATGAGGAGAAATGTTTTCTCTGTGGGTCGTTAGTATGTGGAATTCTCTTCCCTGTGGAGATTGGGTCATTGAATTTATTGAAGGCAGAGTTAGACAGATTTTAGACAAGGGAGTCAAGAGTTATGGAGGGGCAGACAAGAAAGCAGAGTTGAGACCGCAACAAGGTCAACCATAATCTTATCGAATGGCAGAGCAGGCTCGAAGGGCCAAATGGCCAACCCTGCTCCCAAGTCCTATGTTCCTATTTAAGAACAGAGAGAGGCAATATAAAATAAAGGTTCTTTAAGTGTATTTAAGACCAAAATAGATAGGTTCTTGATTGGTAAGGGGATCAAAGGTTATGGGGAGAAAGCGGAAGAATGGGGTTGAGAAACTTATCAGCCATGATTGAATGGCGGAGCAGACTCGATGGGCCAAATGGCCTAATTTCTGCTCCTATGTCTTATGGTCTTATGGTTCTAAATTCTAAAGGGGGCGCAGGAGTAGAGGGACCTGAGGGTGTATGTGCACAAATCATTAAGGATGGCAAGACATGTTAAGAGAATGAGTAATAAAGTATAAGGGAACCTGGGCCTTATAAATAGGGGCATAGAGTACAAAAGCAAGAAAGTTATGGTAAACCTGTATAAAACACTGTTTCAGCCTCAAATGGAGTTCCAGTTCTGGGCACCATACTTTAGGAAGGATGTGAACATGTTAGAGAGGGTGAAGAAAAGATTCACGAGAATGGTTCCAGGGAAGAGAAACCTAGTTACCTAGATAGAGTGGAGAAGCTGAGGCTGTTCTCCTCGGAGAAGAGAAAGCTGAGAGGAGATCTGTTGGAGCTAGTCAAAATCATGAGGAGTCTGGACAGAGTAGATCAAGAGAAACTGTTCTCATTGGTTGAATGATCGAGAACCAGAGGGGGCACTGATTTAAGGTGACTGGCAAAAAAAACAGTGGTGACCATTGAAGAAAAACTTTTTACGCAGCAAGTGGTTAGGATCTGGAATGCCCTGCCTGAGACTGTGGTGGAGGCAGGTTCAATCAAGACATTCAAAAGAGAATTAGATCATTATCTGAAGGGGAAGAGAATTAGATCATTATCTGAAGGGGAAAGATTTGCAGGGCTATGGGGAAAGGGCGGGGAGTGGCACTAGATGAATGGTTCTTGCAGGGGGCTGGCACAGACACAATGGCCTCCTTCTTTGGTGTGACCATTCTTTGAGTCTATTCTATGATAAGCCTCCCACCTGACTGAGGCCTCAAGACCCGCCTCAAAATTGTGCTGTGCAGCCAATTGTCAACCACTAGCTACCCTATTTTCCAGTGTAAATGAGGCGAGCAACGTTTGGACATTTGACAGAAGGCTATGTAATACCTTTGATTTAAACCCAGGAGGCGGGGGCAAGGATTGCAGATTTTAAGTTTACAGGGTTGCAACAAACAGCGAGAGAGTGGAGAGTGTAGGATCATCCAAGATTCAGCAAACATTATCTTGTGTTCTTTCCAGAAGTGTGAGAGAGGCGTTTTAAGGAGTCTCTGCTGACAGGAGTGCAATGTTCGAGTCTTGGGCAGTCTTAAGCTTCATAAAGAGTTGTCTCCTCGAATAGTCTCTGAGTGCTGGCTGTTACTTGGAGCTTGCAATAAAGAGATCGATAGATTTTTGTTCAGTAAAGGTATCGAGGGATTTGAAACAAAGGCAGGTAAATGGAGTTGAGGTGCAGATGATCAAATGAACGATGGAACAGGCTCGATGTGTTAACTGGCATACCTCTGTCCCCAGTTAAGCTGCATTTCAGGGAAATAAGGAGGAACCTAAAATTTTTGGGAGGTGATTTATTGATAAAAAGGAACTTACATGTGCAAAGCACCTTTCATGACCTCAGGACATCCCAAAGTGCTTTTCAGGGATTGAATTAAATTTGAAATTCAGCCACTGTTGCTGCAAAATCAAATGTTACAGCCAGTTTGCCACATAGCCCATTGAGATAAAACACTAGACAATCTGAGTTAGTGGTGTTGGCTGAGGGATGGGAGATGGTCTGGATACCTGAAGAATTCCCTGGCTCCTGAAGTTCTGATGGCACCCCCCATACTACAACACTCCCCTTGTACTCTTACCAAAATTCCAGCCTGAATCATGTGCTCAAGCTTCTTGATTGGATTTGAAGCCACAATGTTCTGACTTAGAGATGAGAGTGCTACCGCTGAACCACAGGCATCAGTGAAGATGTGAAAGTCTGTCCATAGTGAGAGGGCTAGAATACCAGTAATTAAAGAAGTATAAACTGAATGGTACAATTTTCAAGGGGCTGCAGGAACTGAGAGCTGGGGGCGTATGTACACAATTCTTTGAAGTTGGTAGGACAAGTTGAGAAGGTTGTTAAAAAGTGTAGGGGATCCTTGGGTTTATAGATAGAGGCATAGAGTGAAAAAAACCAGTAAGTTATACTAAGCCTTTCTAAAACACTGGTTAGGCATCAGCTGGAGTACCCTGTCCACTTTTGCGCACCACACTTTGGCAAGGATGTCAAGGCCTTGGAGAGGGTGCAGAGGAAATTTACTCAAATGGTAGCAGGGAAAAGGGTCTTCAGTTATATGGAGCAACTGCAGAATCTGAGGGGTTTTGCTGAAGTAAATGAAGTTTCCACTGGCAGGCAGGTCGGTAACCAGAGGACATGGGTAGTAATTGGCAATAAGCAAGGGGAGATGAGGAGAATTTCTTTCACACTGTGAGTTGTTTTGATCTTGAGTGCACTGCCTGAAAGGTAATGGAAGCTAATTCAATTGTAACATTCAAAAAAAAATTATAGATATACTTGAAAGAAGCGAAATGTGGCAAACCATTGGAAAAGAGTGGCTGGAGCGGGACTAATTGACTTGGTCTATCAAACAGCCAGCAGAGGCATGATGGCCTGAATCACCTCATTCTTTCCTTTATAATACTTTCAGGACAAAGGCAAGAGATGTTGGTTATACTTGCAAGAGACATTCAGAAACTTGGAGGGTTTGGCAGATGCAAGATTTTTGTTGTGTGATTGAAGGGCTTGGAGAAATATGGTTGTAATGTGTCAGGATGGTGTGGTGGTAGCTGTGGATATTGAGGTGATGCAGCGTGAAGATAATGGGCATAGGTGAGGAAGATGGAGAGCAGGTCACTGATTTGAAGAAACAACAGAGTGCAAAGGATATTGAGCGCTGAAGGATTCCTCAGTTGATACATAAAGAGTCTGGAGTGATCATGATTGTTTTGAGGTGATAGGATCATGAAATCACACATTGATGACACCATCACATGAGCCTGTTTACGAACCAGATTTTTTCCACTTGCTTATGTGAAATCCCTGATGACCAACAGCCTGTGTGTTTCAGTCTCGAAGACGTTCTGTATGCATGGCAGGTCCATCAGTGGAGCGCAGGGATTCAACAAGCTTTGTGCTCTGCGCAGTGTGAAAATGTCTACCAAGATTGACGTCCAAAATTGTTGGGCCCAGTTACAGTGTGTAGAATTACGGTTTGGCTCAAGGGAGCCCATTCTCGACAAAGGTGGGAAAGGATGTTTGTGTTACACACTCTAACTTCACTGAAATATATGGCAGCAACTGAATTCCCACTGAAATACTGTACTGCGAAATGTGTTCATAGCAGTGAAGAAATGTAAGAAACCCAAGCTTTGAGCTCCCCCTGGTGTAGTTTTCAAATAATAAATATTGACATAAAGTCTGGACTGACATGACTTAATTGGCTCCCAAGAGTCACTGGCATCAAATGCCTTGTTATTCAAACTGGCATCTCCCACTATGAAAGATACGTCTCACTAATAAACAAGACTTCATCCTCTGCCAGTAGCTTTCCATTGGTTACAGTGAGTGCAATAGTGTTGACTGCCCTCAAGGATCAGTGTCCTAGTGGTGGAGAGCTTTTTATTGTTAATACACAGAATTTCTGGCACATTTATAATTCCTGTAAGTGAGGTGTTTATATCAGGACTTGGGGAAACTGGTTTAATTATTTTGGCTGTTATTTCCCTCCTGCTCCAGGTTCACCTGTCTCTCTTACTAATTTTGCACATAGAAGTTTTGGCTGACACAGCACGGAAGGAGGCCATTTGGTCCATTGCACCTGTACAGGTTCTTTGAAAGGGATATCCACTGAGTCCCACTCCCTCGATCTTACACAGTAGTCCTGCAAATCTTTCCCTTTGAAATAGATTTCCAATTCTCTTTTGCATGTTACTGTGGAACAGTTTCCACCACCTTTTCAGGCAGAACAGTAAAACTCAGTGTGTAAAAAAGTGTTCCCTTCTCTTACCTCTGAGTCTTTTGCTAGTCGCCTTATATGTTTGGTTACTGATCCTTCTGCCACTGGAAAGAGTTTCTCCTTTCTTACTCTATCAAAACCATTAATAATCTTAAACACTTCTATCAAACCTTCTCTTAACCTTCTCTAACCTAAGGAAAGCAACCCCAGCTTCTCTAGTCTCTCCACATCACTTAATTCCCTCATTCCTGGTACCATTCTAGTAAACCTGTTCTGCGCCCTCTCCAAGGCTTCATGCCCCACCCAAAGTGTGCTGCCCAGTATTGAACACAATACTGCAGCTGGGGCCAAACCAGCGATTTATAGAGTTTTAGCCTAACTTCCCTGTTTTTGTATTCCATAGGCAGAATTTTCTGCCTGTCGGGCGGGCGGAGCAGGAGCAGGAGTGGGCACAGGTGGGCATGGAGCCAATCGCTGCCTGCGATCGAGTCCGCGCTGCCATTTTACGGGGGCGGGCCAGTGTGAATCGCAGCTCCCGAGGACAGCGGGAGTGGACGGGCGACTACGGGACTGCAATGACTGCCAGGTCCAATGGCGACCCAGCGGCCTGTTTAAAAAAGCTGCTGCAGCCTTTCAAAGGCTGTCAAACATGGCGACTGGAAGTGCTGCTGGTGAGCAGGCCAGGCAGGAGGGTAGGGCAGGGGGGCACTGTGCCTCTCATTTTTTGGACGATTGCCTTGCTGCCCTCCTCAAGGAGGTGGCAGTACAGCGGGAAGTACTGGTTCCCCAGGATGGGAGGAGGAGGCCCCCCCCACACGATGAAATGTGCCTGGGAGGAGATGGTGAGCTCCTGCGATGTGGTGCGGCACACCTGGATCCAGTGTCGCAAGCGCTTCAACAACTTGTTGCGCTCTGGAAGGGTGAGGACAATGTTGGCATTGGTCACTTAACCCACTTTCCCCCCTGGCGGCCCGTCCCCCTCCCCCAAGTCTGAGTGTAGTGACTGCATTGAATCATTGAGGGCATGTGTCCTTTGCTGGGTGGGCCAGCAGATATTGTCCATGCCTAGGTCACCCTGAGAGGGTGGTGAAGAGATGGGCTCTGCACCCGCAGCATGTGGTACACTGAGGCCCACATGACTGTTTTGGGGGCAACCGGGAGGAGCTGCACCTAGGCGCAGTGCTGGAACTGCAGGACATGTCCAAGTCAGGGTGATGACATAAAAATAAAAACAAAAAACTGCGGATGCTGGAAATCCAAAACAAAAACAGAATTACCTGGAAAAACTCAGCAGGTCTGGCAGCATCTGTGGAGAGGAACAAAGTTGACGTTTCGAGTCCTCATGACCCTTCGACAGAACTAAGTAAAAATAGGAGGGGTGAAATATCCCCCCACTCCCCCCCCCACCTTAAACCAGCTTATATTTCACCCCTCTCCTATTTTTACTTAGTTTTTTGTTTTTATCTCTGTGTTTAATTGACTGCCACTTCTCTTCAAGAAATGCCTACCTTGAAAAAGTATTGCTCTGTTCTCCGACAGGATTTCCGTATCTCTCTTTTGCCTTGTTCACCTTCATTGCTTTCCATTTCTCTCCTGGTGTTTGACAAGGTGTTTACTAAAACCAGCTTTCACAGCCATATTTCCTTTCTCAGTGACTGTCTCCGTCTCCGACTCACCCCATGTGGATTTCAACTGAAGTTCTATCCCTCATGTTTCGAACCCACCCAGGATTACAGGTATTTCCGGGACATAAAACATTTCTCGGACTGCTGTTCCCGTCGCATTCTGAGATCCATACTCAGTGCCATGCGCCGCCATATGAACACACTCGACATCTCCCTCCAGCAGCACCGCCACACCCTTTTTCAAAGCTGCGCGTGCCCCCAGTTTCATTTTATTCTTCGTCTCATCCGACGCCTCAACAAGAAACTTTCTCTTTCTCTCAAGTGCTAAGGAACGCAAGCTCCAACAACTCATCGACACCAACACCCATCTAGGACCCTCCACCCCTGCTTGCCCCTCCGTCCCCACCCCATCTTCCAATCCCAGCCCTAGCCGTGTATTCACTATACCCCCTGACCTTCCCCTCTCCGACGCTGAATGTTCAGTGCTCAGCAAAGGACTTAGTTTCATACCCTTACACCCTCATCTCAATGAATTTCAGGCTCGGCACGATGCTGAACTCTTCTTCCGCTGTCTTCGTCTCCGTGCTCACTTCTTTGGGCAGGAGTCCTCTCCCCGTTCAACGGATCCTTTTACCCACCTCCAATATTCTCCCTCCACCTGGACCCTCCCTCTGGATTCTTACCTTCTCTTGATCTTTTCATTGAGAACTCTTGGCGTGACATTAGTCGTCTCAATTTCTCTGCTCCTCTCACCCATTCTAATCTGTCTCTCTCTGAACTTACTGCACTCCGTTCTCTCAGGTCCAACCCCAACATTGTCATCAAACCCGCTGACAAGGGTGGTGCTGTTGTTGTCTGGCGCATTGACCTCTACCTTGCGGAGGCTGAGTGTCAACTCGCAGACACTTCCTCCTACCTCTCCCTGGACCATGAGCCCACCACTGAACATCAAGCCATTGTTTCCAGGACTGTCACTGACCTCATCTCCTCTGGAGACCTTCCTCCCACAGCTTCCAACCTGATAGCCGCTCAACCTTCTCTCCCCCCAGCCCCCCACCTTAAACCAGCTTATATTTCACCCCTCTCCTATTTTTACTTAGTTCTGTTGAAGGGTCATGAGGACTCGAAACGTCAACTTTGTTCTTCTCCGCCGATGCTGCCAGACCTGCTGAGTTTTTCCAGGTAATTCTGTTTTTGTTCAGGGTGATGACATGCTGGGAGGGGAGCTTCAAGGTGACATGGCAATGAACCATCTGCTGCCCTCTGCACTCCACCTGCTTGTGCCTTCTTGTTATGGAAGGTTAGACCTGTGATGCCACATGTGATGTAGGCAGCATTTGGCCAAGGCGGGTGGTGTGGGGAGACAGGCCTGGCATCTTTGTGTGAGTGTTCAGCAGCAGCGGGGTGAGGAGGCACTGAAACCCTACAATGTCCCACTCTGGTTGGGGTGGGCCGGCCGTGAAGAGATTCCAGGTGCAAGTAGCACTAATCAATGCTCTTCTCTCCTTTTCAGGAGAAGAATGCACATAATGCCGCCGAGCGGGTGAGGACTGGCGGAGGGCCGACCCAGGTGGTGATGCTTACCTGGTTCGAGCAGGAGGCCTTAGATCTGGAGAGGCGCCATGCGGCCAGGTCCACTGGTGTCGGTGAGGCTGGGGTGGTATGTTTGCCCAACATTGAGGTCAAAATTGTTCTCCCAACAGCCATGGCAGTGCTGAATGTTCAGTGATTGAAGTTTGCAACAAGGCTTGATGATTGCTTATGGAAGGATAAACGCATAATGATCCAGGGGACAGGGATGCACTTTGTCATTGTCTCCATGTTTACTAACCAAATGTCCTTGTTCTTCCTTTCAGCATCAGTGGAGCAGGGCCGGGAGGAGGAGCAGCAGAGGCCCCCTCTCACACCTGAGGGGTCTGAAGTCTCAGACTTATGAGCATTACACCATCTCTGCCAGGCAGGCACCAGTGCAGATACTAGCACCTTGGTGGGAATTAGATCATCGGCTAGTGTTCCGGGGCACAGTGGTGAGGGCACTTCAAAGTCGCTGGAGGTGCTGGCAGAGACAGAGAGTGCCCACGGTGCCAGCACGGAGGACTGCACGGGACCGGGCACATGCTCAGTCAGTGGCTGATGATGTGCCTCTGGAGTTGTCCGCAATGCAGCAAATGCAGGAAATGCAGCAGGGTGCGTGGGAGCATCTGGGGGAGATACATGAGGCTATGCTTGGCTTGGTCTCCATGGTGGAGGAGTCTAAGCAGACTATCACTGAAACAATGAGCCTCATGGCCGAGCGCCGTGCGTCCTCCATGGAGAGAGTGGCGACTCTCGTGGAGAGCCTCCTCCAGGAGACCAGTCAGGGCTTCCTGGGGATGCGTTCAGACCAGCAAGCCCTCACATCGGCATTGACCTCAGCTGGTCAGAGCCAGTGTGGGAGATGGATTGGGCACCAAGTTTCCCACCTCGGTGCCCATCCATCCATGGTGAGCAGGGAGGTCCGAAGCGACCTCACGTTGGCACAGCAGCTGCCTGTCGTCTCTGCGGGCACCTCTCAGGGCACTCTGGATGAGGGCAGCAGCTCCTCCACCCCTCTCCCAGTGACCATTGCATCTGATGAGGCTGCGATGACTGGGGAGATGCCAGCTGTGGAACTGGCAGCTCCCTCCCAGGCGGAGCCAGCACAGGCTCCACGGGTCAGAGGAGGGTCATTGAGGCCAACAGGGCAGCAGGGTCAGCAGGCGGTCTCAGATGTCAGTCCCAGCAAGGGGGCAGAACCAAGACGTAGCACCCGAAAACATAAGCATAAGGCACCTTAGGCATATCACAGGTTTATCACTGGTGCTTTTGTGTTGGCCCGAGATGAGGTCTTTATGAGTTGGTGTGATGTTTAACAACTTTGTCATTTTGTTTTCTTAAGTTCCTTTTGTTATACCATTAAATTCAGACATGTCACCATGGCTGAGGGTGCCTCTTTTCTTCTGCAGGTGGATGGTTATCATTAATATTATGAGTGATTTGTGGGACATTCAGCTTTATTGACAAGGCCCTTAGTTAATGTTCCTATCCAGGCAGATTTAGCACATAGATATTGAGTATGGGGCCTACAGCCCAGGCTTGTGCTGGAGGTCCATCTGTGCTGTGCTAGCTGAAGGTTCACTGGATTAAAGCCTTCCAGGTGTCCCTGCCTCCCTGGAGTATGCCCGGGTCAGCGTCTACCCCCTCAGCATTTCCCTGTGTGTGCTCATCCTCGGACTCACTGCTGGACTCATCGTGTGCAGCCGCAGACACTGCGTTGACGTCTTCATCGTCCACTGCGTCCTCCCTTTCCAGCACAAGATTGTGGAGAGTGCAGCATGCAACCACTATCACCGACACGCGATCTGGGGGGTACTGGAGTGCGCCCCCTGAGCAGTCCAGGCATCGGAAGCGCATCTTGAGAAGACCGATGGTTCTCTCCACCACAGCCCTTGTGGAGCTGTGGCTCCTATTGTACCGCTGCTCAGCCTCTGTTCTTGGATGGCAGAGAGTCATCATGAGCCACCTTCTGAGGGGGTAGCCCTTGTCACCCAGCAGCCACCCATCCAGCCGGGCTGGAGCACTGAATAGCCTCGGCACCTGGGAGTGTCTGAGGATGTAGGCATCATGGCAGCTGCCTGAGTACCTTGCACAAACTTGCAGAATCAGCATCCTGTGGTCACACACTATCTGCACGTTCATGGAGTGGAAGCCCTTCCTGTTGACGAAGGCACCGGGCTCATCTGCTGGCGCCTTGATGGCCACATATGTGCAGTCTGGACACGGTGGAAGCCAGCAATGGCCGTGAAGCCTCTGGCTCACTGTGCCTGGCTTGCCTGGTCCCAGAAGTAGTGGATGAAAGTCAATGCACGCCTGAACAGAGCGTCTGTAACCTGCTTGACACGAGTGTGGACAGCTGGTTGGGAGACACTGCAAAGATCACCCACTAAGCCCTGGAAGGAGCCAGAGGCATAGAAGTTGAGGGCAGTTGTAACCTTTAGAGCCACTGGCATGGGGTGTCCACCCACATAGTTAGGGGAGATCTCAGGCCCAATTATCTGACAGATATAGTTGACTGTCTCCCTTGACAGTCAGAGCCTCCTTTGGCACTGCAGCTCAGACATATTGAGGTAGCTGCTTCGCCGCCTGTATACCCTGGCAGCAGGATAGTGGCATCTTCTGCGGCCCCTTCTACCTTGGGCTACCTTTTGGCCCTGCGCCCCTTGTGCCTGTGCCTCTCCTCCCAAAAGTGGTTCACCTGGAGGCTGGATGTGCACTCCTGGCCTCCTCCTCCTTCTAGCTGCCCTTTCCTCCTCAGAGGAGATGCCTCCGGTGGAGAGTTCTACTCCCAGTCCCAGGCCAAGGGAAGGCTTCCTGAAACCTGAAGGCCCCAAAATGATTCTTCACTGCAGAGTGTTGACCTGAAGGTTGTGAGTCCAGTCCAAGCAGCTGGTGTGTGTTTTGAAGTATTTCAGCACACACAGGCAAGTATCAGTAACTTTCCAAATTAAATATTTGACAGAGCACACTCGTGACCCCACTGAGCCCTCTTATCCCGCCCGTGGATGAGGTTTATACAAATGTGTCCTACCCGCCTGCCCGTTGCGCCCATGCGACGACCCGAAGATCGCACGGGTGCCGAAAAATCGGCCTTAATTGGCGCCTCAAGGGCCTTAAGTGGCCCGTTAATTAATGGTGAGCGCGCATCGGAGATCATCGCGCACCCGCCCACTGAAATATTGCGATAACTTCGGGACACTCGCCCGAGGTCACCGCGCGTCATTTTACGCGTCGGTGTGTGGGTCCTGCCCCTGCATGCCAACGGGAAAATTCTGCCCCATATCTCTATCAAGCCCCAGATCCCATATGCTTTTTTAACAGCCTTCTCAATTTGTCCTGCACCATCAAAGATTCGCGTCCGTACCCTCCTCGGGTCTCTGTTGCAGCATCCCTATTAAAATTGCACCATTTGCTTTAGATCGCATTTCCTCATTCTTCCTACCAAAATGCATCACATCACACACCTCTGTGTTAAATTTCACCTGCCCTGTGTCTGCCCATTTCACCAGTCTATATTCTCCTGATGTCTGTTACTAACTTCCTCATTGTTTACTATATTCCCAAGTTTCGTATAATTTGCAAACTGTGAAATTATGCTCTGCAATCCATGTCCAGGCTATTAATATATATCAAAAAGAACAGCAGTCCAAATACTGATCCCTTGGGAACCCTACTGCACACAACCCCTCCAACCTGAAAAACAACTGGTCACCACTACTCTCTGTCCCTTAGCCAATTTTATATCTGTTTTGTTGTGTGGTAAGAATTTAGACTGGGTTTGGGGGTTGTCTAGTCTTCTAAGAAAATACTGCTTGAGTCCATAGTCTTTTCAACCAGAACTATTTATTTACAGCAAGTATTTAAACATTTGAACATCAACACGAGGTAAGAGCTTCTGCTGTCCTCGAGGTCTCTCAATACTCAGCCTTGTGATCTGACATCATTATTCCATCAGCAACATTTATGCTTCTGATGTTAACCCTTTACATCTCCCCCCAAGTCTTTATCCCCATCATATTTAAATGGAGGCATAGTAGACTGGTAAATGCTTGCCGTCTTTTTGCACTTGAAATAGTACTGCCCCCAGATCTATAGGCATTGCATCTGCCGCTACTATGGTCGGTAAGTCTGGGTCATAATGTGCCAATATTTCAGAAGTGATTAAAAGTTACTTAATGCTTGCAGAAGGATTTTGCCGGTCTACATTTCAGCAACACTGTTGCCCCTGTCTCAAAAGCTGTCTCAAGGGCTCATTGACCTCTGCTAAATTCAGGAGGAACTTGCCTAATTGGTTCACCATCCCTGGGAATCTTTGAAGCTCAGTTATATTCCTGGGTTGCAGACATTTTCTTATAGCTTTGTTTTTTGCAGATCAACTGTGATTCTAGTGGCTTGTAACTTTCTTGTGACCTAGAAACTTATTCATGTGTTTGACAAACTAATTTTTCATTCAGGGTTAAGCCTGCACCCTGTAAGGCTCTGAGGACTGTGCTGATCCTGCGATCATGATCCTCTCTCGCGGATCCATGTATGAGTATATTGTCCACATGGCATATTACTCCTTCCATCCCTTCAAAAGTGTGAGGCATTGTTCTCTGGAAGATTTCTGGAGCAGACTTGATTCCAAAGAGTAATCTATTGAAACAATAATGACCAAATGGCATTATAAATGTGGTCAGCAATCTGGATTCTTTGTCCAGAGGCAATTTCCAAAATCCACAGTTTGCATCCAATTTGGTAAATAAAGTGCTCTTGGCTAGTTTTGCTAAGCTCTCATCCACTGAGGCCATTGGGTGGATCTCATGTTCCACTGCAGTATTTAACTGATTAAATCTACGCAGATTCTTATAGAGCAATTTGGTTTTGGGACTGTAACAATATCTGAACACCATTTTGTTTGTAAGGTGACCAGTGAGATAAAGCCTTTCTGCTGCATCTTTTTTATTTTGACCTTGACTTTGTCCGAGAGTGGGAGAGGGACTTTCCTCGATGCAAACAGGCAAATTGGTTTAGCATCAGCTCGTAGTGCGATGTGTTACTTGGTGTTTAATTTTTCTAACCCCTGTAACAATTTTGGGAATTTGTTTCAGCATGTAGTGCTGTAATTCTCATCAGCAGCTTCATCCACCTTACAGATTAATTTCAGTTTTAGGTATACCTTTCTGAGCATTCTTGATTTTAAATGACATAGAGGCTCAAGGATTTCTCGATCTTCATATTTCAGCTTCGCCCTGAGTTGCCCTTTCACCTTTGGTGTAGTCCCTCAGGGCCCTTTAATTTAATAGATGAGGGCTGTAATGTAACCTATTTGAGCTATTTGCTTCATCTGATAACATAGAAACCCCTGCTCCTGTGTCTAATTTAAACTCTGTGGGGTGTGCATCCACTTTTGAGTGCAACACTCCAATACTTGTTTTCAGTGTCATTTATCTCCCCAAGGAAGGTTAATTTCTGTTCATGTGGCTCTTCCAGTTCTTGTACATGGCTATGCTTTAAAATGTCCTTCCTCTTTTTACAAGTTGTCAGCATTTTTTAGTGATAACTGGTTTAAAGTGGCCCATTTTCCACAGTTGTGGCTCTCTGCTCCTCTGCTGGACATTCTTCACCTTCGTGTGGCTCGTTCCCGCCACACCAGAGACATTTTAAAATGGCGGTTGGCGCACTTCTCCCCACTTTGGCAGGCTTAAGCTTTGGCCTGCTTTCCATTTTATGGCCAGCGAATTGAATGGTCTCATTCAATCGTCTCCACATGGATCTCTCCTTCCCCACAAATGAACACCCAATTCTGTTTTCTAAGTTCAGTTTGTCTCGTGATCTGCATGGCGTTCATCAGCATTAGATCCTCCCTTGTCTGTAAGAGATCTGATAATGCTTCATTCAACACTCCTACAATGATCTTGTCATAAATCAGCTCATCTTTTAAAATCCCATAAGCGCAGTTCCCTGCCAGCCTATAGAGATCTTTGAGAAACAAATCTTTGTTTTCTTCTGTTAAATTTATTCCTCTCATTTATTCAGATCCAAAGGATGCTGAAATAAGAGTCGAATGGTTCCCTGACTTCTTCATGAGAAGCTGAAGTCTCATCAACCCCCTGCCTTGCTATCACATCGTCAACAGTAGTTCCTACTGCATAAAGCTGGGTACTGACCTGGTCTTTCTGCCTTTTTATTTAATTCTGAAGCAGTTCTGTACCTTGTGAGCTTTTGTCTCCAGTTGTCCCACTTCTGGGCCTGCTGTGGTCCTTCCGCACTCTGAAATGGTTCTGGGAGTGGTAGGGTGGATTCCATGCTTCTGCTGAGCCCTGGAATTGTTCCTGCATTTGATCCTGCTTCTCTACTGCTGCTTGTTGTTTCAGGCCTATACTCACCGCTGCTTGGTCTCCGGCTCTCATGATGTTCTGATGTCTTGGTGTGTCTTGGAATTTTTTCTTTTGTACTTCCTTCGAGGTTCTCTTCTTGCTAGCCCTGTAGCTTATTTCAGTCTTTGCTGGATCTTTCACTCACTGCCACCATGTTTTGTTATGTGGTAGGGGTTTAAATAGGATTTGTAGATTGTCTCGTTTCCCAAAAGTACGCTGCAAAATCCATAGTCTTTTTAACCAGAGCTATTTATCTACGGCAAGTATTTACACATTTATTCCTCCACACGAGGTGAGAGCTTCTGCTCTCTTCAAGATCTCTCTCGCTTCTCAGTCATGTGATTTGACACCATTATTACATCAGCATTATGTATGCACCTGATATTAACCCTTTACAGTATCCATACAGCCACTATCCCTTTAATCCAATCTGACCAGTTACCCACCCCCCCCCCCAATCAGTCTATTCTCAATCATCGACAAAGTGATGAAAGATGTCATTGTCAATGCTATGAAGCAGCACTTACTCAGAAATAACCTGCTCACCGATGCACAGTTTAGGTTCACTAGGGCCACTCAGCTCCAAATCTTATTATGGCTTTGGTCCAAATATAGGCAAAAGAGCTAAATTCTGGAGGTGAGCGTGACTGCCTTGACATCAAGGCAACATTTGACTGAATGTGACATCAAGGAACCCCAGCAAAATTAAAGTCAATGGAAATCAGGGGAAAACTCTCCATTTCTTGGAGTCATTCCTAGCACAAAGGTTGAGGTTGTTGGAAGTCAATCATTTCAGCACCAGGACATCGCTGCTGGAGCTCCTCAGGGTAGTGTCCTTGGCCCAACCATCTTCAGCTGCTTCATCAATGACCTTCCGCACACCCCCACCCCACACCCCCAATCATAAGTTCAGAAGTGGGGATGTTCACTGATGATTGCACAATGTTCAGTAACATTTGCAACTCCACAGAAACTGAAGCCATCTTTGTCCACATGCAGCATGACCTTGACTGACAACATCCAGGCTTTGGCTGATATGTGGCAAGTAACATTTGCGCCACACAAGTGCCAGTAAATGACCATCTCCAAAAAGATTCTAACCTTTTCCCCTTGATATTCAAAAGCATTACCATCACTGAATTCTCCCACTATCAACATCCATGGGGTTACCATTGACCAGAAACTGAACTAGACCAGCCATATAAATACTGTGCCTACAAGTGCAAGTCAGAGGCTGGGCGTTCTGCAGTGAGTAATTCATCTCTTGACTCCCCAGATCATGTCCACCATCTACAAGGTACAAGCCAGGAGTGTATTGAAAAACTCTCCACTTGCCTGGATGAGTGCAGCTCCAACAACACTCAAAAAATACGACACCATCCAGGACTGAGCAACCCGTTTGATCGGCACCCCGTTAAACATGCCAGCAGCTGAGAGGGAAATCATAACCATGTTAATGTGTTATTTTTATCATTTTCTGTTCTTATTCACTTTAAGTAAAACCTTAAACATTCGCTCCCTCCACCACTCGACACACAGTGGCAGCAGTGTGTAACATGTACAAGGTGCACTGCAACAACTTGCCAAGCCTCTTTCGAATGTACCTTCAAAACCCACAACCTCTACCACCTAGAAAGACAAGGGCAACATGCTTAGTGGATGTATGAAGGCACACAATCTTGGCCAAACCTGGTCTTTTATTTTTTGGCTTCCTTACTTAGATACGTACTCAGTACAAACAACCCAGCAACTCCTTGATCCCTATGGATTGGAGTGTGCCTTTGTATGCTTGATATCTGGTAATGTGGTTAGACCTGGGGTTGAACAGAATTCCTTCTGCCCATATTCGCCTTACTGATATGGCACACCCTCTCATGGTCTCCTAGGGAAAACTTTGCCCCCTGTCGGGGGGAAAGTGCAGGAGCGGGCGCGGGTGGCCGCCATTTTACATGGGCAGGCCAATTAATACTCCCTGTGCGGGCAGGGGGGATTCCCTCAGCCGGGAATGTGCTCTTTCATGCAAGTTCCCCTCCAAGCCACTCACTATCCTGACTTGGAAATATATCGTCGCTCCTTCACTGTTGCTGAACCAAAATCCTGGACCCCCTCTTCTTAACAGCACTCTGGGTGTACCTACACCAAATGGACAGCAACGGTTCAAGAAGACAGCTCACCATCACCTTCTCAAGGGCAACTGGGGATGGTCAACAAATGCTGGCCTTGCAGCAGCACCAACATCCCATGAAGGGATAAAATAAATGAGGACTTTGTGTCAGTGTTTACCAAGGAAGGGGACTTTGCCAAAGTTATAGGAAACAAAGAGTTGTCAGGATATTGAATGAGATAAAAATAGGTAAATTGGCAATACCAATGAATGTTAGCAATACTTAAAGTGAATAAGTACAGAAAATGATAAAAATAACACAATTAACATGATTATGATTTCCCTCTCAGCTGCTGGCATCAATGTTCTGGAGAATAAATTCTAATTTCTAGAAGACCTCGAAATTTGATGGCCCACATAATTCACCCTTTTCCAAACATTAGGGGCAGGATCTTCCGGTCAGCGAGCGGGGGCAGGGCCCACTCGCCAATGTGTAAAATGATGTTGGATGACGTCGGGCGTCATTTCCTTTTTCAGGTTGGCGGGGGCACAGCCGAGTCAGCTGTGCGCTCGCCGTCCTGTCAATGGCCTATTGAGGCCAGTGAGAAACTAATTAAGATCATTAACGGACCTGCCCGTCCAACGTTAAGGTTGGTGGGTGGGCCGGGAGCCCAGGTGGGCTTCGGAAAAAGCATGAAGCCTCATCCATGTGCGGAGTGAGGTTTCATGAGGGTATTTAAATTTTTATTAAAGGCTTCAATAAAAGTTGTGGACATGTCCCAACTCATGTGACAGTGTCACATGAGGGACATGTTAGGGAAATTTTTTTATCATTTGTATTACAAATTTTAAATCAGAGCCAATCACCCTGAGGCAGCACTTAGCCTCAGGGAGATCTGTGCGCTCTTTCTCACGCATGCACATGAAAGAGCACATTCCCGGCTGAGGGAATCCCCCCGCGCCTGCACAGGGAGCGTTAATTGGCCTGCCCATGTAAAATGGCGGTGCACCCCAATCGGGGGCACCAATTGGAGGTGTGCCCACCCGCGCCCGCACTTCCCCCCCGACAGGGGGCAAAGTTTTCCCTAGGAGACCATGAGAGGGTTGTGCCATATCAGTAAGGCGGATATAGGATATATCCTATATATAAATATAGGAGGAAGGAGTTCTGATCAACCCCAGGTCTAACCACATTACCAGATGTCAAGCATACAAAGGCACACTCCAATCCATAGGGATCAAGGAGTTGCTGGGTTGTTTGTACTGAGTACGTATCTAAGTAAAGAAGCCAAAAAATATAAGACCAGGTTTGACCAAGATTGTGTGCTTTCATACATCCACTAAGCATGGGAATCCACCTGCCATTATTAATTGCATGGCGAACTTGGCATGGACCATTTAGGAGGCTGCCTCCAGGAAAATAGCTCCCCCGATCTAGCTCCTGGCATGTCCAAGCTCGGATCCCCGAATTGGTCCCAATGTCGAGATCCTGAAGCCCACAGATAAATCTGCCTGGCTAGATACATTTCTCCAAGGGCAAAATGTAGGGGAATCAAAACTGTGGCTCCTCAGATGATGGCGGAGATAAAGATTAGGATGAAATAAAAAAAAGAGAGTGTATGATGTATGTGAGATGAATTCTTCAAGCAAGAAACAGGCCAAATACAATATGTTGAGAGGAGAAATGAAGAGGAAAATAAAACTGGCAAAGAGAGACTATGACAATAGCTTGGCAGTTAACATAAAAGGGAACCCAAAAACCTTCTACCAGAATGTAAACATTAAGCAGGTAGTACAACACAGAGTGAGGCTTATTAATGGCAGAGAGGGTGATATATGCTTAGAGGTGCACAAGAAGGCTAGACTACTTAATGATTAGCTTGTACCAGTAGTTGTGCCTTCAGTTGCCTAGGTCCCTAGCTCTGGACTTCCCTCCCTACACATCTCCACCTCTCTACCTCCTCTAAGACATTTCTTAAAACCTACCTCTTTGACCAAGTTTTTGGTCATCTGACCTAATATCTCCTATGTGGCTCAGTGTCATACTTGTTTTATAATGCTCATGTGAAGCGCCTTGGGACATTTCATTACGTTAAAGGTGCTATATAAATATAAGTTGTTGTTGTATTTACTAAGGGAGGGGATGCTGAAAAAACACCAATAGAAGCAGAGATGGTAGAGGTAATGAATGGGATGAAAATCAATTTGACAAAGAACCACATAAAAGTCTGATTAACAGAGGCTTATCCAAGTGTCAGTTTGGATAAAGAATTGGCTTAAGGACTGAAAACAGTGAGTCATGGTAAATAGTTATTTTTCAGACTGGAGGATGGTAGACAGTGGTGTTTCTCAAGGGTCATTGCTGGGACCAGTGCTTTTTTGATACATATAAATGACTTGGATATTGGAATAAAGAGTAAAATTTCAATATCTGCCACTGATACCAAACTTGAAGATTTGGCAAACAGTGAGGATGATTCCAATCAATTGCAACAGATCATGGATAGACTGGCAGAATGGGAAGACAAGTGGCAGAAGAAATTTAATATAGAGAAGTATGAGGTGATGAGTTTTGGCAAAAGGGTTAGGGAGTGGCACAGTTGTAAACAGTTTACAGGACAAAGAGAGCTGGGGGGTACATGTGCATAGATCTCTGAAGGCAGCAGGACATATTGAGAGAGTAGTTAACAAAGTTTATAGGATCTTGGGCTTCATAAATAGAGGCATTGAGTACAAAATCAGAGAAGTTATGCTTAACCTTTATAAAACTCTGGTTAGACCACAGCTAGAGTATTGTGTCCAGTTCTGGTCACCATCCTTTAGGAAGGTTCCTCAAGAGGATGCAAAGCTAATTTACTGAAATGGTTCCAGGGATGAGGGATTTTAGATTTGGAGAAGCTGGGATTGTTCTCCATGAAGCAAAGGAGCTTGAGGGAAAATTTGATAGAGGAGTACAATATTACGGCAGGTTTAGATAAGATAGACAAAGCAAGGCTGTTCCATTAGCTGAAGTCACTAAATAAATATAAGTTGTTGTTATTTATGGGATAAGGACAAAGGGACACAAATTTAAGATTTTGGGCAAGAGATACAGGGGGGAGGCGAGGGAAAATTTCTTTCCGCAGTGAGTGATAATGACCTGGAACTTGCTGCCCACAAGGGTAGCGGATGCAGAGATGATCAATGATTTCATGAGGTGTAGCTACATCCAGAGTGCTGTTAGGGAGGGAGCTCCAGGTTATTGGCCCAGTGACAGTGAAGGACTGGCGATTTAGTTCCAAGCCAGGATAGTGTGTGATTTGGAAGGGAACTTTCAGGTGGTGGTGTGCCCATGTGTCTGCTGCCCTTATCCTTCAGGGTGGTAGAGGTCATGAGTTTGGAAGGTGCTGTCCAAGGAGGCTTGGCGAGTTGCTGCAGTGCATCTTGTAGGTGGTACATACTGCAACCACAGAATGCAGGCGATAGAGGGAGTGAATGTTTGAGGTGGTGGATGGGGTACATAAGAACATAAGAAATAGGAGCAAGAATAGACCAAATGGCCGTTTGAGTCTGTTCCGCCATTCAATATGATCTTAGCTGATCTTTAGCTTCAATTCCACTGGCGTTGGGAGGTGTTCAGGGCAAAGGGGGAAGCCTGGCAGCTCACCCCGCTCAGGCCTTGGACTGCAAGTGTTGGCGGAAGGCATGTCCCTTCACCATCAATCTTCGGGTGTTTTAACCCAGCATTATATTCTCCTAGGGGGTCACAGCTCAGGACAAAGCTCAGGAAAGGAACGGCCATCCACATCACTGTCATTTTCTCTGCAAAAATATCACTGGTGGGAGGCAAAACACACCCAGGTCTGAGTCCTGAGGGCTAGCAAATTCTTTGGTTACCACAGACCTGAAGCCAGGGGGCAGTTCGTCTGCAACCTGGTCACGGCCTCCAGCTGCTCCTCACCCCGGAGCCTCTGCTACTGATAGCGGAATTCGGCCATGGCAGGACTTTCACCTTGCCCTTCCTCTGAGCTCTGCAACTGCATGGCCACGAGGAGCCGGGAATAGATGAGGCAACACAACTCCTTTCCATATCGGGCCTCCCACCCTCAAAGTCTGCCTCTCGTGAGTGCTCCCTCACCTCTGGCCTCTCCATCAAGACTCCACCCCACGCACTGTTGATTGGCCGGCAGGCCTGTGAGGTGAAACTGCCACCCAAGTGAGGGGCAGAATTCTTCAGCCAGTTAAGACTCTGTGGAGCATTAAGTGGATGTGGAGCTGCCGTGATTGGTGGGGATGCATTCCCCACCAACCCTTCAGGTGGCAGGGTGGGAAAATACGCCATCCGAGAAACCCTGCCCCAGGTTATAAATCATTAATATATAATTACGGAAAATACCTCAACTAGGTGGTTGGGAGAGCGCTTTACGTGAGAGATTATATTTCATTTATTATTTAGGGCTGGGAGACTTGCTGTCACTGGGGATATGCACGGCTGTAGTAATTAAATGTGCAGCACTCTATAGATTGTTGCACTGCGCAGGCATGCAGCTTAGAGGGGACATAGCTGCAGGGCCTCGAGGGCATTGTGTGTGGACCACGTGTGGACTTGAGGTCAGAGGAGTTTTTCTGCATAATTTCCACAAGAGACAGGTGTTACAGCACATTCCAGCTGAATGGAGTGTCCCATGGCAATGTGGCCAGACCAACAGCACCACGGACAGGTCAGAAGTCTTAGATGACAGTACACATGAGAGTCTGGACAAACAGTTAATGCTGGACAAGCTGGACAAAGGCCAGCAGGTTGTTCGAAACAAGCAAAGCTCCTGGAAGCGATGGCTTACCAGCCGAGTTCTATTCGACTCTGTGGGACTGGATCGGCCCTGACTCTCAGGAAGTGTGCAGGAGCATTCTTCTGGCTGGCAACATTCCAGAATCCATAAAGAAAGGTATCATCACTCTAATCTACAAGTGGAAGAGGGAGAGAGAACAAATCAGAAATCGTCAACCCATTTCACAGCTTAATGTGAACTACAAAATTCTGGCCAATCAAGTCTGCTCTGGAATTGGTGATCCACCCTGACCAGACCTGCGCTATACCCGGCAGGAAGATCTCTCCTTGAGCAGCGTTAACTGTTTGTCCAGACTCTCATGTGTACTGTCATCTAAGACTTCTGACCTGTCCCTGGTGCTGTTGGTCTGGCCACATTGCCATGGGACACTCCATTTAGCTGGAATGTGCTGTAACACCTGTCTCTTGTGGAAATTATGCAGAAAAACTCCTCTGATCTCAAGTCCAGACGTGGTCCGCACGTAATGCCCTTGAGGCCCTGCAGCTATGCTCCCTACTCAGGGATATCATCGCCCATGTGCAGGACAGGGGGAGGGTGAATCCCTGCCACATCAGCCTGGACCAGGAGAAGGCCTTTGATGGAATACTGCACACTTACATGATGGGTGTGCTCGCCAAATGGGGTTTGGGAAGGAAACCTGCAATTGGTTACAACTGCCCTACACAAACATCAGTAGCGCAAATTCAATCAACGGATGGGAATCGGCAAGTTTTCCAATCAAATTTGGGGTCAGGTAGGGCTGTCCTCTCTCCCTGTCTTGTTCATGTGCAGTATGAGTATGGGTATAAGATGGGTGTCAATGTCAGGCAGCAGAGACACTCAGGTCGAAGCTTCCCTGTACATGGGCAACATCACCATTTTCTGCTCGAATCCACTGTTGGTGCGCAGACTGATGAGCATCTGCAACAATTTCAAACAGGTCTCGGGATCCAAAGTAAATCACGGCAAGAGCGAGGCCATGTTCTTTGGGAACTAGGCCGACCGATTTTTTAGTACCCCTCACCACCAAGTCAGACTATCTGAAGGTAATGGGGATATGGTTTGGAGGGTCCAGAGTGTGTGCTAAAAACTGGAAGGGGCAAGTAGCTATGGTAAAACAAAATCTGGGCATGTGGGAGCGATGCTCCCTCTCCATTGCGAGTAAGAACCCCTGGTCATCAGGTGCCAGGCGCTCTCAGTATTGCTGTACATGGCACAGGTCTGGCCCATAACCAACTCCTGCTCTGTGGCAGTCACCTGAGCCATCTTCCACTTTATCTGGAGATCGAAAGTGGTCCATGTTCGCAGGGACACAACGTACAAACGTCTGGATAAAGGGGCAAAGACGTACCCAATGTCGTTCTCATTCCGAAGGCCACATTTGGGAGTGGCTGCATCAAGATGTGCATAGGCCCTCGCTACTCAAACATCAAGTATCAGCAGCACAAGGACTACCTGTCTGACCCCCAGACTATCAAATCCCCAATTACTACTCCGTTCTGTGCAGTCCAGTGCCAAGCTCTGAACACCTTTCAGTTGTTGTCCAGCTCACTGGCATTCAATGCTACACTCCCAGAGGATTCCTGCACTGTCAATCTCTTCTCCCCATTCCTGTGGCCACCCGCTTGCTGTTCTGAACGTCATGTGGTTGTGATGTGACCACCTCTTGGAACCCGGGCAAGGAAACATTCAGCCAGTCATGCCCCCTAAAATGAATCCAGCCGTCCTTCAACATTCAGCGTGACTTGCTTTTGATCAGCACCTCTATTTGTAGCTTGCCCTGTTGGACAGACCAGAAAAGAATGAAGTATGAACAGAGGAATGAAAAAAAGAGATCAGATTGGCCAAATAACATTGTGGTGTTTTTGTAGCAGGTTGTTGTGGAAATGCAGGGAGGAACCAGCAGGTGGCATTGTAGCCAGCTTGTTTCAGGAAGTTCATTCTGAATGCTGCTTAATCTACAAGAGAATGATGTGAGTTGTGTCATGAAAATCACGCCATGCCGGATACCACGACCTTGAAATTACAGTCTGTAAATTTTACCTTGTGAAGAATTGATGTTTTGGTGTGAAGTCCTCCTTCTGCCTGCCCTGGATCAGTTGGTAATAGCACATTCTCCTCTGGGTCAGATGGTTGTGGATTCAAGCTCCACTTCAGAAACATTGGCACAAAATCTAGGCAGTACAATACTGAGGGAATGCTGCATTGTCAGAGGAGTAGTATAAAAGGTTAACAGAATTGATATGCTAATCTAAGGGGCACATGATGATGTGGCACTGAAGTCGGGCAGTCGTATACTAGGTACTGTGGGGAGCAGATGGATGGGCAGTCCTATGAGGGAATGCTGCACTGTCAGAGGTACCCTCTTTCAGATGAAATTCTAACCCAAGGCTTCATCTACCCTCTCAGGTGAACATAAAAGATCCCATGGCACTATTCAAAGAGAAGGAGAGTTATCCCCGGTGTTCTGGCCAATATTTATTCATCAACAATCTTCACTAATACCAATTATCTGGTCATTATCACATTGCTGTTTGTGGGAACTTGCAATGCACAAATTGTCTGCTGCATTTCCTACATTCCAACAGTGACCATGCTTCAAAAGTACTTCATTGGCTGTAAAACACTGAGATTTTCTGAGGTTGTGAGAAGTGCAATATAAATGCCAGTCTTTTTATCTCTGTACTGTTTTAATGGAGGCATCCCCATGTGATAATGGATCATAGAGTCATTATGGCACAAAAGGAAGCCAGTAAGCCCATCGAGTCCAGGCCGATTCTCAAGGTGGTGACGTTCTCCCTCAAGCAAACTCATGTTGTGCACAGTACTCATTTCATGTTATCACTGATTGCAGTTTTCAAACAGTATGTTCTCTAAGAGATACCACGGCAGCAGTGTGAGAGTGTTGGTGATGTACAGCAGATTGGATGTGGTGAGTCACTAAGATGAGAGATAGAATCCCCATTGCAATTTTGTGCTGGATCTTGGCTCGCTCTACCTAGATTGCCATGCTGTGCTGTCCATTTATATTCTGACAGAAGGGTTCCTGCAGTGCTCCTTGCATGGAGACCTGCTGCCTCCTCATACTCAGTTGTACAGTCAGCTAGGCTTGGGCAGATAGCCCAAGCTGATACTTCAGTACAGTACAGAGGGATTGCTGCACTGCCAGAGGTGCCGTCTTTAGATGAGACGTTAAACTGAGGCCCCCAACTGCACTGAAGTAGAATTATTCTTGATGACCTCTGATCATTGTGGTGATTACAGTTTACAAGAGCAAGATTAGCTGTCTGTGACTGTAGTTAGTAATTTGCTAGCAAATCAATGTTCAAGGCACATGTTTCAAGCATATCCACAGGCCTTATATCAATTAGGTATTGGGATCGGATGGCTACTGTACTAAACTAATGACTAAACCCAGGTTTTGCTGGGCTGAATGCCCATTAATGTAGCTCAATATGCTCGCTAAAATTGACACACACTATCTTCCATACACTGACCATCAAATGCAGTTGTCCTCATCTCTTTCCAAGTCAAACAATCCTAAATACGACCATTGATGTTCCTGGGCTTCAATGTCACTTGGGTGGATTTATAAACATCATCTGCCGGTCTAGTCAGTCATGCCTCATTCCTGGAAGTGCTGCCATTGTCTAACTAGGTGGGAGGACATGACACCAGTTTCTCTATTTAGTAATGAAACCATTTGCAGTGAGGGCTGCTTCAAAGTCTGGGAGATGCCTTAAGGGTTAGAGAGATATGGTTTAACCTTTAAACCAGTGTCAAGTGGAAAATTCAGCTGGATTACAAAATCCCGCAGAAAAGCTCAAGGAAAAGGTAAGTGTAGTAACAGAGGAAGGAGGAGAGGTCACTGTTTCTGAAGCACTCCCATGCACCATGTAAAGGGATTGGATTTTGAGATCAAGAAACAGCTGTCCCTGTTTTTTAAGCCTGTGCGTTTTAGCACAGCAGCCCGGGCAGATGTTAAGGCTGCACAAACAACAACAACTTGTATTTATGCATTTTGCATAGCAAAACATCCAATGGTGCTTCGAAGGAGCTACATCAAATAATTGAATTTGAAAATAGAAATGAGAATTGTAACATCTAGGCATTCTCTGACTGGGTGGTCTATGCAGGTCAGTGAGCACAAGGGTATAAACAGCAGATATAAAAGCTGGAGTGGTCCACTTTTAAAAGGGTGGCAGAATGAGTCGAGAATGCTTATTTATCATCACTCGGGCTAACTTTAAACTGGTGGGACAGATTTAGTAAATACACCACATAGCTCCTTGCTGTTGATAATATTAGTGGATATCCACTGTTTCAGCAAAGGCATTAACCCAGTTAGAATAAATGGGTAATTGCCTGTGTTAAAACAATGGGTGAGAGAATGTCGTTGCTCAGCATTTCCTCATTAATTTGACGAGCATAAAGATTTAATCCCTGCAAAACAAAATATGGTTGAGTCATTTCTGCAATCATATTATCTCTTGGACATTACAGATAAAAAGCAGGAATCTCTGTGAATGTAAACTAAATTAAATTAATGACTAAACCCAATGGTGTTTCTGTGAAAATTGGCTTAACTGATATGATTCTCTCTTGTTCCTATGTAGACACGAATGAAGATCAATGCAGGCCTAATGTCAACATGAGACAATGGTAAACACCCATTATCATAAGATAATACAGACATTGTATTCCATATCGCAACAAAAAATGTTTCCTCATGTGGCCTCTGGTTCTTTTGCCAATTACCTTACATCTGTGTCCTCTGACTATGAACCCTGCTGCAATTAGAAACAGTCTCTCCTCATTTACTCTATCAAAACCCTTCATGGTTCTGCACAGCTCTTCAAAATTTCCTCTTAACCTTCTCTGCTCTAAGCAAAACAAGCCCAGCTTCTACAGTCTCTCCACATACTGAAGTCCCTCATCCCTGATACCGCTCTAGTAAATCTCCTTTGCACACTCTACAAGGCCTTGACATCCTTCCTAAAGTGTGGTGCCCAGGACTGGTGTTTTATAATGGTTTCGCAAAACTTCCTGTCTTTTGTACTTCATGTTTCCTAGTAAAAAAGTCAAGGGCCTCATCATGTTTTTTTTTTAAACAGCCTTCTCAACTCATTCTACCACCTGCAAAATTTGTGTACATACAGTACATACAACTCATGTCTCTCAGTCCCTGAGCCCTGTTTAAAATGGTACAATTTATTTCATATTGCCTCTCTCATTCTTCCTACCAAAATGTATCGTTTCACAGTTTACATGTGAATTTAAAGGCACTTCTGCCTCACTAAGACCTGCTTGGTGTATTCATTACAAATAAGATACAGATTAAAGAACAAAATACATAATTTATAGATACCCTCAGAGATTGAGGCCAGACAAGACTAGGACATTCCCCACAGTCAACCAGGGATGTAAAATGCCATAGATTAGCCAATTAATGATGACTAAAAATCTCTTGGTTTGGTAGATCAGGTATCAAAGATTAAAGATCAAAGAAATCTTGAACCTGACACTGATGTTGCTATTCACATTAATGTGACTTACCGAAGAGTTGTGTTAAAATGGTAATTGATTAACTCAGGTGTTTCAATGGACTGTTGCTGAAATTTGCCAGTCTGATGGAATAAGGTCATCAATTTGCTTTGAAGTCACCAGGGTTAGGAAGTTATTGGCAAAATTATCCAGTGGGAATATGTTGATAAAATCAAAAAACTTTAAAAATGTTGACTCGTGATTCAAGTGAATTTGGTGTCAGCCGTGCTCAGTGGATAACCCCCTTGCCTCTCAGTCAGAAGCAGGTTCAAGCCCAGAGACCTGAGCACAAAATCCAGGCTGACACTCCCAGTGCAGTATTAGGATACCACTACACTGTTGGAGGGGTCGTACTGAGGGAGTGCTGCACTGTCAGAGGGGTGGTACTGAGTGAGTGCACTTTGGGGGGGGGATGGTACTGAGGGAATGCAGCACTGTCAGAGGAGTGGTACTGAGTGAGTGCAGCATTGTCAGAGGGGTGGTACTGAGGGAGTACAGCACTGACAGAGGAGTGGTACTGAGTGAGTGCAGCATTGTCAGAGGGGTGGTACTGAGGGAGTGCTGCACTGTCAGAGGGGCAGTACTGAGGGAGTGCTGCACTGAGAGGCAGCAGCAATGGAGCGTTGTAGTATCGGAGGTGTTGACTTTTAAATGTGATGTTAAACTGATGTTAAACTGGTGGGTTTAAAAGACCCCTGGTACTATTTAAAAGCCCTGACTGAATTTATCCCTCAACTAACATCACTAAAGAATAGATTCTTTGGTCATCATCACATTGCTGTTTGTGGAATCTTGCTGTGCACAAATTGGATGCCAATTTCCCTACTTTAGAGCAGTAACTATATTTCAAAAGTAATTAATGTAATGAATGGCCTGAAATTCTGGCTGAAGAAATCAAAGTTCTGTAATTACCTTACATTTCACAATGAAGAGTGAGAATCACCCAGAACTGGGTGTGCAAAACAGGAACATAGCCATATCCATTGAAGTGTCTAACCTTGTTCAGTGATGTTGTTCATGTGTAGTGGGTAGATACACACTTCATTCTGATCAAATTCATCCTTTCAAAATTCTAGACAAGCAGTTTCAGGTTGAATGAGTTTGTGTGCCAGGAACAATGTAAACGTTTGAAACAGACATCACAGAGAGTTGAGTTCAAGACAGTCCATGGTAATGATAACCAGATTGGTCCGTCAAAATTGTCCAATCTGTAAATATTCAAGACGCTTATGTATTTGTTGTGTAGGTTCTTATCATCTGTATTCATGGACACAGCTACCATTGCAGGGCTGTAGGAATTTTTATGACTCAAAGTGTATTTATGGAGTGCTTTTCATTGATGGCCATTAACTTATTCTTTTACACATGGTTTACCCCACAAATTAGTGTTGTTGTTAAGGCTTGTGCACACCAATGTAGCATTTTTAGACTAGGATTTATCATTAACTAACCCCAAGATTCAGAGAAGCCACTTTATAATTAACAAATGCTTTGATGTTGTTCCAATTTAAAGTAACCATTGACGTTATGAATTTGATTTCAGTCAGAGCTCACCTGCAAAGCAGCTTCAATTATATTCCCCATCGAGAAACTGGGTGCTTGTGTTGTCTTTGGGGTTTTTGCTGACCACTGGTGCTTTAGGTGCAGAAACATTCATTCTGGTCTCCAGGAAACCCCTAGGAAAGCCTTCCATCAAAGCATTTTAGTCAAACAGGAACTGTCCTGGTGGATGAGGGCCACCATTGTACTCTGAAACATTCCTCATCAAATGCAACCAACTGAGGTCACCCAACACATAGATGCAACATTGGCCAGTTCAGGAAATCATCTGAATCATCATATTGGCCCCCGGGACACTTTTTTAGAATAACAATGTACTCACCAGTTAAATAGCCTGAAGCTTACAATCCCCAAAAAACTTCCTGGGAGTTTGAAAAACCCATTTGGAAAATCTCTGGGACAGCGTATTACCTGAGCACACATGAAAATTCCCATTGGACCTGCATTTCTTGTTGAGGTTAAGAAGACCTTTGCTGGTGCATTGGGAAGAAGAGGACAGTTACCACGGGCAGAATGTTACAGCGCCACCCCCTCTCCTCCGCCCACGCCCGAGTGTGGGTTGGCAGGCAGGGAGGGGCCTGTAAAATTGGATAAAAATTGACGCCATGCCACGGGCGCCATTTGCAGCACTTACTCACCCGACCCTGCTACAATTTTACAAATGGTGAGTGAAATGTCAGGAGGCCCTCCAACATGTGGGTCAATTGAGGCCCTTAAGTGGTCAATTAATGGCCATTCAAGGTCCCCTTCCCACCGCCGCTGGGATTTAACTCATGGCAGCAGGAGGCCTGCGCCTAGTATTCAGCCCGCCATGTTTCACTGGGTAAGCTGGTGGCCAGTCAAGGAGTTGTCTCCTTTAAGGGCCACCTGTTGAAGGTTACCTCCCACCCAGCAAGGTCTTCCACACCCGCATTTTCCTTCCTCTCCTGCATTGATTACCCCAGCCTCCCACCTGCCTAACCCCTGCCAGTCATATCTTGGCGAGACCCTAGACTTTAAAGTCTGGCTCCATCACAGCGTGCTTCTCTCCAGGACTGCACCTGTCCCAGCAGTGGCTACTGCTCCCAATTGATTAATTGGCAGTTCTTGGAGGCAGAACTCCCACCCCAATGCAGGCAGTAGGTCCAACCCAAACCAATTAGTGGCCTGATAGCTGTTAAATGGCTGCGGGGCGAGCCCCTGAATTTAGTCCCATGGCTGAACTTTCTGTCCAGTTTTCACCCACCTATATTCAATTGTGTAAATTCATGATCAAATTGATTCTCATCATCTATACGTTTGTGATGGATGATCCATAATGTAGAGAAATACATTTTCTTTGCCTTGCCCACTCTTCCCCTCTTTCTTTTATCATGAAAATGACGTGGTTGGAAAACAAGGTCTATCTTTGTTTCATAATATTGCCCGTCTCTGCCCTGCATCAACTTATCCGCTGCAGAAACCCTTGTCCATGCCTTTTTCACTTCAAGATTTGATTGTACCAATGCTCTTCTGGACAGCCCCTGATCTTCCACCCTTCATAAACATGAGCTCTGTCCAGCAATACCTCTAATTTAAAATTCTCTTCCTTGTTTTCCAATTCCTCATTGACCTCGGCCCTCTTTTTCCCCCTAACCTCTTCCGGCACCACAACCCTCCAATACCTATGTGCTTCTCCAAATTCTGGCCTCTTGTTCATTCCCCACTTCCTTTGCCCCGCCATCAGTGGTCATCCCTTTAGCTGGCTAGACCCTAAGCTCTGGAATTCCCTCCCTAAACCTCTCTGCCTTTCTCCCTTCCTTTAAAACCCTCCTAAAAAGCTATTTCTTTGACTAAGTTTTTGGTCATCTGCCCTAATATCTCCTGTCTTGCTGTCTGATAACACTCTTATGAAATGTCTTGGGATGTTTTACTATGTAAAAGCACTTTATAAAAACCAGTTGTTCTTGTTCTTCTTCATCTCTTCCTCTGATGTCCCAGAAATTTCCTACAGTGGCAGGAATTGAGGATTTTCTGGTGAATGGGTTGCCTTTTTGGAGCTCTGTTTAAGGGTTAACGTTTCTCAGAGAAATACATCAGTATACTTACTTTTTGCGGTTTATTCAGCCATGTGATTCCAATTGCAACAGTCATGAGCTCGGAAATTACTGTTGGTTATCTTAGCGTACAGATGCTCAATTTATTCCTCTAAATTCCCACTGTTTTACTGAAAGCAGTAACTAGACAGATTATTGACCTGAAAGTGTTAAGTTTTCATCCACTAATATCACTAACAGTCATTTCTAGGCTTTAGCGCACACTCGGACAGGTATAACCCGTCCTTAGGGTTACCAGATTGTCCCGGAGTCCCCTAGAATGGAAGATTAATCCGCAGGACATGTTGCGAGGAACCCTGGAGAAAAGATGATAAGGGTGTTGAAGAAGATTGTGTGTTTTTTCATTTTCTTTGAACACTTCTTTCTAATAGTTTATACAGGAATTAGAGATGGAAAAAAGGCTGTTTGACTGAGAGCCAAGAATCAGCCAATTTGCTTTCCATTGCTGTGTAAAGACGGTGTGCCAAGAAGTTAGACATACATAAAAACATAAGAAAAGGAGTAGACCATATAGCCTGTCAAGGCTGTTTCACCATTCAATACAATCATGGCAGATCTTGGGATTCAACTCCACTTTCCTGTCTGCTCCTATCCCTTGATTCCCTGAGAGACTAAAATCCATCTATCTCAGCCTTAAATATAATTAATGATGGCACATCCACAACTCTTTGGGATAGAGGATTCCAGGACTCACGACCCTTTGAGTGAAAAAATTTCTCCTGATCTCAATCCTAAATGGTTGACCACTTATTTACTGTGCCCCTGTGTTCTAGATTCATCAGCCAGGGGAAACAATCTCATCATCTACCCTGTCAAACCCCTCCACAATCTTGAATGTTTCAATGAGATCGCTTCCCATTCTTCTAAACTCCAGAGGATATAGACCCGATTCCCTCATCGCGCAACAACCCTCTCATCTCAGGGACCAACCTAGTGAATCTCCAATACAAGTATATGCTTCCCTAAATATGAAGACCAAAATTGAACACAGTATTCCTGGGGCAGAATTTAAATGGAGGCGACAGGGGTCTTAGCTGCTGGATGGAGAACCAGTGGGAGCCCCATGTCACCTCTTTTAGGGAAGGCCCGCCAAATTAAGTGTCACTCAGGGTCCTGACAGGCCAGCAGTGGGCCTTCCCTGGGTTCAAAGATCGCGGAGGGGCGGAGGTCCCAGCCAATCAGAGACCAGCAGCTCTTCTGCACTCAGCAGCGCTAGCTGCTGCCAGAACCACACTCAGGCGCAGCTGAGTGATGTCGGGAGGAGGGTCGCAAGATGGGGGTCGGCGGGAGGGGGTTTGAGGGGTTTCGGCAGCAAGGGCAAGAGGGTGTCTCTCAGCAGCCCCCCCACCCCCACCCCCTTCCCGATGCCGGGTCCTCTGATCAGGCACTGTGCTTTCAAATAAGGGACCTTCCCTGGGAGCCTGCAAGCAAACATGTCGAAGTTTGCTTCTCATGCTCCCTGCATGATGAGCCTCCTGCTCGCCACTTGGTTAATACCAGTGCCAGTGGGATGAGGCCCTTAAGTGGGCATTAATTGGCCATTTCAGGACCTCAATCGGCAGCGGGGCAGGAAAGCCATTCATGAGGTCCCCACCGGCCACCCTCCCACCCGATCAAATGCTACCCAAGCCACCAAACTTGCCATGGCAGAGGGAATTGCATCCCTTTGCAGGTATGGTCTCCCCAAAGCCCCGTATGATTGTAGCAAGACTTCTTTATTCTCGTACTCCAATCCCCTTGCACTAAAGGCCAACACGCCATTTGCTTTCTGAATTGTTTGCTCTACCTGCACTTTTTGTGTTGTGGGATAAAAGGGAGGGAAGAACTTGAAACAATCACAATGACCAGGGAAATGGTATTGGGAAAACCATTAGAGCTAAAGGCTGACAAGTCGCCTGCGCCTGATGGCCTACATCCTGTGGTCTTAAAAGAATTGGCTGTGGAGATAGTGGATGCATTGATTGTAATGTTCCAAAATTCCCTAGATTCTGGAAAGGTCCCAGCTGATTGGAAAATTGCAGATGTAACACCTCTATTCAAGGAAGGAAAGAGACAGAAAGCAAGAACTTACAGGCCAGTTGGCCTAACATCTGTCATAGGAAAGATACTAGAGTCTATTATTAAGGAGGCTATAGCAGGACATTTAGAAAATCATAATAAAATCAGGCAGAGTCAACATGGTTTTGTGAAAGATAAATCGTGTCTGATTAATTTATTAAAGTTCTTTGAGGATGTAGGCAATCAATAAGGTGCCACATCAAAGGTTACTACACAAAATAAGAGCTCATGATGTAGCAGGTAACATATTAGCATGGATAGAAGATTGGTTAGCTAACAGGAAACAGAGGGTAGGGATAAATCGGTCATTCTGGGATTGACAGGCTGTAACTAGTGGAGCACCATAGGGATCAGTGCTGGGTCCTGAACTTTTTATAATCTGCAACAATGAATTCGCTGAAGGGACCAAATGTATGGTAGATAAATTTGCAGATGACCTAAAGGTAAGTAAGAAAATACGTTTTCAAGAGGACATAAGCAGTTTACAAAGAGATAACACATTCCAAACCCTTGACCTGTACCATCTAGAAGGACAAGGGCAGCAGATGCATGGGAACACCACCACCTGCATGTTCACCTCCAAGCTACATACTATCCTGACTTGGAAATATATCGCCGTTCCTCCACTGTCACTGGGTCAAAATCCTGGAACTCCCTTCCTAACAGCACTGTGGGTGTACCTACACCACATGGACTGCAGCGGTTCAAGAAGGCAGCTCACCACTACCTTCTCAAGGGCAATTAGGGATGGGTAATAATTGCTGGCCTAGAGGTTTGCTTCTCATGCTCCCTGCATGATGAGCCTCCTGCTCGCCACTTGGTTAATACCAGTGCCAATGGGATGAGGCCCTTAAGTGGGCATTAATTGGCCATTTCAGGACCTCAATCGGCAGCAGGGCAGGAAAGCCATTCATGAGGTCCCCACCGGCCACCCTCCCACCCAATCAAATGCTACCCAAGCCACCAAACTTGCATCCCATGAATGAACAAAAAGAAATAGGTTGAGTGGGCAAAAACTTGGCAAATGGAGTATAATATGGGAAAATGTGAAATTGTCCACTTGAGAGAGACTGCAGAACTTGGTGATACAGAGAGATCTGGGTGTCCTGGTACATGATCACAACAAATTAACATGCAGGTACAGCAAGCGATTAAGAAGGCAAATGGAATGTTGGCACTCATTGCAAGGGAAATCAAGTATAAAAGTATAGAAGTGTTGCTATATCTGTTCAGGGCCTTAGTGAGAACACATCTGGAGTTTTGGCCTCCTTACTCAAGAATGGATGTAATTGCATTAGACGCAGTTCATAAAAGGTTTACTTGACTGATTCCTGGGATGAAGGCATTAACTTGTGAGGAAAAGGTGCACAGGTTGGGCCTATTTACTCCATTGGAGTTTGGAAGAATAAGAGGTGACCTTATTGAAACATGAAAGATTCTGAGGGAACTTGACAGAGGATGGGGAACACAGAAAAATCTGAAGAAGGGTCATACAGACTCAAAACGTTAATGCGGTTTCTGTCTCCACAGATCCCGCTAGACCTGCTGAGCTTTTCCAGCATTTTCTGTTTTTGTTTCAGATTTCCAGCATCTGCAGTATTTTGCTTTTAAAAATTAAGGGATCCTCCATTTAAGATGGATGAGGAGATTTTTTTTTTCTGTCAAAGGGTCGTGAGTCTGTGGAATTCTCTTCCCCAGGCAGCATTGGAGGCTGGGTCATTGAATATATTCAAGGCTGAGTTAGATGGATTTTTGATTGAGAAGGGAGCCAAGGCTTCTTGGGGGGCAGGCAGAAAAGTGGAACTGAGGTCACAATCAAATCAGCCATGATCCTATCGAATGGCAGAGCAGGCATGAGGGGCGAAATACCATACACCTGCTGCTAGTTCTTGTGTTCTTGGGTGTTCTTTGTATGAGTACACCCAAGTGTCTATGAAAATCAACATTTACAAACTTCACATCTGTTAAAAAATATTCTGCTTTTCTATTCTTACAACCAAAATAAATAACTGCACACTTACAGCCGGAATAGGCCACTCAGCCCCTCGAGCCTGCTCTGCCATTCAATAAGATCATGGCTGATCTGAATTTAACCTCAACCCCACATTCCTGCCTACCCAAGATAACCTTTCACCCCCTTGTTAATCAAGAATCTATCTAGCTGTGCCTTAAAAATATTCAAAGACTCTGCTTCCACTGCCTTTTGAGGAAGAGAGTTCCAAAGACTCACAACCCTCTGAGAGAAAAAAATTTCTCATCATCTCTGTCTTAAATGAGCCACCCCTTATTTTTAAACAATGACCCCTAGTTCTAGATTCTCCCACAAGAGGAAACATCCTCTCCACATCCACCCTGTCAAGACCCCTCAGGATCCTAAAAGGTTTCAATTAAGTTGCCTCTTACTCTTCTAAACTCCAGTGGATACAAGCTTAACCTGTCCAGCCTTTCCTCACAGGACAACCATCCATTCCTGGTATTAGTCTAGTAAACCTTCTCTAAACTGCTTCTAATGTATTTACATCTTTTTTTAAATAAGGAGGCCAGTACTGTACACAATACTCCAGATGTGGTGTCACCAATGCCCTATACAACTGTAGCATAACCTCCCTACTTCTGTAATCAATTCTGCTCGCAATAAATGATAACATTCTATTAGCTTTCCTGGTGACCTGCTGTACCTGCATACTAACCTTTTGTGATTCATGCACTAGGACACCCAGATCCCTCTGAATCTCAAAGCTCTGCAATTTTGTCACATCCTGCCAACCAGAAAAAGACCCATTTATGCCAACTCTCTGCTTCCTGTTAGCCAGCCAATCATCCATCCATGCCAATATATCACCCCCTACACCGTGAGCTTTTATTTTCTACAATAACTTTGATGTGGCACTTTACCAAATGCCTTCTGGAAATCTAAGTACAGTACATCCACCAGTTCCCCTTTACATGTAGCACATGTTATTCCTTCAAAGAACTCCAATAAATTAGTCAAACGTGATTTCCCTTTTACAATATCATGTTGACTCTGCCTGATTGCCTTGAACATTTCTAAGTGCCCTGCTATAACATCTTTAATAATAGCTTCTAACATTTTCCCTATGACAGATGTTAGGTTAACTGGCCTATAGTTTCCTGCTTTCTGTCTCCCTTCCTTTTTGAATAAAGGAGTTATATTTGCTATTTTCCGATCTAATGGAACCTTCACTGAATCCAGGGAGTTTTGGAAAATTAAAACCAGTGCATCAACCATCTCACTAGCCACTTCTTTCAAGGCCTTAGGATGAAATCCATCCGAACCTGGGGATTTGTCAGCCTGCAGCCCCAACAATTTGCTCAATACCACTTCCCTGGTGATTGTAATTTTCCCGACTTCCTCCCTCCCATCCATTTCCTGATTTACAGCTACTTCCAGGATGTTACTTGCGTCCTCTATAGTGAAGACCAAAGCAAAATACCTGTTTAATTCATCCACCATTTCCCTACTTTCCATTATCAATTCCCCAGATGCACTCTCTATAGGACCAATGCTCACTTTATTAACTCTTTTCTTATTTAAATATCTATAGAAACTCTTACTATCTGTCTTTATATTACTAGCTAGCTTTCTCTCATACTCTCATTTTTCCCTCCTTATTATTCTTTTTGTCCTTCTTTGTTGTTCTTTATATTCTTTCCAATCTTCTGACTTGCCAGCCGTCTTTGCACAATTATATGCCTTTTCTTTAAGTTTGATACTGTCTTTAACTTTTTAGTTAACCACGGATGGTGGACCCTCCCCTTGGATTCTTTCTTTCTCATTGGAATGTATCTGT
This sequence comes from Cetorhinus maximus, assembly GCF_964194155.1. Taxonomy (NCBI): domain Eukaryota; kingdom Metazoa; phylum Chordata; class Chondrichthyes; order Lamniformes; family Cetorhinidae; genus Cetorhinus; species Cetorhinus maximus. The sequence goes on from NC_135896.1 coordinate 75,148,867, forward strand.
TCTGTGTATTTTGAAATATCCCTTTAAATGTCTGCCACTGAACTTCTATTGACATATCCCTTAACCTCATTTGCCAGTTCACCTTAGTTCACCTGTGCTTTCATGCCTTCATAATTAAGTTTAAGTTTAAAATACTAGTCTTGGATGCACTCATTTCTCCCTCAAAATGAATGTAAAATTCAACTGTGTTATGATCGCTGCTACCTAAGGGTGCCTTCACTAGGAGGTTATCAATTAATCCTATCTCATTGCTCAATACCAGGTCTAGTATAGCCTACTCTCTGGTTGGCTCCAGAACATGCTGTTCTAAGAAACTATCCTGAAAACATTCTATGAACTCCTCATCTACGCTACCTTTGCCCATCTGATTTTTCCAGTCTATGTGTAGATTAAAATCCCCCGTGATTATTGCTGTATCTTTCTAACAAGCTCCCATTATCTCTTCTTTTATACTCTGTCCTACTGTGTAGTTACAATTAGGGCACCTGTACACCACTCGCACAAGTAACTTCTTGCCTTTATCATTCCTTGTCTCAACCCAAACCTTCTACATCCTGGTTTCCTGAACTTAGGTCATCCCTCTCTAATGTGCTAACACCATCATTAATTAACAGAGCCGCCTCCTCCACCTTTTCCTAACTTCCTGTCCTTCCTAAATGTCACATAGCCTTCAATATTCAGATCCCAATCGATGTCATCCAGTAGCCATGTCTCTTTAATGGCTTTCAGATCATGCTTATTTATTTCTGTTTGCGCTATCAGTTCATGTGTTTTGTTTCGAATGCTATGTACGTTTAGATACTGAGCCTTTAGTTTTATTCTTTTATTATTTTTGTTGCATCTAGCCTTATCTGCTGATTTACTCTTAGATTTGTACTCTCTGTCCCTTCCTGTCACAGGCTGTTTATCATTTCCCATATTAATACCTGTCTCTCTTGTCTTGTCTCTACTCTTTGGTTTATCACATCTTCCAAAATTTGATCCGTTGCCCCCACTATTCAGTTTAGAACCCTCTCTACTTCCCTAGTTATGTAGCTCGTGAGGACACCAGCCCCATCGTGGTTCAGGTGTAGACTGTCCCAAAGGTACAGATCCCACTTTCCCCAATACTGGTGCCAGTGCCCCATGAACTGGAACCCACTTCTCCCACACCAGTCTTTGAGCCATGCATTCATTTCTCTAATCTTATTCGTCCTATGCCAATTTGCACGTAGTTCAGATAATAATGCAGAAATGATCACCTTTAAGTTTCTGCTTTTTAATTTGGTGCCTAGCTCATCATAATTACTTTGCAGAGCCTCCTCCTTCATCCTGCCTATGCCATTGGTACCTACACGGACCACGGCCACTGGATCCTCCCCCTCCTATTCCAAGTTCCTCTCCAGCCCTGAGCAGATGTCCTGAACCCTGGCACTGGGCAGGCAACACAGCCACCTAGACTCTCACTCTTTGCTACAGAGAACAGTGTCAATCCCCCTTACTATACTGTCCCCTACTACCAATATGTTCCTTTTTCCTCCCCCACTTGGATGGCTTCCTGTACCATGGTGCCATGGTCAGTTTTCTCATCCACCCTGGAGCCCCCACTCTCATCCAAACAAGCTGAGAGTACCTCAGACCTGTTGGACAATTGCAGAGGCACACAGTCCTGCACTCCTGCCCTCTGGGTCCCCTTATCTGCCTCACTTGCAGTCACACCCTCCTGTGCCTGGCCACTGACCACATCAGAAGACGCTATCCTAAGTGGTGTGACTGCCTCCTGGCATAAAGCATCCAGGTAACCTTTTCCCTCTCTGATGTGTTGCCGAGTCTGCAGCTCAGCCTCCAGCTCAATGACTCTGAGCATTGCTTAAGTTCCTCAAGCCGCAAACACTTTCTGCAGATGTGTTTGCCCTGGATCACAATGTTATCCAGGTGCAGCCACATGCTACAGCCTTTGCACATCACCTGTCCTGCCATCCTTAATATGTTTTAAATAATTATTTAATTATATTAATCACTTATTTATGTTGCTTTCTTACATATTTTAATAACTTTACCACCAAATTGTGAACTATTTTAAACCTTAGGGATAGAATAGAACTTACCCACTTACCAGATACTCACCAGTTAGCTCCTTTCCCTGCAGTAGAGCAAGAACCAATTTCTGTGGGGTGAGAAAGATAGAAAGAGGAAACGAACACCTCCTTCACCCCCCTTCACCAAACTCCCCTCTCACCAACCTCCAAGTCTTCACTCAGTTAGTCGGCTGTGCTCCGTTTGCTCTTCCCCACGTTATACTCCATCAGTCACTTTGTTGCCCACTCACTTGTCTATATCTCTTTGCAGCATCTCTGTGTCCTCCTCACAGCTCATATTTCTACCTAGATTTGTATAATCAGATTCATTACCTTTTGTCTCTTCATCTAAGTCATTAATATAGATGGGTAACTAGCTGTGGCCCCAGCGCCGATCCCTACCACACTCCATTAGTCACATTGTTCTAACTTGAAAATGTCCCAGTTATTCCTACTCTCTGCTTTCTGTTCATAACCAATCCTCTAACCATGCTAATGTATCACTCCCAAATCCACGAGCCCTTATTTTGTGTATTAACCTTTTGTCCTTTTGTGTGGCACTTTATTGAATGCCTTTTGGAAATCCAAGTATACTACATCTACCGGTTCCCCTTTGTCTACCCTACTGGTTACACCCTTACAAACTCTAATAAATTTATCAAATAGGGTTTCCCTTTTGTAAAAAAAACATCGACTTCTAATCATAGTATGCTTTAAAGAACATTGTTAAGACTTAGCAATGGACTCCAGAACTTTCCCAATGACTGATATCAGGCTAACTAGCTTGTAGTTACCTGTTTTCTCTTTCCCTCCCCTCCTTTAATAGCGGTGTTACATTTAATAACTTCCAATCTGCTGGGACCATTCCAGAATCTAGGGAATTTTGGAAAATCATAGTCAGCGCATCCAAATCTCCGTGGTCCTTGTTGTGGTTGACCAATGGCAGGAGTGTGGGGGCGGGTCACTTAGACACAGGAGGTCATGTGATGAAACCTCTGGGCCAGAATTTTACGTTTGGTGTGCGGGCGCACGCTTAACATGCCCGAGCGTAATATGATGCGCGATGAAGAAGGAGGCGCGCCCGCCATTTATTAACGGGCTGGTTAAGGCATTTGAGACACCAGTGGTCCCAGAGTTTACAAAGCCTGTGCGATTTTCAGGGCATCGCACGGGCACAACGGGTTGGCGGGATAAGAGGGATGAATGGGCTTGCTAATGCGAGTTGTTTGTACTTTAGCTTATAAGTTGCTGCTGCTTTCTTGTGTGAACAGGACATCTTCATTTCACTTCAGAGTTGCTTTGACAGAAATAAGAGGCTTCAGTTCAGGACTCTGGAGGAGTCATAACACTTGGGTCCTTACAGGTATCAGACAGCCTTCCCTTACCCTGGTAATGGGGATTGTGGTCTCTGCTGGAGGCACCTCCTCTGAGGAGAAAGAGAGGATCAGAAGGGGAAGGAGGCCAGGAGTTCATATTCAGCCTCCAGGGGAGCGACCCATGGGAGGAAGTGCAGGCACAAGGGACGCAGGGCCAACAGGAAGTCCAAGGCGGAAGGTTCGCAGAAGATACCACTATCCTGCTGCCAGGGTTTATAGGCAGCGATGCAGCTACCTCAATATGTCTGAGGTGCAATACCAAAGGAGGCTCTCAAGGGAGACAGTGACCTCCATCTGTCAGATGATCGATGCCTGGCATACATAATACAAATTAAATTGATAGGTGTTATCCATCACGCCAATCAACTTTAATGTAAAAGTGGGGGAAAACATATCACCAGTGTTAAGCCCGTGTTGTGCTTAAGGTGCTTTAAGTTTTCGCTCGCGGGTGCTACATCTAGGTGCTCCCCCCTCGCTAGCACTGGCATTGGAGACAGCCTGCTCACTTTGCTGTCCTGTTGGCCTTGATGACCTTGATGGGCGTCCTCTGGCCCGTGGAACCTGTGCTGGCCTTCCCTGGGAAGGAGTGGCCAGTGCCATGGCTGGCATCTCTCCAGTCGCCGCAGCCTCTTCAGATGCCATGGTCACAAGCAGAGGGGCAGAGGAGATGCTGCCATCATCCGGAGCACTCAGAGGAGCCCGCAGAGATGACAGCCAGCTCATGCGCTAACATGAGGTCGTTTTGGTCCTCCCTGCTCACCATTAATGGATGGGCACCTAGCTGGACCTAGATGGGTGCCCAACCCATCTCCCACACTGACAGTGACCACCTGAGGTCATTGCTGGTGTGAGGACTTACAGGTGTGAGCACATCCCTAGGAAACCCTAATTCAGCTCCTGGTGGAGCCTCTCCATGAGAGTTTCCATTCTCCATGGAGGAGGCAGTGCCTCGGCTATGGGGGTCACCCCATTGCTCACGCTCCGCAGGGACTCTTCCACAACGGACACCATGGCACGCATTCCCTCATGTATCTCCGCCAGATCTTCCCGCATACCCTGCTGGACTTCCAGCATCTGCTGCCTCAGGGATGACTCCAGAGGCCCATCATCAGCCACCAACTGAGCATGTTCCTGGTCCCCAGCAGTCCTCCGACTGCCGGCACCCTGGGCACACTCTGCCTCTGCCTGCACCCCAAGTGAGTGTGAAGTGCCCTCACCGATGTGCACCGAGATACTAGCTGCCGATGTAATGCTCACCGAGGTGCTGGTCTCTGCGCTGGTGCCTGCTTGGCTGAGAGTGTGTGACGCAGGCACATTGTGATGGTTGCTGTCCTCTGGGGTCAGTGGTAGGCCTTCAGGCTCCTCACCTCGATGGGCTGCTGGTGAGCCTGAAAGGAAGAACAAGGATATGTCATTAGTTGATGTCATTACACTGTTATTGTGCATGCCTGGCACCCGGGTCAGGGTGACCTCGACTTTCCATTGTCAATGGAGATTCCGTGTTCGAGGCTCACATCAATATAGAGACTACAGTGGAATGGTTGCTATTACAGACATTCTGACCTCAGTGCACTGCACCCTTACCTCCCTGTAGCACCCCAACCTCACCGCGGCCAGTTGACGGAGGTGCATGGTGCCTCTCCAGCTCCAGGGCCTCGTGCTCAAGTTAGGATGAGTAGGTGGGGCAGTCCACTGTCAGTCCGCAACCTCTTGGCATTGTATTGGGATGTTATAGGAGAACTGAAAAGACAGAGGAGCATTGATTAGTCCACCCTGTACCTGCACTGCCATTGTAGCCTGGCCAACCCCACCTGAGGAACACCTCGCAGGGCTCAGCTAATTCGTGACCCTGGAGCCACAAAACAATTATCCCAAGTGGCCAGAGCTCACCCCCTTGCCCAGATGCTGCCTTATTGATATTTGCCACTCACACTCTAAGACCTGAGCCTCTGAGGGGGGTGGGGGGAGGTGTGGGCTGTGGGCAGCTCCTAACTGCTGTGCTAAGTGACCCATGCCAACACGGTACTCACCCTTCCCGATCGCAGGAGATCATTGAAAAGCTTATGGCACTGCACCCATGTGTGCCTCACCACATCATGGGAGCTCACCCTGGATGCCATCTCCTCCCAGGCATTTTTGGTGAGGTGGGGGGGGTCTCCTCCTCCTCCCATCCCTGGGCACAAGGATCTCTCTCCGTGTGGCCACCTCCCTCAGGAGGGCAGTGAGACACTCATCAGAAAAACGCGGGGCCGACTGCCCCGCCGACCTGCCCTCCCGCCTGCCTTGTCCACCCGTTACGATCTCCATCACGGGGTGCAAGTGCTTCACTGGCAGCCTTCAAATGGCTGCTGCAGCTCTTTTGACCCAGCGGACATTGAGCTTCCGCCCCCGCCCACCCCTTCTAGTTGTTGCCGCTGTCGCATCTTACATTGGGCAGGCTTTAATTGGCCCGCCCGCGTAAAATTGCGGTGCAGAGCCGATTGCGGGCGGTGGTCGACTTCCCGAATGCCCCTGCCCACTCCCGCATATTGAACGTAAAATTCTGGCCCTGGAGTACATCCAGCCAACAGTAGCCTACCTGCCCCTCATGCTATCAAATATTTTCAATATCTTTGATCTTAGTTTGTTAGGATGTCATAAGGTCACTAATGCTACTTTTCATATGGTCATAAGCGTCTAGAAGCATTCTTGCTAGTTCAGCTCCAGGAACCTGAAAAACACTTTTCCCACTTGGTTTCCCAACCGTAGTCTGTTCTCAGTGAATTAATTTGCCTTTTATGACTCTTGCCTTTTACAGTCTGAAGTGTCTTGCCTGGAATGCCATGATTTTGCTGGCTCTCGATTCTATTAAAAGGAGTTTGTGACATTCAAGCTTTGGTCAATGATTGCGCAAAATCTGAAGAGGTGCAAGTTATCCTTAAACCTAGGTCCAAATTTCTCCTTCATTTTGCTCCAATCAGTCAATCAATCAAAACCTTTATTTTTTGTCTTTTTATTATGAATAATTGACCAAGAGTTTGACTATATCCCTCCAGATGCATCTGTGCTGACATTGACTTCATTAAGATAAACTGACCCTTTCTTTGTCCCATATAAGTAAGAAGAACTATGTAATATGTAACCTCTGAACAAGCATTCCCAGCTTGATAGTGCAATATATCACCATATGCTATTAACTAGTGGACAGACATACCTCTATTCAAATTTAAGATCCTATTAACAGTCACCTCATCCATTGTTCTACATTTCCTTTCCATTTAAAGTATGTGAAGAAGCAATCTGACCAACCATTCATCCATTGCTAAACTGTTCTTTCTGGATCTGGATGTTCAGTGACCCCTGAATAGAGTAATTTAAACTTTCTTCTGCTCCCTTTGAAGCATAATTTCAATTTCTCCCTTATATTTTTAAGCATCAACCTATCATTGCTATGTGGGATTATTTGGTTTCCTTGTTGACCATCCCAGTAGATTAGGTTTTTGATAATTGACCAACTCTACATGTATGAAGGACCCAGGTGTGACAGCTTTTGTTAACCAAAGGAAGGCTTTCTATATGCGGGCTCTACATTTCCAATCCATCTCATTAGGAAACCCAAGACTGGAAAAAGCCTTCCAAAAATCTGGTTGTGTGCAGGCTGAGCCCAAACTTCAGGCTTCTCCTTCAGAGGCAAATCATTTACTTTTATTTGGTACTCTAACCCTCAATTAGGTGACAACTCGTCAAAAGCATCCACTAAACATTTTTTATAGATTGAAATACATTTTCATTCTAAATGTGTTTGATAGCTAGTATCAGCGTGCTCTGACACAGCTCATGAATCTGGACAGCGTTGCAATGAAGAAATTGTAAATATTGCAGCAACTTAAAGGGCAGCAGCAGTGCAAAGACATTATAAAGGATAGCAATAATTCAAGGACATCCATCATAAAGTGTTTTACCTTAGAAAACTAGATGTTGAAGGATAGAATTGGAGCAATCTTTATACATTTTTATAAGTTTTTATTTACAGATATACACATTACAAGCATATACCTCCTAACCCAATAACCAGTTTCAGTCTGTTCCAATTCATAGTGACACAAATAAATCCCCAGTCAGTGTCCACCACCTGAATACAATTAAATACAATTAATTTACAATTAATAGATTCCTTTCTCTCTCCTTAAATAAAATTCATGGTTTATATATAGAACCAAAATTTCAAAACAAACTAAATAAAAGATCTCATATTCTGTACAATGCATCACATTGTGAGACAATCCTTCTCCAGGACCACTAATAATTTCTTCTTACACGCATTTCTTTTTGTAAAACAAGCTAACATTGCATCTACCCATTTACTTTTAGAGATGTCCTCTCCAGCATGTCTTTCAAGCCAGTAAGGTAAACCCATAACTTTTTTTTCACTCACACTTTTAGTAGAGCGTATATTATCCCACGATTAATGATTATCTACATAACATTTAAAGGGTATACTATTATCAGTATGTCTATTGTACTGAATCTCACTTAAAATATTTGACAAATAGAATCCCATATCCACTGCCTCTACAACACCCAGTGTTTCAGCAGCCAGAGTACTTTTAACAGCCCTGTTTATTTTCTTAGCTTCCCAAACTAAAAGATAAAATCCCCCATTTTTACCCATCAGAAATGCTATGAAACCAGCTACACTAGAATACCCATCAGGAAGTCTAGCAGTCGAAGCATTGCAGAAAATGACCCATTTCATGTTCCTTTGATGGCCTAAGGATGGCAATTTAAGTACACATTATCCAGATTTAATGTTTTTAATGTTTTATTTCCTCTTAAAACACTCTCAACTTTTGACCGTTTCTTCATAATACTCAACTCCAACACATCAAAACTAGTATTTGGTTTTGTGTGAGTGCACAGCCAGTTGAATTGACCAACAAAGTTTTGCATTTGTTCTATCTCTAATTTAGATATAACACCATCTTTCTGTGATGATCTAGTACTACTAACTAGGATAGGAAAAACGCTCACTAAATAGGATTGCTGATTTAAAGTTATTCGCGACCTACTTTAGTTAATATATTTAAAAGCCCCACAAGCCTGACTTTCCAAAAGCAATTGTCTTATCGCGCGCCATTTCAAGTTTTATTTGTGCTTTTTTCATAGAAGGTTCACTCAATAGCATAGATATCTAACTAGATATACCTCAGTACTTATAAAATGACTATTCCAGCTACTTTACATGGAATTATAACTCTCTGTAGTGACCTAAATGTGTTGTCATCAGCAAAGTAATGATGTACTTACTTGAGCAGATGACCTGGGTGGAATTGGGAATGCCAGAAAGGAGATAAATTGAGGCCCTGGCATTTAACTGAAGCAGTAGCGTTCCAGGGCCCCCTTGAGTTTGGAAAAAAAAGTCGGGGGCGGGGGGGGGGGGAAAGAAAAGAAAATCAAACAGTGACATCACAGGAAAGTCATGAGTTGATTGGCTGGTGAGTATTGCTGCTGTGCCTCCCTTTCTTCAATGTTAGGGACTGATTTTAAGCCAACAGGAGGGAAGGGAGTAACTGGTGAATCTTATCTTTTATTTTTAAAGTAAAATTCTTCACTATTATTAAGGGTTCTTAGTATTCATAAATTTGTTAGTATTAGTAAAGGTTTAGTAATGGTAGTAAGGTTTATTAGCAATTGCAAGGTTTATTATCTAACTGATGCAGTAATGGCAGGACTACTCCAACCTCTAGAGTGCATATCATGCGCTAAGTGGGGACTTCAGGATGCTTCCCATGTCCTGGATAACCATTTGTGAAGGAAGTGACATCAGTTGTAGCAGCTTGAGCTCTGGGCTTTGGAGCTTGACCAGCAGCTGGCATCACTGTGGTGCATCCGTGAAGCTGAGAGCTCATGGATAGCACATTTATGGATGTGGTCACCCTGAAGTTTAAGAGTATGCAGGGAGAGAGGGAATAGGTGACCACCAGATAGTCAATAGAAATGGGCAAGGAGTGCAGAAGGCCCCTGAGTGCCTCCAACTCTCCAACCAATATTCAGTTCTGATTACTGATGAGAGTGAAGGTTCATTTGGGGAGTGCAGCCAGAGCCAAGTCCATGGTACCACAGGTGGCTCGGCTGTACAGTGGGGGTATAAAGGAGATTGGAAGAGCAATATTGATAGGAGATTCAATGGTTATGAGAATAGACAGGCATTGGCTACAGACATGAATCCAAGGCAGTGTGTTGCCTCCTTGGTGCCAGGATCAAGGATGCCACTGAAAGGCTGCAGAGCACCCAAAGTGGAATGGGTGAGCAGCCAGCAGCTGTGGTCCACATTGGCATGAGTGACATAGGCAGAAAGAGAAATGTGGTCCTGCAGTCAGAATTTAAGGACCTAGGTAGGAAATTAGCAAGCAGGACCTCAAAAGTAGTAATCTCTAGATTACTGACAGTACCACATGGAAGTGGGTATAGAAATAAGAGAATAAAGCAGATGAATGCATGGTTGGAAAGATGGTGCAGGATAGAGGGCTTTAGATTCCTGGGACATTGGGATTGGCTATCGGGGAGATAGGACCTGGACAGATGAGATGGGTTGCACTTGATCAGAGCCGGGACTGAGTTCCCTGTGGGGTGACTTGCTAGTGCAATTGGGGAGGGTTTAAACTAACTTGGCAGAGGTGTTGGAATCAGGAGGTAATATCAGAGAGGAATACCGTGGTACACAGAATACTGGGAGAGACAGATAGCACTAGTATAGAGAATAGTAATTATTAGGTGGGTTCAGAGTAAGGCAGAAAGCAATAAATTTGAAATCAGGGCTACTGTGCATGTATGTAAATGCACTGAGTGTGGTAAATAAGATTGGTGAGTTACAGGCACAGATTGCCACATGGAAATATGATGCTGTGGCTATAACAGAGACCTGGCTCAAAGAAGGGCAGGATTGGGTGTTAAATATTCCTGGATACAAGGTGTTCAGGATAGATAGGAAAGGAAGGAAAGGGGGAGGGATAGCAGTATTGATTAAGGAGAACATTGCAGTGCTGCAGAGGGAGGATGTCCCAGACGGGTCAATGATAGAATCTATTTGGCTAGAGCTAAAGAACAAAAAAAGGTGCAATTACATTGTTTGATGTAGCCTATAGGCCACTAATCAGTGGGAAAGATGTAGTGGAACAAATTTGCAAGGAAATTACAGAAAGGTACATGAATAATGTAGTTATAATGGAGAACTTTAATTACCTGAATATAGACTGGGATAATGACAGTGTAAAGGGCAGAGAGGGGCAAGAGTTTCTAGTGTGTGTTCAGGGAATTTTCCAGGAGTATGTTTCCAGTCCAACGGGAAAGGAGGCACTGCTAGACCTGGTTCTTGGGAATGAGCTGGGCCAAGTCGATCAAGGGTCAGTAGGAGGACATTTAGGGGACAGTGATCATTGTATCATAAGTTTGGCTAAGGAAAAGGACAAAGAGCAATCCAGAGTAATAATTAACTGGGGAGAAAGCCAACTTCAATGGGGTAAGAATGGATCTGGGCCGAATAAATTGGAGTCAAAGGTTGGCAGGAAAAACAGTAACTAGATAATGGGTTACCTTCAAAGAAGAGGAAATTTGGACACAGCCAAGGTCACTTGGACAAATGCAGGTTAATAAGGAAAGCCAGTATGGATTTATTAATCATACTTAACCAATTTGCTGGAGTTTTTTGAAGAGGTAACAGAGACCATTGATGAGGGTAATGCTGTTGATGTGGTGTACATGGACTTCCAAAAGGCATTTGATACAGTGCCACACAACTTTGTGAGCACACTTATAGCTCATGGAATAAAAGAGACAGTAGCAACATGGATATAAAATTGGATGAGTGACAGGAAACAAAGTGCAGCAGTTAATGGATGTTTTTCAGAATGGAGGAAGATTTGTAGTGGAGTTCCCCAGGGGCCAATGTTGAGACCCTAGTTATATACTCATGATCTAGGATAGACCTTGGTGTATAGGGCACAATTTCAAAATTTGCAGATAATATAAAACTTGGAAGTATTGTGAACTGTGAGGAAGATAATGTAGAACTTCAAAAGGACATAGACAAATTGGTGGAATAGGTGCACAAGTGGCAGATGAAATTCAGTGTAGAGTAATATGAAGTGATTCATTTTGGTAGGAAGAACATGGAGAGACAATATAAAATAAAGAGTACAATTCAAAAGGGATGCAGGAGCAGAGGAACCTAGGCGTATATATGCATAAGTCATTGAAGGTGGCAGGGCACATTGAGAGGACGGTTAATAAAGTGAGTGGCATAGAGTACAAGAGCAAGGAAGTTATGCCAAACATATGAAATATTGGTTTGGCCTCAACCTAAGTATTGTGTACAGTTCTGGGTGCCATACTTTAGGAAAGATGTGAAGGCATTGGCGAGAGTGAAGAAAAGATTCACAAGAATGGTCCCAGGGATGAGGAACTTCAGGTCTGAAGATAGAATGGAGAAGTTAGGACTGTATTTCTTGGAAAAAAGAAGGTTGATATGAGATTTGATAGAGTTTTTCAAAATCATGAGGGGTCTAGATAGAGTAGATAGGGAGAAAATATCCCCATTGGTGGAAGGATCAAGAATGACCGGGCACAGTTTTAACATAATTGGCAAAAGAAGCAACAGAGCCATGAGGAGAAACTTTTTCACACAGCGAGTGGTTGAGATCTGGAATACACTGCCTGAGAGTGTGGTGGAGGCAAGTTTAATTGAGGCACTTAAGAGAGAATTGGATTATTATCCGAAAAGGAAGAATATGCAGGGTTACAGGGAGAAGATGGGGCAATGGCACTAGGTGAATTGCTAGTTCAGGTGCAGACACAATGGGCCGAATGGCCTCCTTCTGTCCTGTAACAATTTTGTGATTCTGTGAAGTAGTACCTTTATGCTCCTTAACCTTGCATGATCCTCATTACTTAGTGTTTTAAGATAACATTTTAATCAATCTATTCCGCATACTGTTGAAGTGCAAGCCCTAACTAGTCCTACAAAGTTAAAGGAGCTTGTGATAAAAAAAATTATCAAAGGACTAAAGCTCATTGTGTCCGGTATAATTTGTTCAGATTCGTCATTATCTTCATCCTCTTCCTCAGAATTCCCTTTGTCTTCTGTAATTTTAAGGACTCTGCCCATTTGGGCAGTTTACCACACAATGATACTTTGAATGACATCTGAAAGCACCTATTATCTGTTCCTTGGGCATCCCTGGGATTCATTTGCCCATTATTTGTGTTCCAGTTTTGATGGAGAAAGATCTCAGAGTGAGGCAGAACAAGTGGACAGCTTAAGGGAAGATGTGCAATATTTTTTGAGATTTTGGTGATGGACAGGATGTGGGTTTTGGAGCCCAGCTCAGTGTTGAGCAGCACACTGAGGTTGTGCACAATAAGGTTCTGCCTAACTAATGTTGCCAACCCGCCAGGATTTTCTGACAATCTCTGGGAATTAAATTTTAATCTCCCAGACACAGGTGTGAGAAATATAGGGGAAAAAAATCATTTGTGTATTATAAAATGTGAGTCTCTCCATTTTTTGAACTCTTGCATTTATTAGTGATAAAAATATCAGATATGGAGGAAATAGGCGGTTTAGCCAGGTAGTTTAGTTGGAGGCAGGAAGTCATGTGATGAAAACTCCAGGAATATATCCAAGCAGAATTATCTTTAGATGAACTCTCCTGTTCCCTTGCACCTCCTGCCCTCACCCTTCAATGTGGTGGAGGTTGCAGGTTTGCAAGTAGCTGCAGTTCATCCCATACATGGTACACACTGCAGCCAGGTGTATGCTGGTGGTGGAGAGAGTTGGTAACCTTAAGCCCTGAGTAGGGCAATGGAAAAAAAAGGATGGAAACTGAAGGGCGAGGTTAGAGGGTGCAGTGTATTCTGCGAACTAAGCAGGGTGCCTCAGTGTGTAAGGGAGGTCTATATCATCCACACAACCTGTCATCAGATAGACAGCCTGATAACTTGCTAGCACTTATAGACTGGGTGATGGAGCCAAGGTGAAGTTGGGAGCCACTGAGAAGTGAAGCCACTGATACAATGTGGAAGTAGAACTTAACATTCAATTCTGCATCTAATAGGATTAATTGTTCTCAAAGGCTTTGATAAAGAAAACAATTCATCCCCAAATGGTGGAAGGTTCCAAATATGACCCATTTTATTAGAGCAGGTTTACCTCAGCTAATGATGAACTAAAGCACCAGCACAGACCTTTTATGGGAAAAGGAATTTTGTCTGGAAATAGTGTTGTTATCTGGTGGGAATGCAGTGGACTGAGAAACTCTTGATAAGAATTGACGCTCGTTGGGTTTTTTCCATTACTGTGATCCAATATATAAATAGGTTCTCTTAAATGTGCAACTGAAATTCACTTGATGTTTCAGAGGCTGAAAGTGGAACCTGGACAAAGAATCAGTGCATGTGTCACAAAAACATTGCTCTAAATCTGACTGCTGTTTCTATGACATGTTACTCATCATTTTGTTGATTGTAGCTCAACGCCGTTCAATAGAAATCGCTGACTAGCGATAGGTGTTGCTAAGGTGACTCTACTTTAACCACATGAACTAATATTAATAGAAAATGCCTGACAGGCAATCCAGGTACACGTTCTTCACGTATTCTATATATATATGTATTCATTTAACATTTCCCACAATTCAGTAACTAAAGAATTAAAGCTGCCGCAGTGATCAAGAAACACTCATGCTCTCCTTTTACCAATAAACCCGCAAACATTAAAGTTCACGTGTGTATGACGTGTGAATGAGAGTATTGAGGTCACATGATCAACAGTGGTGTTTATTACTCATTTTAATTCACTAATCGGAAATGCAATTAGCCTTTTCTGTAATCTCCGTTAGCTACATCTGGCTCTTTGCTAATGTATTGGATAACACTGGGCTTGAGAGGGTAAGGTTATACCCAGAGGCTCTGAGGCAGCTGGGCTGCAACTCTCATAGAAAGGAAGAACTTGTATTTATAAAGTGTCCTTCACGACCTCAAACTGAATGAAGCCAATGAAGTAATTTGGAAGTGTAGTCACTATTATGAAGCAGGGAAATGTGGCAGAAAATTTGCGCACAGCAAGCTGCCACAAAACAGCAAAGTGACAATGGTCAGATAATGGGCTGGATTTTCATTCATGAGACAGGTAACAGGAGTCAGGAAAATTCCCAGCTTGGTCCGCCCACCTTGGGAGAAAGTGCCAAGAAAGATGGGATTTTCATTCCAGTGGGATGGGTGCAGACTGCAGTCAGGCCAGGCGATCTGGGAAAAAAGATTGGAGGCAGCCACAGGGGCTGCCGGGTGCCGAGGTGGGCTGTTTAAAGGGTCCGACTTGGTGCTATGGGACTTTATCCCCGTTATAATGGAAAAGTAAGGCCCTCTAGTCCTTGCCCCTCACATTTCCTCACCCCCACAGATTCCCCAGGCCCCATCCATGCCACTTCATGACCCCCCCCCCATTCCAAGTATGTTGCCCCACCCACCCCCTATGGCCGTTTATGGCCTCCATGGCACTTTCATGCCCATTCATCCACTATGCACTGTATAGAACCGATAAACCCTATAATGAAAGTAGGATGTGAAAAAATGCTTTAAAAAAGACACACATTGATAACTTTCAACTTTCTTAAAAAAAAAACTCCTTTTTTACTGCAGGCCAATAAAAGTATCAATCATCTAGACCCTTTAAAGTATCAGTAGCAGAGACTGTAGAAACCTCTTTATCTTGTATAAATGATCATTATGCAATTGACAGAAGAGATCAGAAAGTCAGAGCTGTCAATCAAGAAATGTTTTCCCTGGGGCTCAGTTGTTTCAGCAGTCCAATGGATTTCTGGGCTCACAGCCAAGGCTCATCATTGGATTCTTGGCTGAGAGCCCAGAAATCCATGCGAGTACTGAAACAGCTGTGCCCCATTGCTTGATTGACAGCTCTGACTCTCTGATCTCTTTTGAGGGGCTATAGGGGGTGGGTGGGTACATACTTTGGCATGGGGGAGCATGAGGAGGACCTTTTGAACTTACCTTTCAAAAGGTTCCTCATGCAGACCATGGTCCACGACCACTTGGAGATCAGATGAGCCGCCACTCTTTGAAAAGCTGGTCTGATTCCATGAAAATTATGGAGGACTAGGACATGCCATCCCCTGCAATGTGGCCAGACAGGACAAGCGTGCAGGGTGCGAGCTCATGACCTAAATCAGTCCGCACCCTTAAAAGGCTCTACTGAAAATCATAAATCCTGGAAATGTGGTCAGGAATCCCAGGATCGGGTTTCAGACACTATTTTCACCCGCTCGTGGAATCTCCCTGCTCCATGAAAATCTAGCCCAATATGTTTCAGTGGTGTTGCTTGAGGGATGAACATTGGCCAAGACATCAAGGAGAACTCGCCTACTCTTCTTCAAATAGTGGGATCTTTTACACCTACCTGAGAGGGCAGATGGGGCCTCTGTTCAATGTTTCATCTGAAAGACTGCACCTCTCACAGTGCAGCACTCCCGCAGTACCACACTTGGAGTATCAGCCTGTATTATGTGTTCAAATCTCACTCGGACTTGAACTCACAAGGGCCTGGCTCAGAGGTAAGAACGGCCCCGCTTTGCAGTAAATGGTATGTTATTAACAGGTCTAAAGACCTTTTTTTTTCACACTGTGCCTCCTGCCAATGCAAGATAATATCCATCTGCATGTGCACTTGTCCCTGCATGCACAGAAAACCATTGATGTCATTTGCAGGAGACACAATGCCGGTTGGGTCTTATTTGGATCTTGAGGCTGCTCACCCAGTTTCTGAGCCTTGCGGTGGGCAGGCAGTCCGGTCGCAGCCTCCCCGCAATTTCCGGGCATTGGAATGGGGAGGGAGGGAAGATTTCTGATCCACCCGGTGACAGCAATTCCGGATTACAACTTATATATCCTGCATTTGCAGCTCCAGTGAGAGTCCCAGGATAAGGGGAAGAGGCTCCGGATTGGGAGGTTCAGAAACTGTGGGGGGGCCGCGGCCTGACCGCCTATCCACCGTGGGGCTCAGAAACTGGGTGCAGGCTTCAGGACCCTTCCTCCTCACCCCAATCCCCGGCTCCATCCCTCCCCTCTGCCCCCACCAACTTGCAGAAGGTGGGGCTTTTTAAATCACTGTCTTTAATAGCCACTTAATAAGCATCTCTGCTGCTGGTCGCTGCCTACTCTGCCGCTCGCAGTGACGTCACCAAGTTAAATAGTACAACTGCATATACACAGCATTGGCAGCAAACACAACCTCCTTTAATTCATTCATGGGATGTGGGTGTCGCTAATAAGGCCAACACAAATGCCAGGCAAGGTCTATCTCCAACAAGAGAGAATCTAACCATTGCCCCTTGACATTCAATGGCATTACCATCGCTGAACCCCCACCATCAACACCCTGGGGGGTTACCATTGACCAGAAACTAAACTGGGCCAGCCATATTGAATGGTAGAGCAGGCTGGAACGACCTACTCCTGCTACTATTTTCTATGTTTCTTATAAATACTGCGGCTACAACTGCAGGTCAGAGGCTGGGAATCCTTTGGTGAAAAACTCATCTCCTGACTCCCCAAAGCCTGTCCACCATCTACAAGGCACAAGTCAGGAGTGTGATGGAATGCTCTGCACTTCCCTGAATGAATGCAGCTCCAATAACATTCAACACCGTCCAGGACAAGGCTGCTCCCTTCGTGGGTACCCCATCCACCAACTTAAACATTCACACTGTCCACCACCAACACACAGTGGTAGCAGTGTGTGTCATCTGTAAAATGCACTGCAGCAACTCACCAAGGTTCATTTAACAGCAACTGTACCCACTCACCTCAATATAGTGGCCTGGTAGAGAATACATGAAAATTAGCCAATAAGGTACTTGCTTTTTAGGTCTTTGTTTCAGCCACAAAATGATGATATAAACCTAAGCCAATGATGTGAGTTGTTGGCTTCCAATTGTGTAGTGGGGTAGTTGACTTATTTAACTATGGTTGAATTGAACAGCAAGTAGCTGGGTGGTGCTCAAAGAACTGGAGTGACATTGCCCTCACTGCAGCCCTTTCTCAGCATACCAAGAAAGGAGCTTTGTGCCCTTTTTGACAATGTGCTTTATTTTTAAGCTATGAAGAGCTCTGCTTTTAGCACAGTGTGATCGCTCGCCTGCCTGTTCTCAGCTTACAGCTGCTGATTGACGTAAATGTTGTCTCACAATTAAAGCTTTCAGCCTGAGTCATTATCATGCACCAAACTCAGTGATTGGCCTCTGAGACCCAATTAGGAGAGCAAGCATGAAACAGCCATCGAGATAAACAACTGGAATTTCACTTGGTCCTGCAATGTGATTAGCAGCAGGAATTTAGCAGCAATGGTTTTACAGGATCATTGGTTAAGTTTACTTCTGAGCCACGATGAACTAGTGCCCAATATATATTCAAAGGAGCAACTTGATGAGGAGGAATTTCTTCTCTCAGAGGGTAGTGAATCTGTGGAATTCTTTACTGCAGAGGGCTGTAGAGGCTGGGTTGTTAAGTATATTCAAGGCAGAGATAGACAGATTTTTAATCAGTAAGGGAATTGAAGGTTATGGGGAAAAAGCAGGAAAGTGGAGTTGAGGATTATCAGATCAGCCATGATCTCATTGGATGGCGGAGTAGACTCAATGGGCTCAATGGCCTACTTCTGCTCCTACGTCTTATGGCCTTATGGTCTCAGGAGGTTCCAAAGCACTTAACTGCAAATTAAGTAATTTTTTGAAGTGTAGTCATTGCTACAACGTGGGAAACGCAGCAGTCAATTTGCGCACAGCAAGGTCCCACAAACAGCAATGTCCAATTGTCCAGATAATCATTGGTGATGTTGACTGAGGGATAAATATCAGTTGGAACACCAGGGAGAACATCTGTGCTTTTCTTTGAATAGTGTTTTAGATCCTTTATGCCCATCTAAGAAGGCAGGCAAGGTCTTAGTTTAATGTCTGATCTGAAAGATGACATCTCTGAGAGTGCTGCACTCCCTCAGCACTGCACTGAGAATGTCACCTAGATTATGTGTCCAAATCTCTGGGATGGACTCAACCTTCTGACTCAGGTGAAATATGAATCTCCTACAGCACAGTGTAAATATCTAGTTATTATGTCCTTTTAGTAACTCTAATGGAAGGTTTTTAGATTTTATCCAACTGCATCAATTCTCCATACTCCAGGACACAACCCTTGTCCTGGCACAAAACAGCAAGAATGGGTTAAACCAGTACCATCCAATAAAAAATTATGACTAGCTCCATGTGTTGCCACGGTGACACTATTTTAACCATGTGTTCTAATTTCAGCAGCAAACACCATAAATAAAATCCAGGTAAATGCACTTTGCACATTTCTGTTTACTTAGAAATATTTTCTTGCTAGTTTCAAGAGAATGCTGCTCACCCTTGGCCCTGACATGCCCTGTGGAGATGCTTGTTGGACTTTTTCTGCTGACCTGGAATGGTCAAGATGAGCATGAGAACAGCTGCCCTCTCCATATGATGCTGGCGTTTCCATGGTGCTCAAGTCTTCCCTTTTCACCTGCGTAACACAGGTTTAATAATTAACCAATAAGCAGTGACCAAGGACGTAAAGAACACACAACAATGAGGCTGCGTTTGCTGCCAATGCGATGCATGTGCAGTTGTACCGCTTCACTCCATAATGTCATTGCGAGATCAGAACTCCCCCAACCTCAGTGTGATATTTATATAGAGCAAAACAAGGCCACACCATTTAGCCTGTTAAATAAAAACATAGGCCAGAATTTTGACGTTGGTGTGAGGGGACGGGCCCGGTACGCCGACACGTAAAATCACGCACGGTGATGTTGGGCGTGTGTCCGGACGTTACCGCGCGACATTCATATCTTTTGTTCGGCAGGCACGCACCTGAGGCGGCTGCGCGCCTGCCGAACTATCAAAGGCCTGTTCAGGCCATTAAAAAGCCAATTAAAATAATTATCAATGCTGCCCGTCCAACCTTAAGGTTGGCGGGCAGGCGATGAGCCCAAGTGGTTTTTCGGGAAACCTCATCCACAGGCAGAATGAGGTTTCCTGAAGGTTTTATTAAATAAATAAATAAATTTTGCTCAATTCATAAACATGTCCCAGCTCATGTGACACTGTCAGGTGAGGGGTCATGTGTAAATAATTTTTAGCTTTCTTGACTAAAAATTCTCAATATTTATTTAATCTCCCTGAGGTAGCTCCGTGCCTCAGGAAGATTTCTGTGGTCTTTCGTGTGCATGTGCGAAAGAGCGCAGGCTCCAACTCTCCCTCTTCCCCCCACCCACACAGGTAGTGCTCAGCACTACCGGCCGTGCATCAGGCTGGGCGAGCCTTAATTGGCCTGCCCGAACCCGCTCCCAACCGGCCCGCCCGACAGGCAGAAAATTCTGTCCATACAAATTGTCCGTAACCCCTTCACCCATTTCCTATCAGACCATCTTTCCATAGTTAACATTGCCAAGTCAGGTGGAAGTAATGGGATGCTCCAAATCTTTAGCACTTTCGATACTTGAAGATCGCATGTAAGCACCTTTATTCATCACGTCCTGAAAAGTGTTTATAACATTGAAATGTATAAATGAATCAAAGCCTATTCATATTTCTATAATAGTTCCATTGCAATGTACAATAAATCCCCAGTGATAGTTCCCTTACAATGTACAATAAAACCCCTATGATGGTTCCCTTACAATGTACAATAAATCCCCTGCACAATGATTCTAACTTGCAAACATTCATCCTCACCACGGAATAACTTGCAAAAATGTCTTCTCACTGTCAAAATGTGTGGTTTTACTTTCCAAATGTGGTTTAGCCAGGCTGACATCATTGGTTTCCTGTGCACCAGTGTACATGCACAGATGGCCATCTTAGCGGGTAACTTGCATTGGAAGGATACACAATGCAACACACACAGTCCAGGATTTTCCAGACCCGCCCACCGGAGGACTGGACGTTCTAGCCAGAAGTCAATGGACCTTTGGCTGGTCCGTCAAATTTTCTATCCCGCTGGCGACAATTCACACCGTGGGTGGGACCGGAAAATCCCAGCCACCTTTTATTATTTTGCTGTCAAACTCAAGAAAGGTTTATAGTACACATGCATAAGCAATGTGAATGAGAATTGAGATCACAATCTCCATGATGGTGTCTATTATTCATTGTTTATTTATTTAACATCCATATCTAGATTTCCAATTAGCTACATCTGGCTAGTGGCTAAGATATGGGACAGCACTGCCCTAAGAGAATGTCAGTGACTATTCAAGTTCAGTAATCTTGTTGATTACAGACTATTCCTGAGAATTTGTAGAAAATGAGCTTCCAGCAAGAGCAGGAGTTCCATTCTCTCCAAATATCATTTCCCTACAGCTTGAGAATACTTACATAATACATGTTATTCTGAGTTTGGAGGGTTATGGATAATAACAGGCATATGCTCTCATAAATTTAGTTTTGAACACTAACAGTCTGTTAGTGCTGACAGTTAATCCTAGTCAAACTGTCACATTACATTAGAAATGGCAAGTCACTGCAATCTGACTACACCAGCCGTCAATTCAGAATACCTCTGGGTATCATTAGAAATGTATAGCCTTGCAATGGTAAAAGGCAGCTCATCATATCGAGATAAATCACTGGTTTTCATGGTAGACATATCATAGATTAGGGTATACGAGAGACAGGGTTAGCTTAGAGTTATTGAGTGACAGTCACAGGTGGCTGTTGTGAGGGATCCTTACTAGTGAAATGTAAAGGGGATATGACCGAGACAATGATAAGTGAAATTAAGCAAACACATCCTGAGCTCAATGTATTTAGTACTTGCTGGGTTCAGTTCTCCACCCAACCCCTAAACCACTTCTTGCCGCTGTGTCAGCACTGAGGCTCAGTATTTCTTTCACCTCGTGGGCTCAAGCCGCACTTCAGACACTGCAGCATTAGGCTGACACTTCCAATGCAGTACTGAGAGAATGCTGCACCGTTGAAGGAGCTGTTTTTCAGAGATGTTAAACCGAGGCCCCGTCTACCTCTCTAGGGTGGACATAAAAGATCCCATGGCATTGCTCAAAGAAGATCAGGGGAGTTCTCGTGAGTGTCCAGGCCAATATTTACCCCTCAGCCAGGCTCACCAAAATAGATTACCTGGTTATTACTACATTGTGTTTGTGGGTTCTTGCTGTGTGCAAATTGGTGGCTGCGCTTCCTACATTACAACATCCGACTACATTTCAAACCTACTTCATAGACGGTAAAGCGCTTTGGGATGGCCTGTGTCATGAAAGGTGCTATAAAAATGCAAGTCTTTCTTTTCTTTTTCCTGCCTTGAAGCTGCTGAAATAGGTTGGAGTTGAGGTTACAAACAGGAACTGCCCTCCAGTACTTTGCCCAAGTGGCCCTTCACCAGCGTTGGCAGGTAATATGCACATTGTTAGCTGAACACTAGATGGCCCTCAAACAGGAGTCAGCACATTGTGAGAATTACACTCTAAGACATCTCTTGTATTACCTTTGTAATTCTGTATTGGGAATATTCTAAGAGTCTTGTAAGGAGCATCTAGAGATATTTACACCAATTTGAGTGTTTATTTGGACATAGCAGCAAGCTTTGTACAATTGAGGGCATTAGAGCTGAACCCAATCCTGCCTTTTATCAATTACAAGCATTCATCATCTCTGAACTAAGCAGGAGGTCATTTTGAAGCAGATATATAGTTGTGTGGAATGAAAAGAGAAATATTTCTTAGGATGTGAACACCCTTAGTTGCCATGAGAAGGTTGTGGGGAGCCTCATTTTTGAACAGCTGCAGTAAGTATTCAACACAGCTGAATCTTCGAGCGGCAGTCAAGAGTTCACCATGTTTATGTGGGACTGGTGTCACATATAGGATCAAACTGGGTAAGGATTCCTTTCCTATAGTGAACTAATTGCTTTTTTAATAAGTTTTTTCATTCATTGAAATGCGGATATTGCTGGCCTGGGCCAGCTTTTATTACTCATCCCTAGTTGCCTTTGAGAAGGTGGTGGTGAGCTGCCTTCTTGAACCGCTGCAGTCCATATGGTGTAGGTACACCCACAGTGCTGTTAGGGAGGGAGTTCCAGGATTTTGACCCAGTGACAGTGAAGGAACGGAGTTACATTTCCAAGTCAGGATGGTGTGCGGCTTGGAGGGGAACTTGCAGGTGGTGGTGTTCCCATGTATCTGCTACCCTTGTCCTGCTGGGTGGTAGCGGTCGTGGGTTTGGAAGATGCTGTTAAGGACCCTTGGTGAATTCCTGCAGTGCGTCTTGTAGATGGTACACACTGCTGCTACTGTGTGTCACTGGTGGTGGGAGTGAATGTTTAAGGTGGTGGAAGGGAGGGCTAATCTAGTCCTGGATGGTGTCGAGCCTCTTGAGTGTTGTTGGAGCTGCACTCATCCAGGCAAGTGGGGAGTATTCCATCACACTCCTGAATTGTGCCTTGTAGATGGTGGACAGGCTTTGGGGAGTCAGGAGATGAGTTACTCGTCACAGGATTCCTAGCCTTTGACCTGCTGTTGTAGCCACAGTATTTATATGGCTGATCCAGTTCAGTTAAGGAGATAGCCTAGAACAATCTGAGAACAGAACAAAAACAAAAATACCTGGAAAAACTCAGCAGGTCTGGCAGCATCTGAACGTGCTTTGTGAACCAAGTGTTAAATCAGGAATTTGATCAGAGTGAAAATTTGGTGCAGAGGGGAAAGGAGCTGCAGCTGTTTATTTGTTTTTCTCCGTTAGCTGGTTAGTCTTCTTCTTCTTTTGTCTCCAAGCTCAGAGACTGTCACCTGCTATTACTTTAGCTAACTAAATTAGTAACTAATTAAATAAATAACATTAAACAGACATGGCAATGTTGATGGTGTGCCATGACATGTGAGAATCGATGGAATGCATTGCAGTCCTGGGCAACCATGGGCTGCATAAAACGGAGTGACAACAAGTTGTTCATGCGCCCGTGCCAACGTCTTATCATGCGCGATGCCGTCGGGTCACTTTCCTGACATCATCATGCCCAATCGGGATAATACAGCAGATGGGTGGGCCCAGAAATCGGGAACCGGCCCACCTTATTCAAATTTAATTAAATTGCTTGTTAATGTGCTAATTGATTCAAGTAAATACATATTGGAAGAAATAAAACGCGTGGAGAGTGTGATTCATCCAGGTGGGGATCTTGTTTTTTTAACTGTAAGCTTGTAAGGGCAGGTTTGAAGTCTCCAGCTGAGTCCTTAGGTTGAACTCAGCAGTTCAGGGTGCTGCGGCTGCTGGCAGTGCTTGACATAGAAAGCCGTCTTTCCATAGTAAACATTGTTTTGAGGTCTCGCTTTTCCGGCTGAGAGGTGAATTCAGATCCTCAACTGCACCTCAGCCTTCTTGATGGGGGTAAACATGGGGATAGCTGTCTCTGTGGGAGACACATCCTCCAGTGAGGAGGGGAGGAGGAGGAGATAGAGAGGCTGAAGGGCAGATGAAGAGATCCTGGATGCACTGATGGTGAATGAGGGTGGCAGAACTGCACTGGAGCAAGAAGCTGATGCAGGCGTAATGATGCATCAGCGGAGACGCAGAAGGACTTATGCTCCCAATCGAGTGTACAGGCAGAGAATGAGCTAAACTCAGAGGTTAAAGACACATTGTCAGAGGAGACTCAGACTCTCAAGATCCACAGTGACCTCTGTTTATGACTGTGTTGGTGCCTGTTATTGTAAAGGTGACGGTTGGGCTGACAGGATCCTTTCAGGCTGCATGTGGAGCCCTCAGTGGCATTATGCAGCCCGCTGCACACCACCGTATTAGAGTTTTCAAAGATGCAATTTTCAGAAGGGCAGGTAATTACATTTCATTCTCACTGGACTGCCAGAGCCAACTCAAAAGAGCCAGAGGCTTTGCGGTGATCTCAGATTTCCCGAATGTCCAGGGGGCAATTGACTGTACGCATGTCACCATAAAGGCTCCAGCTGGCCAGCCCTGTACATTTATTAACAGGAAGGGATATCAGTCCTTGAACGTCCAGTTGGTCTGTGACCACAATCGATGGATTATGCAGGCATGCGAGACGTATCTGGATAGACACTACGATTTGTAGATTCTGCGTAACTCACGGGTGCCAGACATGTTCAACGGACCTGATGCCCTGGATGGTTGGCTTCTAGGTGACAAAGGTTACCCTTTGAAGAGATGCCTTGACAGATCAGGAGAAGCATTGCAGTACACTCCATCATGAGTGTCACTCATGGTTGTAATGTGCTGCACCCACCATAACTTCATCATTCAGAGAGGGGATGCCCTTGAGGAAGATAGTGGCCATTCCTCTGATGATGAGAGTGAGGATGAGGTGAAGTAGAGGTGCAAGGCCCTGGACACGACCGCATGGATGGCCATGACACTGGGGATGTCTTGATAATGCAGGCGTTCCAATAGGTTAGGATTCCTCGGTCTCAGAGATGCATCACTGCATGTGTAACAAAGTTATTCCATGTGGAATGTGGGAGTCATGAGCACATCCTGTCAGCACACACACTACTTCAAGTCCTTTGCATTCAAGGCATCCTGACTCACCTCCAACACTGGAAAGCCATGTATATCTCCCAAAAAATGTTCAACGGCACTAACAGATTGAATGAACCTCTGCATGAGGGATAGTAAATGTAAGGTGTATTGATATATTCACTATGACACATCTAATTAACAAATATACAATACAGACCCATGTGACCTGCTGGTGACTATTGTGAAGTTTTCTTCAATTGTCCCCTTGTGCTCCAATGCAGCACTCCCCCCTCGCTTGCTGCTGCACTGGAGAGAGATTGCTGATCTGTTACTCACCTTGCCCTGGATGACTTTGGAGGGCTTCCTCTGTGCGGCTGAGGCCTTGAGGGCCCCGCCATGTTAGAAGACTCCTGCTGAGTTGCAGGAGTAGCTTCTATCACCGTGGCAATCGGCAAGGACTGTGTCAATGGCGAATGGGTGGAGGTGAGGCTGCCCCATCAGAAGTGCCCTGAGAGGCGATTCCAGATGACAGCAGCAGTTGCTCATCGTCTGCCACAAGGATCAGTTGGTCCTCCCTGCCTTCCTGTGGAGTCCCAGGAGCTGGATCGGTGTCCAGGCTCCCAGTACCTCTATCGCCCTGGCTCTGGGCCCCTGATGGTGTGCAGGTCAGAGTGCACACCTACGAATGCAACCGCAATATTGTCAGTTTGTCCCTCCAGGACAGTCGCCAGTCTGTCCATGGAGGAAGCTTGGCGCTCTGAAGAGTGGGTGATCGCAGTGCACATGGCCTGGATGGACACCTCCACAGTTCGGGCCAGAGCACGCAACCTCTCTGGTAAACCTGCCAAATATTCACGTGCCTCGCGCTGGTCATCCAGCATCTGCCGCCTCATGGACGACTCCAGAGGCTCATCATCTGACACAGAATCAGTCTCTGGATCACCTGCTCTGACTGCCGAGGCCTCCTCCACCACACTCTCCGGCAGTTGCACACGTGAGTGTGAAGTGCCCTCATCAGATCGTGCTTGTCCTTGTCCTGATGCACTAATCCCTGCCGAGGTGCCAATATCTGTACTGGTGCTTGGTGCACCCTTCGAGGGATTTTCTTCATCCTCGGAGGCAGTAGTCAGACTGCCGGGTTTGGCAGTTCCTGTAGAAGAGGCTTCACCTGTGCAGGGGACACAGAAAAAAGGGCTTTAGTTGCCATTTGAAAGCATTCAAAATGCTCAGCACCATTAGCAGCATGAGATCTGACACATAACCATTAAACCATACTTGCAGCAACATCACAAGGTTTCCACGAGGAAGCTTCCCTCCCTTTTGAGGCCAGAAATGACACATTTACCATTCATGGAAGCATGCCAGGAATCATTCCCCCTCCCACTTTCCCTCACCTGCTCTGTGCCCTGGTTTCAGCCCCTTGCAATCTCACCAGACCCACGCCTTCCTCTAATTTTGTTTCTGCCGATGGTTTGGGTAGGTTCTATTGAGGTCAGCAGGAGAACCTCCTCCTCCTGCGGCAACAGGATTGCCAGATCTGGCGCTCCACCTCCAGCTCTGCTTCTTTCCCAGGAATTGTGCACCCACTTTTCCTGAGAGTAGGTGTTACATTGTAATGGTTATCACTCTTTCGTTACATGATGTCATCCTGCCTCCAAGATAAGAGAGAAATGCATGACCCTTACCGCCCCCACCCCCAGAACCACAACGATACCTCCACAGAGGCCTAATGCTGCCCTGGACCTCAGAAGTACTCAAGGCTCCAGCATTTTCAAGCCTTCCCTTTGGCTTCCTGGGATAAGAATACACATAGTGTGAGGACTTCCTCACCCTTGCTGATCTCAAGCGGTTATTCAGCCTCCTCCTGCATTGCATCCATGCGTGAGGCATGACGCTGATGCTACTGATCTTCGCGGCCACTTCCTCCCAGGTTGAACGTGTCACAGAGGGAGGTCTCCTCTTCCTGTCTGCTGACATTAGGGCCTCACACCTGGTGGACACAGCCTGGAGGAGGGTGCAGAGTGATTCGTCATCAAAATGTGGGGCTGTTCATGCCCTTCTTCCCTGCTTCTCCTCTTGCCTCCTTGTCTCAGCCATCCATGAAGGAAAACATACTAGTCCTAAACAGCTCATCTATGTTAAGATCTTGAAAACATTTCCATGATCAGATTGTATGCCATCTGTGCTCAATGGCAGAAGCAACTCAAACTCTGCACATTTCAAGACAATTTACATAAGAATCACACTCCCCCCAAACAATGCCTGATACTATTTCTGCCAAATAAATATTGATTTGGGATCGAAGACTCTCACAGCTGCTGGGTCACCTGATTCTGCCCCGTGCCAGGTGGCCCTTTAAATGGTGGATGCCGGATCCTGCCCTCCAGATCCGATTGGCGGACAGGAGAAAGACATTCAGCCTTGCGGTCTTGAAACCTGCCCTCAGGCTCACTATTGGCTAATTGCTGTTTTATACATCATTCTTTGACGCTGGGGACGGGAGTCAGAAAACCACCCACTTCCGAGTGTGAGACCCGCCCACCGCGACGGGAGGTATTATTCAGCCACAAATCTCTGTCAAGTGTCTGCAGCTTGAGTAACTTCAGAGTTGCTGAGCTGGAGTCTCAGTTTCAGACATTGCGAGGAATCAAGGATGGACAGAGTTACCTGGACACTATGTTCCTGGAGGCAGTCGCACCCCTTAGATTAAGTAGAACTTAAGAATTGGTCAATGGTCAGGGACGGGAGGCTGTGACTGCAAGTCAGACAGGTTGGGGATCCAGCATGTAGTGATGGAAGAGCCTCAGCCCTTGACATTGACCAACAGTTATGAGATATTTTGCTCCTTGTGCAAATGAGAACAAGGACTGCAGGGTTGATCAGCAAACTGACCCCGGCACCAGGGTGCAGGATGCCATTCAAGTGGGGAAAGCGAAAAGGAATGTTAGTGAGAGAAGGCAGTAGAGTTGGGGATAAATACAATTCCCTTCAGTCATGACTGGGAGCTCTGAATGATGTGTTGTCTGCCTGATGCCAGGGTTAAGGAAGCTTGAAGCTGGAAGCTAACTTAGACTGGGAGTGGGAAGGGAGGATCCAGTTGAGGTATACGTAGGAACCAATAACATGGGTAGAACTAGGAATGATATTTTGTTAATAGTGTTTGAGGAGTTAGGGTCCAAATTAAAATGCAGAATCTCAAAGGTAATCACTCCTAAATTGCAACCTGAGCCACAGACCAACTGGTGTAGTGTTACGGACAGGAGAGAGACAGGCAAACTGCACTGATTTCCTTTCACCACCTGCCCGTAAGCAGGTGTTTTGAATTATTTTGAAAGTGTGTGGCGGCGTGTTTTCCCAAACCCTCAGTTTGTGTAATCCAATTTACTAATATCCTGCAGCAAACTCGTGTTATGATTAACTCAGATTAGTTTATTTCACACTCAAAACCCAGGGGAAGAGTGTTGGAAACTTCCCACTCAACTACACACACGCGCATACGACACACATACACCATTTGAAGTTGGTGTGGATACAACAGATGAAGTAGTTACACAGAGATTGGGTCGGTTCTGCAAGCGATGGTAGGTCTTCCAGCAGAGAGAGGCTTGGAAGTACAGGCTGTTGTTCTGCCTGGAGGGGTCTCTTTCTTGGTGGTTCATTGGTTGGATGTTAAAACAGCAGACTGTGGAATTCAGTTCTCAAAGGCATATAGAAATTTTAAAATGGTCGCTCAAGTCATGTGACCTTCTTTCTCCACAATGGCTTCCAAAGGAGATGTTTATCCAGCGTCTGGAACTGGCTTTGATTTCAGGATTGATAATGTCCAGTCATTAGTCGTTGAAAGAATTACCATCCATATTGAGGATCTGTTGTGGGGAAGCAATTGTCTAGGTAGGCCCACTGATTCTGCCAGCAAGGTGAGCTTTTCAGATGCAAATAACATCCCCTTGGTTCCCTTTCGAAATGGGCCTGGACAGTCCCAGGTGTGAGATGAGTCTGTTAGCAGCTCTGCAGGCTTAATAAGTTTCAATGTGTGAGTCTCCTGGTTTTTGTGATTATAAGGAGTCTGAAGTGTGAGACACCGCCGGCTGAGAAAATAATTCTTTTGTTCTTGTAAATCCTGGGGGTAACTCCCAGGCAAAGGGCCAACCATGTGTTATGTGACTTGTAGCAGCCATCTTTTTTTAGTCCAGCAGCAAGGCAATTTTTAAAAATGGCAAAAGAATAAAGTTTCGGATTTCTTTTCATATCATATGGAACGCAACACATAATTGCACTTTCATATCATGTGGAACCGAACAAATTGCACTTATAGGTTGTGTGTGCCTCTAAGTTAATGAGGTCCCGAGTCAGATTAGCTGATCTCAACCAGGAGACAGTAAGGGAATGATAAATAGACATACCGTCCCTGGATCGAGAAGTGGGTGGGAGAATAGCCAGATTTTTCTCACCCAGTCTTTATACAGTGATCTCTACTGGGAAAGTGGATGCCAAACGGGGAGAAAATTGGACTGTGGTATGATCTGCGGCAGTGGTTAAATATCCTGTAGACATGGCTCATGTAAATGGTGGATTCATGGTTGGTGAGAAGTCTGGGTGGTGCAGTGATGGAGGGCCATATGTTCCCATGGAACATGCCCCACACCCACCCAAACAGATTAGAGAATTAAATGCATGGTGCAAAGAGTGGTGTGGGAAGAAGGGGTTTTGATTCATGGGGCACTGGCATCAGTGCTCAGGAAAGAAGGAGCTGTTCCATTGGGATGTGTTCCACTTAAGATGGGTTTAAGTGTCCTGGTGAATCATATAACTAGGGCTATGGATAGGGCTTTAAACTAAGAGAGGTGGGGAAGGGGGTTCAAGGGTAGAGAAATTTAGAAATACAAAGAGAAAAGACGAGACAATAGAACAGTGTAGTGATGTGAGTAAAGGCAAGCAGAGTGGGACAGGAAGAGACAGAGTTTAACAGTGATAGTGCATCTGCAAATAAGGTCAATCCAGCGAATAGTAGTAATAAAATTAAAGGATTTTCATCTGAATGCACGAAACTTCCACTATACGATAGATGAACTAGTGGCACAAATAGATAAATGGTTTAGTGCAGAGACATGGTTACAAGGTGACCAAAGTTGGGAATAAATAATCCAGGGTGCACAGTATTTCAAAAAGACAAACTGAATGGAAAAGGAGGGGGTGTAGCCCTAATAGTAAAGGATGACATAAAGGCATTAGTGAGAAAGGATCTTGGCTCCGAAGATCAGAAAGTGAATCTGTATGGATGGAGAATAGGAGTCGGAAGGACCAGAAAATGTAGCTGCGAGTAGTTTATAGGCCCCCTAACAATAGTTATACAGTTGGACAGAGCATTAAGCAAGAAATTACTGGAGTTTATAACAAAGGCAGTTTAATAATTGTGGGTGACTTTAATCTTCACATAGACTAGACAAGTCAAATTGACAAAGGGTGTCTGGAAAATGAGTTTGTAGAGTGCTTTCATGACTATTTCCTGGGGCAATATGTTGTTGACCCAACTGGATAAAGCTATTTTAGGCCTAGTATTGTGCAATGAGGCAGGTTAACTAGCCTCATAATAAAAGATCCACTCGGAAATACTGATCATAATACAAATACTCCAATCAAAAAAAGAATCTTAAACAAAGCCAATGACATAGGTATGAGGGGAGAGCTGGCTACAGATGAAAGGTTAAATAGACTAAAAGGTATGGTGGTAAATAAACAGTTGGAAACATTTAAGGAAACAATTCAAAATGTTCAACAAAATTACATTCCATTAAAAAAAATCAGCAAGAAAGATCTTACGTGGCTTAGTAAGGAGGTTAAGGATAATATTAAATTAAAAGATGAGGCTTATAATGTTGCATAGAATAGTAGTAAGTCTGAGGATTGGGTTTGTTATAGAAACCAACAAAGGGTCACCAAAAAATTGATAAAAGGAAAAATAGAATATGAGTAAACTAGCCAGGAATATAAAAACAGATTGTAAGAGCCTTTACAAGAATATAAAAAAGAGGGGATTAGCTAAAGTGAACATTGGCCCCTTAGAGGCAGAGACAGGGGAAATTATCATTGGAAATGAGGAAATGGCAGAGATATTGGACAAATATTTTGTATCATCTACTGCGAAAACAGACAAGTTACATACCAGAAGTAGAGGGTAGCCTAAGGGTATTAATATTGAGGAAGTTAAAATAATTCATATCAGCAGGGACTGGAGAAATTTAAGGGACTAAATTCCAATAAATCCCCAGGACCTACTGGTCTACGTCCTAGGGTTCTAAAAGAGGTGGCTACAAAGATAGTGGATGCGCTGGTAATGATTTTCCAAAATTCCCTAGATTCTAGGATAGTCCAAATGGAATGGAAGTTAGAAAATGTAATACTGCTATTCAAGAAAGGAGGGAACTGCAGGCCAGTTAGCCTGACACAAGTCATTGGGAAAGTGCTGGAATCTATTATTAAGGAACTCTCAACAATGCACTTAGAAAATCATAGAATGATCAGATAAAGTCAACATGGTTTTATGAAAGAGAAATCATGTTTGACAAATTTATTAGAGCTTGTGAGGATGTAGCCAGTGGGGTAGGTAAAGGGGAACCAGTAGATTTAGTATACCTGGATTTCCAAAAGGCATTTGATGAGGTGCCACCAAAAACATTAATACACAAGATAAGGGCTCACGGATTTTGGGATAATATATGAGCATGGAAATAGGATTGGAAAATGGACAGGAAGCAAAGAGTAGGGATAAACAGGACATTTTCAAGTTGGCAGGCTGTGACTTGTGGAGTGCTGCAAGGATCAGTGCTGGTACCTCAGCTATTTAGAATCCATATTAATGGTGTGGATAAAGAGACAAAGTAATCGGTTCAGGATAAAAGCAAAATACTGCGGATGCTGGAAATCTGAAATAAAAACAGAAAATGCTGGAAAAGCTCAGCTCTGAAGAAGAGTCATACGGACTCAAAACATAAGAACTAAGAGCAGGAGTAGGCAATTCAGCCCCTTGAGCCCGCCCCACCATTCACCACGATCAAGGCTGATCTCATTTCGGCCTCAACTCCAATTTCCTGCCCTCTCCTCATAATCTTTCAACCCATTACTAATTAAAAATCTGTCTATCTCCTCCTTAAATTTATTCAGCGTCCCGGTATCCACTGCACTCTGAGGTAGTGAATTCCACAGATTCACGACCCTTGGGAAAAGTAATTCCTCCTCACCTCTGATTTAAATCTACCACCCCCTAGCCTAAAGCTATGGCCTCTCGTTCTAGAATGCCCCAGAAGGGGAAACATCCGCTCCACGTCTACTTTGTCTGTCCTCTTTAGCATCTTATATACCTCAGTTAGATCTCCTCTCATCCTTCTAAACTCTAGCGAGTATAGGCCTAAACTGCTCAATTTCTCCTCATAAGACAAGCCCCGCGTCTCAGGGAACAATCTAGTGAACCTCCTCTGAACCGCTCCAGTGCAACTACATCCTTCCTCAAGTAAGGGGACCAAAACTGTGCACAGTACTCCAGGTGCGGTCTCACCAATGCCTTTTACAGTTGCAACAACACTTCCCCGTACTCTATTCCTTTAGCAATAAATGCCAAAATTCCATTTGCCTTCCTTATTACCTGCTGTACCCGCATACTAGCTTTCAGCGATTCATGCACGAGGACACCCAGATCCCTCTGCACTGAATCATTCTGGAGTTTCTTTCCATTTAAATAATAAGTCACCTTTTTATTCTTCCGACCAAAATAGATAACCTCACACTTATCCACGTTAAACTCCATCTGCCAAATTTTGGCCCATTCACCTAACCTGTCCATATCCATTTGTAAATTTCTTATTTCTTCATTGCAACTTACTTTCCCACCTATTTTGGTGTCATCTGCAAATTTAGCTATAGTACCTTCTATCCCTGAATCCAAGTCATTAATATAGATTGTAAATAGTTGGGGCCCAAGGACCGAACCCTGTGGCACCCCACTAGTTACAGCTTGCCATCCAGAAAAAGGCCCATTTATCCCTGCTCTCTGCTGGTTAGCCAATCCTCTATCCCAGCTAATATATTACCCCTAATTCAGTGTGATCTTATCTTGTGCATTAATCTTTTGTGCGGCACCTTATCAAAGGCCTTCTGGAAGTCCAGATATACTACATCTACAGGATCCCCATTATCCACTTTGCTTGTCACATCTTCAAAGAACTCTAGCAAATTAGTCAAACACGATTTACTCTTCAGAAAACCATGCTGGCTCTGTTAACTTTGTTTCTCTCTCCACAGATGCTGCCAGAACTGCTGAGCTTTTCTGTTTTTATTTTCGGAATCTATTTAAGTTTGCTGACAATACAAAGTTAGGTGGGAATGCAAGCTATGAGCAGCACACAGAGGCTGCAAGGAGAAACAGGCAGGTTAAGTGAATGGGCAACAAAGTGGCAGATGGAGTCTAATGTGGGGGAAATGCGAGGTTATTTACTTTGGTCACAAGAATTAAATAGCAGAATATTTTTAGAGCTTGTAAATGTTGATTTTCAGAGAGATTGCATGTACTCTTCCAAGGGATACCAAGTTAGCATGCAAGTACAGCAAACACTTAGGAAGATAAATGGCATATTGGCTGTAATTGCAAGGGGGTTGGAGTATAAGAATAAAACTTTTGCTACAATTGTACAGGGCTTTGGTGAGACCGCACCTGGAATACTATGAGAGTTTTGGTTTCATATTTATAGAAGGATAGTCTTGCGTACAGTGAAGGTAGCAAAGGTTAAAGTTGGTTCCTGGGATGAAAGGGTTGTCTTATGTACTTAAGGTTCTGGTAAATGGTGACCCCCCCACCGCCCCTAACCCTCACCACCAGCATGTTGATGGTGGGGGATTCAACGATCAACGATTAGACTCTCTCTCATTGGAGGTGGTCATTGTCTGGCACTGGAGTGGTGCAAATGTTACTTGTTAGTTATCAGCCCCTGCCTGAATTATGCCAGGTCTTGCTGCACGTGCCATGGACAGCTGCAGTATCTGAGGTGTCGGGAATGGTGCTGAACACTGTGCAAACATTGGTGAACATCCCACTTCTGGCCTTATGATGAAGCAGCTGAAGGTGGTTGTGCCTAGGACACTACATGAGGAACTTCTGCAACGATGGCCTGGGGCTGAGATGATTGGACCCCAAGAACTGCAACCATCTTCCTTTGTGCTTGGTATGACCCCAACCAGTGGAGAATTGCCGCCTTGATTTTGATTGACTTCAATTTTGACAGGGCTCCTTGATGCCACACTCAGTCAATGCTGCCTTGATGTCAAAGGCAATTAGTCTCACCTCATCTCTGGAATTCAGCTCTTTCATCCATTGCTATGACACAGCAGTTGGTAAAGCTGAGTTATTTAAAAATCCCAGAGGGAAACTTTAAACAACTGACATAACCTATATTTCCATTTGGTATGTTTGACATACAACTCTGAATTCAGGCATAAAACCACTAGTTCTCGAGAGGTTTTTATATCAAACCACATGAGATATTTATTAACCTACACAAGTTAAATATATACACATGGCTACAAATTACTACTATCATAACTTTAACAAATTTGATGTTACATGTCTCTGCCCTGCACACACTAACCTGCTGTCTGTTATACCCAGCACATCTCATTGAATATAAATTCTCATTGTGTCACCAGCCACTTTGAACTCCACCTCTCCTAACAATAAAACCCCTTTCATAGCACCAATTTTATTAGTAGTACAAACATTGCTTGGTCTCTGCTAGCTAGGTGCCAGATTTCACTCCCCTTCTTGAATGCTCTATTCACCAAAATGCAAATACACTCTACCTCTCTTACATCTCAAAACTAGTATACATCAAATCACCCAGACTAGCTGGCTTTAATCCAATTAAGACAGACACACAGGCTAAACCTCTATTTTAAAAGAAAAATAATTTCCGATAATATTATTTACATTAATAGCTTCATGACATCCATGTTTTGACCAAGGCTGTAATGAGGTCTGGAGCTGAAACTGCACCCAAACTGAGTGTCAGTGAGCAGGTGAATAAGTGTTGCTTTTCAGCACTATTAACATCACTTTCCATTACTTTGATCAAGAGTAGACTTATGGGGTGGTACCTGGCCAGATAGAAACAATGTGCAGGGCTACGGGGAAAGGCAGGAAATTGGCACTAAGTTAAAATGTTCAGAGAGCCGGTGGAGACATGATGGGCTGAATGGCCTCCTTCTACACCGTAACAATTCTGTGATTCAGATTAGTTTGTCCTGCTTCTTGTGGAAAACATATACTTGGGCAATTTCCCACATTTCAGGGTTGTCGCCACTCGGCCCTTCAAGCCTGCTCCTCCATTCAATAAAATCAAGGCTGATCTGATTGTAACCTCCTGCCTACCCCAATAATGTTTCACCCCCTTGTTAATCAGGAATCTATCTAGCTCAGCTTTAAAGATATTCAAAGACTCTGCTTCCACTGCCTTTTGAGGAAGAGAGGTCTTAAGACTCCCGACCCTCTGAGAGAAAAAAAATTCTCCTCATTTCTATCTTAAGCGAGCGACCCCTTATTTTTAAACAGTGACTCCTAGTTCTAGATTCTCCCACAAGAGGAAACATCCTCTCCACATCCACCCTGTCAAGACCCCTCAGGATCTTAAAAGTTTCGATCAAGTTACTTCTAACTCTTCTAAGCTCTAGTGGATACAACATTTGAAGGCATTTGAAATTCAATTTGCATTTCCACCAGGGTAAACAGAAACTCTTTGTTAAAAACAAAAAGCTAAAAACTCTTTGTGTCTTCCCTGGAGGTGTGAATAGTTCTTTCTTATCTCCTCAAGCCTGGGAGAATGGGAACCATTCAAATTAATGGCTGAGACCTTTAAAACGTTAATTACCTTGGCTTAAAAAACACTGGACGGGACCACACCTCTCTCCTGACTAACTCAATATCTAATATGGAAGCATGATACCACAGTTTGGGATATAGCAGCCATTTAAAATTTTGGAACTGTGTAAAGTCTGGGTCTGCATTTGTTGCCAACGCCGTGCATGCAGAGTTCAACAGTTTTACTCAGTTGCATCATTGAGAGCGATGGTGTATGCAGTGGCCTGGATCAAAAATGGTGCTGCTCAAAGCATCACAACTGGGCAGCTGAGTCTCGCAGTGAGCGTTTAATTAAAATTTCTTCCTTTTCGACTTGCCGGGCTCCAGCTGTCCACCTTCACGTTTTCAAATTCAAAGATTCAGGTCACCAATGAGCTGCAAAGATCGTTTTTTTGCCAGTCTAGGTTTTTCAAAGTTCCGATCTTTAAACAGCGAAAGTGCCTAAAGCACTGAGGGGAAAAAATAGTGTGGAAATATTGCTTTATTCCAATGAGTTCCAAGTGAAGCTCACAGAAAAAAAAAATGCCAATAACTAAGTAAGATGGTCACAGTAAGGAAACTCACGACTGGTGATACAGATTTTTAGTCCTTGTCTGCAGAAGAGCTTTATATTCTTTTCCCTTTACGCTGTGTTTCTGGAAAGGGGAGTGGGTGAGGAGGAGAAGGGGTTTGGGGGTGAGGAGGATGGTGACCGGGGTGAGGAGGAGGAGGAGAGGGGTTGGGGATAGAAGGTGAGGAGGAGAGGATGGGGACCCTTGTAAATAAAGCCCATGGATGCCCCGTGCCTACTGATACACTCCCCTGGAACCGCCGCATTTTGAAATTCACTGTTGTGCGCTCTTTCTGACGTCCCCAAGCCCGTGCAGCCTTCCGCGGTCCTTAAGTGCTCCTGCGCTGAAGTCTGCGCATGCGTAGAGTGATACTGGCAGGCTGGGCGCAGCAGAGTGATGTCGCTAGACTTCCGCGCACATGCAGACCGGTGCGCATGCGCAGACTGCCATCTTGCATTGACAGGAGAAACAGTGGAGCCATTTTGTTTGCAGAACTGTCTTAAACATCAAAGAGACACCTTGAAACAGAAACCGCTTCTCAACAGGGCGAGACCGAAGAACATACAAACAAGGAGCAGGAGTAGGCCATTTGGCCCCTTGAGCCTGCTCTGCCATTCAATAAGGTTTTGGCTGATCTGATAGTAATCTCAAATTTGCATCCCGCCTACCTCAGAAAAACTATCACCCCCTTGCTTACCAGGGATCTATCCACCTCTGCCTTAAAAATATTCAACGACTCTGCTTCCGATGCCTTTTTTAGGAAGAGAGTTCCAAAGACTCACTACCCTCTGAGAGAAAAAAATTCTCCCCAGCTCTGTTTTAAATGGGTGACCCCTTATTTTTAAACAGTGAGCCCTAGTCCTAGATTCTACCAAAAGAGGAAACATCCTCTCCTCATCCACCCTGTCAAGACCCCTCAGGATCTTATATGTTTCAATCAAGTCGCTTTTTACTCTTCTAAACTCCAGCAGATACAAGCCTAATCTGTCCAACCTTTCCTCATAAGACAACCTGCTCATTCCAGGTATTAGTCTTGTAAATCTTCTCTGAACTGCTTCCAACGCACTCACATCCTTCCTAAAATAAGGTGACTAATACCGTACATAGTATTCCAGATGTGGTCTCACCTGTATAACTGAAGCATAACCTCCCAACTTTTGTATTTGATTCCCCTCACAATAAATGATAACATTCTATTTAGCTTTCCTAATTGCTTGCTGTACTTGCATACTAACCTTTTGCGATTAATGCACTAAGACATCCAGACCCCTCTGAATCTGAGCTCTGCAATCTCTTACCATTTAGATAATATGCTTCTCTTTTATTCTTCCTGCCAAAATGGACAATTTCACATTTTCCGGCATTATACTCCATTTGCCAGATCTTTGTCCCCTCACTTAACCTATCTATATCTTTTTGTAGCCTCCTTATGTCCTCTTCACAACTTACTTTCCTACCTATCTTTGTGTCATCAGCAAATTTGGCAACCATCCCATACATCCCTTCACCCAAGTCATTTATATAAATTGTAAACAGCTGAGGTCCCAGCACTGACTTGTGGCACACCACTTGTTACATCTTGCCAACCTGAAAAAGACCCATTTATGCCTACTCTCTGCTTCCTGTTAGCCAGCCAATCTTCTATCCAAGCCAATATGTTACCCCCTACACCATGAACTTTTATTTTCTGCAATAACCTTTGATATAGCACTTTATCAAATGCCTTCTGGAAATCTAAGTGCAGTACATCCACTGGTTCCCCTTTATCCACAGCACATGTTACTTCCTCAAAGAATTCCAACAAGCTGGTTAAACACGATTACCCTTTCACAAAACCATGTTGACTCTGCCTGATTACCTTGAGCTTATCTTAGTGCCCTGCTATAGCATCTTTAATAATAGCTTCTAACATTTTCCCTATAACAGATGTTAAGCTAACTGGCCTGTAGTTTCCCACTTTCTGTCTCCCTTTTTGAATAGTGGAATTATATTTGCTATCTTCCAATCTAATGGGACTTTTCCCAAATCTAGGGGGGAGTTTTGGAAAATTAAAACCAATGCATCAACTATTTCAATAGCCATTTCTTTTAAGATCCTAGAATGAAGTCCATTAGGTCTTGGGCACTTGTTATCCCATAACTCCAACAATTTTCTCAGTACCACTTCTCTGGTGATTGTAATTTTCCTGAGTTCCTCCCTCCCATTTCCTGATTTAAAGCTGCTTCTGGGATGTTACTTGTATACACTGCAGTGAAGACTGATGCAAAATACCTGTTCAATTCATCTGCTATCTACTTGTTTTCCATTATCAATTCTCCAGACTCACTTTCTATGGGACAAATGCTCACTTTGTTAACTTGTTTCTTTTTAAAATATTTATAGGACCTCTTACTATCTACTTTCATATTCCTGGCTAGCTCTCTCTTGTATTCCAATTTTTCCCTCCTTATTAATCTTTTAGTCATCCTTTGCTGTTCCTTATATTCTGTCCAGTCTTCTGGCCTTCCACCTATCTTTGTACAACTATATACTTTTTCTTTAAGTTTGATACTATCTGTAACCTTTCTAGTTAACCAAAGATGGCATGTCCATCCCTTGGCCTTTTTCTTATTTGCTGGAATGTATCTATTCTGTGTATTCTGAAATATCCCCTGAAATGTTTGCCACTGCACCTTGATTGACCTATCCCTTAACTTTATTTGCCAATTCACTTTAGCCAGCTCTGCTTTCATGCCCTCATAATTGCCCTTATTTAAGTTTAAAAACATAGTCTCGGACCCTCTCTTCTCTCCGTCAAACTGAATGTAAATTTCAATTATATTATGGTCGCTGCTACCTAGGGACACCTTCACTATGAGGCCATTAATTGATGCCATCCCATTGCACAATACCAGGTCTAGTATATTTCCTATTTCACCCCTCTCCTAACTATACTCAGTTCTGTTGAAGGGTCATGTGGACCCGAAACGTCGACTCTTTTCTTCTCCACCGATGCTGCCAGACCTGCTGAGTTTTTCCAGGTAATTCTGTTTTTGTTTTGGATTTCCAGCATCCGCAGTAGTTTTTTGTTTTTAACCAGGACTAGTATAGCCTGCTACAAAAACAGAAAATGCTGGAAGAACTCAGCAAGTCTAACAGCATCTATGGAGAGAAAAAAAAAGAGTTAACATTTCGAGTCCTTATGACTCTTCTTCCGAGTCATATGGACTTGAAACGTTAACTCCTTTTTTTCAGGATTCCAGCATCCGCAGTATTTTGCTTTTATCCTAGTATAGCCTGCTTTCTGGTTGGCTCCTGAACATGCTGTTCTAAGAAACTATCCCAGAAACATTCCGTGAACAGATCATCTAGGCTACCTTTGCCCATCTGACTTTTCCAGTCTATATGTAGATTAAAATCTCCCATGATTATTACCATGCCTTTCTGACAAGCTCCCATTATTTCTTCCTCTATGCTCCATCCTACCATGTGGTTACTATTAGGAGTCCAGTACACGACTTCCACAATTACTTCTTGCCTTTATCATTTCTCATCTCTACCCAAACTGTTTCCACATCCTGGCTTCCTGAACTTAGGTCATCCCTCTCTGTTGTGCCAATATCGTCATTAACTAACAGACCCACCCCTCTGCCTTTTTCCTCACTCCTGTCCTTCCTAAATGTCCTGTACCCTTCAATATTCAGGTCCCAATCCATATCCTCCTGCAGCCATGTCTCTGTATTGGCTATCAAATCGCACTTATTTATTTCTATGTGAGCTCTCAGTTCATCTGTTTTGTTTCGAATGTTTCGTGCATTCAGATACAGAGCCTTTAGTTTTATTCTTTTTAAAACCTCTAGTCTCATCTATTGATTTACAGTTAGATTTGTACTCGCTATCCCTTCCTGTCACAGTCTGTTTGTCATTTCCCGTAATAAAACCTCCCTCTTTTGCCTTGTCTTTACTCTTTAATTTACCACATCTTCCCAAATTTGATCCCTTGCCCCCACTACTTAGTTTAAAACCCTCTCTACTTCCCTAGTTATGCGGCTCGCAAGAACACCGGACCCAGCACGGTTCAGGTGTAGACTGGCCCAATGGTACAGATCCCACTTTTCCCCGGTCTAACAGCACCTGTGGAGAGTGAAAAAACAGAGTTAACGTTTTGAGTCCTGAAGAAGAGTCATAAGGACTCGAAACATTAACTCTATGTTTTTTCTCTCCACAGTTGCTGTTAGACCTGCTGAGTTTTTCCAGCATTTTGTTTTTGTTTCAGATTTACAGCATCCGCAGTATTTTGCTTTCCACTTTTCCCAGTATTGGTGCTAGTGCCCCATGAACCGGAACCCACTTCCCCCACACCAGGCTTTGAGCCACGCATTCATCTCCCTAATCTGAATTGTCCTGTGCCAATTTGCATGTGGCTCAGGCAATAATCCAGAGATTATGACCTTTGAGATTCTGCTTCTTAATTTGGTGCCAAGCTCCTCATACTGACTATGCAGAACCACTTCCTTTGTCCTGCCTACATCGTTGGTACCTACATGTACCATGACGACTGGATCCACCCCCTCCCACTGCAAGTTCCTTTCCAGCCCCGAGCAGATGTCCTGAACCCTGGCACCGGGCAGGAAACACAGCCGTCTGGACTCTCGCTCTTGGCTGCAAAGAACGTTGTCAATCCCTCTGACTATACTGTCCCCTGCTACTACTACATTCCTTATAACTCCCTTGCTTCAGTGGCTTCCTGTACTACAGTGCCATTGCCAGTTAGCTCTTCCACCCTGCAACCCCCACTCTCATCCAAATATGCTGAAAAAAGTTCAAACCTGTTGGACAATTGCGAGGGCCAAGGCTCCTGCACTCCTGTCCTCTGGGTCCCCTTACCTGCCTCACTTGCAGTCACACCCTCCTGTCCCTGACCACTGACCAAATCAGAAGACTCTATCCCAAGGGGTGTGACCGCCTCCTGGAATAAAATGCCCAGATAACTTTCCCCCTCCCTGACATGCCACAGTCTCTGCAGCTCGGCCTCCAACTCAATAACTCAGAGCCAAAGTTCCTGCAGCCGCAAACACTTACTGCAGACGTGTGTGCCCTGGATCACACCAGTATCCAGAAGCTCCCACATTCTACAATCGCAGCACATCACCTGCCCAGCCATCTCCAATATGTGTTAGTTAATTAATAATGCTAATTAATTATAATTAATAAAACCTACACCTCCCAGTAGGTTTTGGCACTGCCAGTAAGCTTTACAATACTGATAAAACAATACAGTACTTGCAATACTGATAAAACTAATAATACCAGTTACTGCATCAAAGTGGAAATCAAATACTGAAGGCTGATAAAGAGTAGAAGATAAAAAACATCTCCACCCCACCCTTCACCGAACTCCCCACTCAGCAGACTTTACTTCTTGCAGTAAACCTTATGTCACAACTCACCGGGGATCGTGCGCTGCCATATCAAGCCCCACTACTCCCCGAGCCATGACAAATGTGAAAAGTTTGATCAACCCACTTAATTGTTTAATTTAGGTTAACAGGATACGAGCACCAGGTTTGTAAACTTAATAAGTAAATAACTGTTTATTGAAAAAATTGTGTTTAACCAGTGGCAAAAGAAAGAAATGTGAACTGCTAATTTCTAACTCTATAACCTAAACTCTACCCCTTCTTAAATCCCTATACACACACAAGACACATAAGACACACAA
Organism: Cetorhinus maximus; assembly: GCF_964194155.1. Classification (NCBI taxonomy): domain Eukaryota; kingdom Metazoa; phylum Chordata; class Chondrichthyes; order Lamniformes; family Cetorhinidae; genus Cetorhinus; species Cetorhinus maximus. The sequence goes on from NC_135896.1 coordinate 75,191,024, forward strand.
AAGCATGGATTTTAAGGGTGGGATAAAACAGTTCAATAGCACCAATTCCAGAGTACAGGATTCAATGGGTTGATTTTGATCGATGTCTTCCAAATTCCTCTCAGTTCTTTGTTGATGACACGAGGTGGTCTTCCAGCACTTTCAGTCTGTAGTTCACTGGTTAAGCACTTGCCTTTCAATGTCTCTAACAGTGATTTTCCCCCTTGCCTTTTGACAGGGGTTTTCAGAGAGTGAGCAGGTTATAGGGATATGAGGAGAAAAAGCCAGCCAACTATTATTGTGGAATTACTGGAATCTGACACACACAGGAGAGAGAGGCTTTAGGTCTTTTTCCTTTCAGGCTCAGAACTATTCTGCCGCACTGCTCTCACACAAACCTTTGTCACCTGGTTAGGAACCAATTAAAATGTTGTTGCCAGGCTGTTCTCCATTAGACTGAACACCACCTCGGCACCATCCTGTCTTTCATGCCATACTTTGTTCCAGGACTGCAACATTGTATATATCCCTCACACTGTTTCAGTGGACATGTCTTTCAAACTGCAGCCATTATAATTATAATCCACAGTCCAACAGAAATAAAAAGATATGTTCTTTACACTTACCTAAAGCACCTCTTTCCCCCTATGCACCAAATTCCCACTTTGAACCAAATTCCCAAATATACTCACTCGGTCTCTGTCTCACTCAGGCCGAAGTCTGCCCTCACTGACCGAGCGTCTCTTTCCAGAAACAGCTTTTGGACTGCTGTACTAAATCAGGCTACCAACAGCCACCACCATAAAAGTGAAAACAGGAACCTTCACTCACTCCCAGGGCCTGCCCTGCTTCTTGAGTCCACTTGCAAAGGCAAAGTCCAACTCTTCAATGATAGGAGCCATCGCAGCTGCTAGACAAACTTCAACCCTTTCACTTTGGAAAGAAGAAATTCATGCAACAGGTCCACAACAATATCCCTCAGAGACTGATGTGAAATATAAGTCAGAATTTTCCATTCCCCCCTCCATGATGGGCTCTGAGGCCATTTAAGGGCCATTTCCCACCTAGCCTCAGTTTTTAGGCTGGTGGATGGATGACAGATCGGTGGGAGGGAAAACCTGAAAACGAACAGCGTTCGATCTTAGGCAGGAAGTTGGGGCGTGGGGGGTGCGCCTCCATGAGTAGCCCCCTTCTGACAAGGGGTGCCCTCCCCTTAAGGCCCAGTGACCTCTGGATCCCCTTCCCACCCCCCAGCCTATCCCCCAGCACCCCAATCGGCCTCTCGTGAACCCCCCAGGCTTTCCCTACCCTCCCCGCCCTGGGACCCCTGCCACTTATCTTTTCTCCGGTTCCGGGCACTTAGTTCCAGGCAGCTCCCTGCAGTGCCTCTTCTGGCCACTGCTGCGCTGTTCCTGTAGGGACTGGAGAGCTGCCAGCCAATGTGATTGGCCAGCAGCTCTCCAAGGCGGGACCTCTTCCCGGTGACAGGTGGAAATCCGCCTTATGCCAATCAATGCTCGTTAGAGCATGAAATGGCATTGGGCCCGCTGGAGGCGGTGGGAATGTGTTCCCTGCCGGCTCCTCGGATGGCGGGGGCTCACCTGAAAATTCAGGCCATCATCTTTACGTATCTTTTCTCTCTATCTGCATTTTTATCTTTGTTTCTGTATTTTAGTTAGTAACTTTATCACTTTTACCCAAGTAACTTTCAACAATAGCTTTCTAATAAACTAATCTTTATCTTGTTTAAGACTAAGGCTTGTCTGCTGAGTTATTTTTGAATTGAACCACTTATAGATTTAAAGTGGGCTATGCTTATACACATATAAATCCTTAGCTCATAGACCACTTTAAGGAAACATATTTTACAAGGTAATGACTCAGGGTTGGCACCTCATTTTTGTGTACATCTGGTGTTGCTCCTGGCACGCTCTCCTGCCCTTCTCACAGGGTTGGCCCTTTAGCTTGATGATAGTGGTATAGTGAGGATATACTGAACTTTGAAGTTACAGATTTTGGTGGAATACATTTTCACTGCTGCTGATGGCCGCAGTGCAGCATTGATGTTCAGTATTGAGCTGCTAGATCTGTTCTGAATCTATTCAATTTTTATCATGGCGGTAGAGCCATCTAACACGTGCTGTGGTCACTCCTGCCAATATTGTCCCGGTCAGACGCATTTGCGGCAGGTAGGTTAGTAAGGACGAAATGAAGTAGGTCTTTCAACAGGTCCAGCCTGGCAGATATGTTCTTCAGGACTTGGCTGGCTCGGTCAGTAGCGGTCCTACTGAGCCACTCTTGGTGATGGACATTGAAAACCTCCACCCAAAGCACTTTCCATACTGTTAATTGCTACTGACAGTGCTTCCTCCAAGTGTAACATGGAGGGGTACTGAATCGTCAGTTGAGGAAATATGATAGTTGGTAATCAGGACATTTCCTTGCCCATGTTTGACCTGATGCCATGAGAATTTATGAGGTTCCGGGTCAATGTTGCGGACTCTCAGGTCATTCCCTCCTGGCTGTAAACCATTGTGCCACCACTTCTAGTGCGTCTGAGCTGCCTGTGGGATAGGACAAAGCCATGGGTGGTGAAGGAAGAGTCTGGAACATTGGCTGTAAAGTATGATTCTGGGAGTTTGACTTTGTCGGGCTGTTATTTGACTAGTCTGTGGGATAGCTTTCCCAATTTGGCCCAAGTCCTCCTGTTAGTGAGGAGAACTTTTCAGGATCGACATGGCAGGTTTTGCAAATCCAATGCCAAGGCCAATACCAAGTGTTATGTCTGGTATTATTACTCTTAAACCTTGTCGTAGTGGTTTCAGAAAACTGAATGATTTTTTTAGGTCATTTCAAAGGGCACTTAGGATCAACCACATTGCTGTGGGTATGGTGTCTCATGTAGGCCAAACTGGGTAAGGATGGCTGATTTCTCTCCTAAAAGGACATTCCAGTAGTTTGACAGTCACCATTACTGAGACAAGCTTACTATTCCAGATTTGGTTAATTAACAGAAATTAAATTCCTCAACTACTGTGGTGGGATTTGAACTCAAGTCTTTGGATCGTTCGGCCAGACTTCTGGGTTATTAGTCCAATAACATAAACATTTTGACAAGCTACTTCAAAATAGTGGCAGGGATCTCTTATGTCCACTGAAATGGGCAGATAGGAGCTTAGTTCAAAGTTTCATCCAAATAACACGTCTGACAGTGCAGCTCTCCCTCAGTACTGCACAGGCCTGTCATCCTATTTATGCTCTCAAGTTCCAGGGGTGGAATTTGAACCTGCAACCTTCTGACTCGGAGGTGAGAGTGCAATTACGGTAGCACAGCTGAAAGCTTCGGCCCATGTACAGCGCGCCATCACTAATATATGGTTCCAGTGAAGGGACTGCATAGCAAAACTGAGATAAGAAGTAGAGAAATGGTTAATTGGAAGGAGACAGATTGCAAGCAGCTTGTTTTGCTTATGTCAAAAATTTGTCTTCAATATACTGCAGCAGTCCTCCCTTCTGAGCTACCCAGGCAAAGGAATTTAATTAAAAAGGCAATGATAAACATGCTTGTCAACTGACTGACATAGGCCAAATAAATTGGTGTGAATTTTGGAAGGTGTAGGACCATATGACTGCTAGGTTTTTTGTCAGATTTTCATTAGCTGCTGCTAGTTTTTGGTACTGATTGCACAATGCTAATACTGATAATCATGCTGTTTGCAGCAGCAGTTGTCTCGATGGAAGAATGCCATCCTTTCCACTCAAGCCAGCCAACAGGATATTTAAAAAAACCTGTCATGGGATGTGGGCATCGCTAGCCAGGCCAGCATTTCTTGCCCATCCCCAATTGCCCTTGGAAGTGTTGCGGTGAGCTGCCTTCTTGAACCACTGCTCACAGTGCTGTTAGGGAAGGAGTTCCAGGATTTTGATCCAATGACAGTGAAGTAACAGCAATATAGTTCCAAATCAGGATGGTATGTAGCTTGGAGGAGAACTTGCAGGTGGTGGTGTTCCCATGTATCTGCTGCCCTTGTCCTTCTAGGTGGCAGAGGTTGCGGGTTTGGAAGGTGCTGTCAAAGGAGCTGCAGTGTGTCTTGTAGATGGTACGCACTGCTGCCACTGTGTGTCGGTGACGGAGGGAGTGAATGTTTAAGGTGGTGTATGCAGTGCTAATCAAACGGTTTGTTTTGTCCTGGATGGTCTCGAGCTCCTTGAGTGTTGTTGGAGCTGCACCCATCCAGGCAAATGGAGAGTATTCCATCACACTCCTAACTTGTGTCTTGTGGCTTTGTGGAGTCAGGAGATGAGTCACTCACCACAGGATCCCCAGCATCTGACCTACTCTTATAGCCTCAGTATTTATGTGGCTGGTCCAGTTCAGTTCCTAGAAAAATTGTAACCCCCAGGATGTTGATAGAGGGGGATTCAGTGATGGTAATGCCATTGCATGTCAAGGGGAGATGGTTAGATTAGACTCTCTTGTTGGGGATAATAGTTGCCTGACACAGATTGCTTCATTATCTGAAGAGTTGCGAATGGTACTGAACACTGTGCAAAACATTGTGAACATCGCTACTTCTGGTATTATGGGCAGGATTTTGCCCTTGGCAGGGGTGCTCGGTGGGAGCGAGCAGGGGCAGTTGGGAAGCTGACAGCCACCCGCGATTGGTTCCGCACCACGATTTCATGCTGGCGGGCCAATTAAGGCCTACCCAGCGTGGAACGCGAGCGGCAGTGCTCAGCACTGTATGTGCGGGCAGGGGGAGGAGGGGGACCTGGCCTAGCGTGAACTTGGCGCATGCAGGCGAAAGAGCGCTTCAATCTCGGAGCTGCCTCAGGAAGATGAAAAAAAAATAAAGGAAGTAAAATTGTCATAAAACATGTCCCCTCATGTGACTCTGTCACATGAGCTGGGACATGTTTTTAATTCAAAAGTAACCTCATTATTTGATGTTTATTTACTTTAGGAAACCTCATCCTGCCCGTGGATGAGGTTTCCTAAACTTTGTAAAGGCCGCTTGGCCTTTTCGCCTGCCTGCCAACCGTAAGGTTGGATGGGCAGCGTAAATTTGAATTTAATTAGCTTCTTAATGGCCTTAATAGGCTTTTCAATATAATAGGTGGGCGTGCAACTGATTCTGGCACGTGTCATTTTACGCCTGCACACCGTGTGTAATATTCTGCCCTATGTTAAAGAAGAGCTCATTGATAAAGCAGTTGAAGATGGTTGAGTCTGCAAGGAGCTCCTGCAAAGGGGTCTGGACAGAGTAGACAAAGAGAAACAAATCCCATTGACAGAAGAATCAAGAAGCAGAAGACCAAGTTAAGATGAAGGGCAACAGGGCCAAAGACAACGTGAAGAAAAATGTTTTTATGCAGCAAATGGTTGGTATCTGGAATGCATTGTCTGGGAGTGTGGTAGAGGCAGATTCAATCTTGAATTTCAAAAGTGAATTACATAAGCACCAGAAGCAAAAAGATTTCCAGGGGCGAAGGAATGCAACTAGCTGAGTTGTTCTTGCAGAGAGCCAGGACAGCCACCACTAGCCGAATAGTCTCTTTTGTGCAGTCACAATTTTAAGATTCTATGTCCTGAAGCTGGGATGATTGGCAACCACCAGCCACAACAATCTTCCTTTGTGCTAGTTATGACTCCAACAGTGGAGTGTTATCCTGATTCCCATCAACTTTCATTTTACTGGGGCTCCTTGGTGCCACATTCAGTAAAATGCTAAATTGATGCCAAGGGTGGCCGCTCTCGCCTCAACTCTGGAATTCAGTTCCTTTGCCCATGTTTGCACCAAGCCTGTAATGTTATCTGGAGCTGAGTGACCCTGGAGGAACCTAAACTGAACACCAATGAGCAGATTATTGGTGAGTAAATGTCACTTGATAGCACTGTTGATGGCACCATCTATCACATGGCTGATGGGACAGTAATTGGCTGTCTTTTGTCCTGCTATTTGTGGACAGGACATGCCTGAGCAATTTTCCACATTGTTGGATTGATGCCAGTGTTGTATTTCCATGGAACAACATAGCTAAAGACACGTGGAGTGAATAAAATTGGCTGAAGACTGGTGTCTGTGGTGGTGGGTCCTCAGCTGACAGTTGTGGGAATCACTTACCTCTGCTTACTGCTTCCGTTGATTCCCATGCATTCTGTCCTGTGCTACAGCTTCACCAGGTTGACACCTCACTTTTAGGTATGCCGGGTGCTGCTCCTGGCAATGCTCTCCTACCCTCCTGATTGAAACAGGTTAGTTGCCTGGCTTGAATGTAATGGTACAGTGAAGGATATGCTGGGTCAAGAGGTTACAGATTTTGGTTGAATAACAATTCTGCTGCTGATGGTAGCCCACAGTGCCTCATGGATGCCCAGTTTGAACTGTTAGATTTGTTTTGAATCTATCCCATTGGTCACGAATTGTATTGCTGAACAATGCAGCAGAAGGTGTCCTCAGTGGGAAGACGGAACTTTATCTCCACAAGGACTGTGAGGTGATCACTCCTACCCATACTCTTATGGACAGATGCATCTGCAACAGGTAGATTGGTGAGGACGAGGTCGAGTAGGTTTCTCCTTTGTGTTAGTTCCCTCATCACTGTGTCATCACATCTGGTGGGTCTGAACTAATGGTGGGACAGGGCATGTCCAGGAATGGAGGAGTCTAGGGCTTTGGCTGTGAAATATGATTTGGTGAGGGTGACTATGTCAAGCTGTGGCTTGCCTAGTCTGCGGGACAGCTCTCCCAATTTTGGCACAAGTCCCCAGATGTTGGTAAGGAGGACTTTGCAGGGTCGATTGGGCAGGGTATGCCTTTGTCATGACCGGTGCCTAGATCAATGCTGGGTGGTACATCCAGTTTTATTCTTCTTATGTCTTTTTGTAGTGGTATAGGTGATGTGAATTCCCAGAATTGAAAGAAAGGTACAGCTTTGGAATTGGATGTGGTTGAGACATTCGCTTCCAGCCTCTGATGAGATAGCTGGATGTAGTAATTGGACTACAGCCTACTAAGTAAGGCTGACAGGGCCCTCAACCGTGTCCGGCCCATATCCCGCGCATCCTCCCTCACGCCTTCTCCTCCTTCCCAGAAACATGATAGGGTCCCCCTTGTCCTCACTTATCACCCCACCAGCCTCCGCATTCAAAGGATCATCCTCCGCTATTTCCACCAACTCCAGCATGATGCCACCACCAAACACATCTTCCCTTCACCCCCCCTGACGGCATTCCGTAAGGATCGTTCCCTCCGGGACACCCTGGTCCACTCCTCCATCACCCCCTACTCCTCAACCCCCACCTATGGCACCTCCCCATGCCCACGCAGAAGATGCAACACCTGCCCCTTCACTTCCTCTCTCCTCACCGTCCAAGGGCCCAAACACTCCTTTCAAGTGAAGCAGCATTTCACTTGCATTTCCCCTAATTTAGTCTACTGCATTCGTTGCTCCCAATGCAGTCTCCTCTACATTGGAGAGACCAAACGCAAACTGGGCGACCGCTTTGCAGAACACCTGCGGTCTGTCCGCAAGAAAGACCCAAACCTCCCTGTCGCTTGCCATTTTAACACTCCACCCTGTTCTCTTGCCCACATGTCTGTCCTTGGCTTGCTGCATTGTTCCAGTGAAGCCCAACGCAAACTGGAGGAACAGTACCTCATCTTCCGACTAGGCACTTTACAGCCTTCCGGGCTGAATATTGAATTCAATAACTTTAGATCTTAAACTCCCCCTCCCCCCATCCCCACCCCGTTTCTCCCCCCTCCCTTTTTTTTTCAATAATTTATCTAGATTCTTCTTTTCCCACCTATTTCCATTATTTTTAAATCTAAAACTAAAACTTTGTTAGTCTTTCCACCCCACCCCCACTAGAGCTGTACCTTGAGTATCCTGTCTTCCATTCTTAATTAGCACTTTTCTTAGACAATGTCACCACCTTCAACACCTCTTTGATCCTTTTGTCTGTGACATCTTTTGATTATCTGCTCCTATCACTGCTTATCTCCACAATCACCACACCCTCAACTTCTCTCTCCCCCCGCCCCCCCACCTTAAACCAGCTTATATTTCACCCTTCTCCTAACTATACTCAGTTCTGCCGAAGGGTCATGAAGACTCGAAACGTTAACTGATTTCTTCTCCACCGATGCTGCCAGACCTGCTGAGTTTTTCCAGGTAATTCTGTTTTTGTTTTGAATTTCCAGCATCCGCAGTAGCTTTCAGCTTTTTGTTTTTAACCCATCCTTTCTTTCTGTCTCAATTCAGCCAATGTATGTCTGTGGTCGAAGGCACAATCTGCCCAATCATAGGCTGAACAATTTCCTTTCCCCAGAGACTGATACCAGGGCCCTTCGAGTGTTAAACTATGAGGTCAGGTTATGCACGTTTGAGTTGTGATTGCCTTGAGTTTAGGAGATTGAAGTTTGATCCAATCAAGGTGTTTTAAATATTAACAGGATTTAATAGAGTAAAATAGAAAGGAATTTTATCCTCTGCTGGGGGAATCCAAAACAACGGACATAACCTTAACATTAGAGCTAGGCCGTTCAGGAGTGAAATCACTTTTTTACACAAAGGAAAGCTGGAACATTCTCCCACAAAAAGCCTGTGGTGGCTCAGGGTCAACTGGAGCATTTAAGACTGAACGAGAACCAGTAGTGATCTATTCAAATGGCAGAGCAGGCTTGAGGGGCTGAATGGTCTCCTCCTGTTTGTAATGCTCTTATGATAGTGGCACACAATTCAGACTCTGAGGTTCTTGCAAAAATATTCATTGTATTAGGTTAGCTAACGACTTTCTTGGCAGGGCGGAAGGGAGGACATTCACTTACGTTCTTGTCCAGTGGTGTTGGAGGATGTGGCTAGAGTGAGCAGTTTTGGTGGAACACAGCCAGGCAACTAGTAGCTATGAATCTGTCCTCTGTTCTCACTTTATATATCATGCCTTCCGGCTCCTTCCCATGTCAGTACCACCCAGTGTATTCAATCTGTGTACTTTTACTGTGTGAAAAATTACTCCAACTGCCTATATTTTCAACTGTTAGTCACACTTACAGCCAAGATGACAATTAAATTTTGGTGTGCATTTAAAGAAAAATTGCTGTGGAATCAGAATGCCATTAGGATTCACACAGCAGCATGTGTTTAAGATCTAAACAGTTTATGAGTTGTCTGCCTGCCAAGAGGTACCCCTTATTGCAGAAGAATGCCTGACTTTCTGGGCCAGTCTGCCACACCCATCGATTTAGACACTGAATCACTGGAGATCAGAGAATGATCCGTTCTCTCGCAGATTGCTGGCCGGTCAGTGAGGTCATTGGCAGAGAGGGTGGAAGTGAGCTAGCTACATTCTTCAACTAAACAGTGGAATATTCCACTCTTGAGTTTCAGAATCGGACTGAAATGCTTTATTATTATTATTAGCTACAGCTGGAGCCCATCCAGAACTTTAGAGAGCTGAGTGTGATTGAATGTTTTGGGTGCTAGAAGTGATAGATGCTTATTTTTTTTCTCCTGATGCCACAAAATGGCTTTGCGCACATTGGAACCCTGAAACTAAAGATCGTGTAAATCTGAGTTAAAAATAGCAAATACTTCCCCTTCCTACCTTCTGAACCCTTTAGTAGTTTGGATTTTTTTTTTGAAATTACAATGAATGACTATGACACAAGGGGAAGGAATGATCTTGGGGACATTAACAACGGGTGTAGGCCATTCAGCCCTGCAGGTCTGTTCTGCCAATCAGCTGTTTCATGGCAGATCTTCATGACAACCCTATTTGCCCACTAAACTCTCATAAAATAGTCAGATAGGGGTGGAGAAGGAGAATGAGGGTGAGAGTGGAAAATTTGCAGGTGATGGGGGAGAGTGAACAGAGAGAGAGTGGGGTCTGGAACAGAGTGGTTTGGGGAGAAGGGGAAAATGAGGGTTTTGGGGGGGGAGAGGAGGTGGAGTCTGGGAAATGGGGTTTAGGATGGAGGGTGGGGATTTGGGTACAGACAGAGACAGAGGCCTGATTTTTGAGTCCCGCTGGTGGCGGGAATGGTCAGGTGATGAAAATAGCGGAGCTGAGGAGTGTGCCCATTTCTCTGTCATTCCCGCCGCCAGCGAGATTCGTCAGGGCGGAGCGAGGTCGGCCCCAAGAACCCGACCAATCCGCTAATGTGTCCAATTAAGGTAATTAAGGAGCTCATTGAGAACTTTCTTTGAGGGACATGTTGAGATTTTAGTGGGGCCACACAGACTGCATGCTGGGTCAGGGGCAGACCAGGAGATGGCAACACAGTGAGGGGACAGTCATAGCCATCCCAGGAAATTGGATGGGCTCATAAAAAGCCCCAGATGTGGACTCAGCCATTGGTGCTATTGGGATTGCGGGGGTTGTGGGGAGAGTGTTCAGCAAGCACCTGGGCAGTGCAGGGGGGTCATCATCCTTCTGGCATTGCTGGGGCATAAGGAGGTGGCAATGTTTCCAACTAGCTGAGTGCAAGGAAGGCAGCAGCTGGCACTGGGATCATGACTTTCAGATTTCCGGTCCGGTGCGATGAGGAGCAACATCCTCCACAGGAAAGGCAGAACCCCTGGCATCAGGAGGGCAGAGGAGAGGTGTGGGGGCCAGGGAGGACACAGAGGCAACCTCATCCTCCTCGGCGATGGCCTCAGCACCTTGCCTGATGCTCAGGATGGCTGGAGGTGGAGCACCAGCTGGGGTGCAACTGGCATCTCCTCCAAAATCTCTGTGCCATCAGTGCCACTGACCGGTCGAGGCTACAGAGTGAGGCATGCACTCTGTGAATGTCTGTGCGCAGTTCCTACGTGTACCTGCATGCACTCAGAGTGCTGCCGCATATGACCCTCCATGAGTTTGGCCACTCTCTCAATGGTGGAACTCATGTGTTCAAAGCCCTGAGGCACATGAGCTGAATGGACTCCTCCATTCTCAGTCCATGAGCCTGCACTGCCTCAGGGGACATGCAGGAACACATTCATTGCTGCTGGTCTAAGTACAGCCTCCTTCCCTGTGACTCCCAAGACCCTTATCGGTACCCAGCTGAGCAAAGCTGTGGCTGCCCTGCCTCTTCTGAGGAGAACTGCCCACTGCTGCCTCTCACACCATCTTCTGCTCCCTAGTGTCGCGGTCCTCACCCAGTGCTACCTTTCTGATCATGCCAGAGGACCCACCGAGTGTCTGTATCTGAGCTGGTGGAGGGTGTGCTTGCAAGTTGTGACAGGTTTTGTTCTGAGGTGTTTTCTGGTAGCACTCACCCTTGTGCAGACACAGGAATTTGCCTTTGTGCTTTGACGTCAGGACCTGTGGGACAAGAGATCATGAGAACTGGCCTTGGAGTGCAGAAGCCTTTGCAGTGCTGAAGCTTTCCAATGCAGCTCATTATTTGGCATGCTGTCAGATGGGGTAGAATTCTCAGCAATCTCTCAATGTACACATTCCAGTTTCTATTCGCCCTCTCCACAAGGATGCCCAACTCACTCTCCCAAACTTGCTCATGGTCAGCGACTCTGGCGATCTCCGTAGCTCCCCCTCCCGCTGTGGTGACAGTTTGTAGGAAGGGAACTCCTCCTGCGCTCTTTCACAAGCATTGTGTGTTCATTTTTCCTGTAACGCTGACCTCTATGGACAATGCTGTCGGCTCTTTGACATAGGAAGCTGCATGTATCAGTGCTGGCAGGTCCTCAGCAGCACTATGGCTCTGAGCTTTGCTGAGGGGTCAGTAAGTGCCCTGGGAACATACTTCTCACATGTTTAGGAACAGCATGGGCCCTCAGGCTCCTCAGCTGCTGTCTGCTGGAGCTGGAATAGGCCTGTCATGAGGGTCTGTCATTGCACTTACGTTGCCAGAGAGAATAAGGTCATTGAACCTCTTCCTGCAATGGACCCAGGTCCTCCAGACCACACTCTATGTGTCTGCTTACGTTCAGGCCCTCAGCCATCCTTCAGCCAGGGGACTTCTGTCCTCTCACTGCCTCAAGGAGGGCCTCACGTGTGTGTCTGCAAAGTGAAGAGCAGCCCAACCCCTGCCTCCAGGCCTGCTTCTTTGCTGCTCCATCAGTAATATGCAATTGACACTTTAAAACAGCAACTACAGTAATGGATGCCATGATCTACTTAAATTGGGCCCATACTTGCTGAGTCCTAACTCCATACCCACCCTTGCGGCTGCCACCCAGCCCACACTCCAGCCACGTAACAGGCCACCCCAGTGAAAATCGGGACCTGTGACCCCCTCCGCACCCACCGCCCCAACCCTGCCGGGGTCAGGGCCAGGACCCTGAAAGACTCCCAATATCCAGTAGGAAAATCAGGCTCCTCAACGCAAGCGATGAGAGTTTGGGTAGAGGGTGGAGAGGGAGATGGAGGGGGTCAGAGGAGTGGAGTTTTGGTGAGGCTGAGATTAGGGGACTGGGGAATGGGGTGGGTGTGAAGACTGCAGAGCTGGGAGCAGCCAGTAAAGGGGAGAGTAGGAGAGACAGAGAGGAGCAGCCAGTAAAGGGGAGAGTAGGAGAGAGAGAGAGGAGCAGCCAGTAAAGGAGAGAGTAGGAGAGAGAGAGAGAGAGGAGCAGCCAGGAAAGAGGAGAGTAGGAGAGACAGAGAGGAGCAGCCAGGAAAGCGGAGAGTAGGAGAGAGAGAGAGGAGCAGCCAGTAAAGGGGAGAGTAGGAGAGAGAGAAGGAGAGAGAGAGAGGAGCAGCCAGGAAAGGGGAGAGTAGGAGAGAGAGAGAGAGGAGCAGCCAGGAAAGGAGAGAGTAGGAGAGAGAGAAGGAGAGAGAGAGAGAGGAGCAGCCAGTAAAGGGGAGAGTAGGAGAGAGAGAAGGAGAGATAGAGAGGAGCAGCCAGGAAAGGGAGAGTAGGAGAGAGAGAGAGAGGAGCAGCCAGGAAAGGAGAGAGGAGGAGAGAGAGAGAGGAGCAACCAGGAAAGAGGAGAGTAGGAGAGACAGAGAGGAGCAGCCAGGAAAGGGGAGAGTAGGAGAGACAGAGAGGAGCAGCCAGGAAAGGAGAGAGGAGGAGAGAGAGAGAGGAGCAACCAGGAAAGAGGAGAGTAGGAGAGACAGAGAGGAGCAGCCAGGAAAGGGGAGAGTAGGAGAGACAGAGAGGAGCAGCCAGTAAAGGGGAGAGTAGGAGAGAGAGAGAGAGAGGAGCAGCCAGTAAAGGGGAGAGTAGGAGAGAGAGAAGGAGAGAGAGAGAGGAGCAGCCAGGAAAGGGGAGAGTAGGAGAGAGAGAGAGAGGAGCAGCCAGGAAAGGAGAGAGTAGGAGAGAGAGAAGGAGAGAGAGAGAGAGGAGCAGCCAGTAAAGGAGAGAGTGGGAGAGAGAGAGAGGGGCAGCCAGTAAAGGAGAGAGTGGGAGAGAGAGAGAGGAGCAGCCAGTAAAGGAGAGAGTAGGAGAGACAGAGAGGAGCAGCCAGTAAAGGAGAGAGTAGGAGAGACAGAGAGGAGCAGCCAGTAAAGAGGAGAGTAGGAGAGACAGAGAGGAGCAGCCAGTAAAGGAGAGAGTAGGAGAGACAGAGAGGAGCAGCCAGTAAAGAGGAGAGTAGGAGAGACAGAGAGGAGCAGCCAGTAAAGGAGAGAGTAGGAGAGAGAGAGAGGAGCAGCCAGGAAAGGGGAGAGTAGGAGAGACAGAGAGGAGCAGCCAGTAAAGAGGAGAGTAGGAGAGACAGAGAGGAGCAGCCAGTAAAGGAGAGAGTGGGAGAGAGAGAGAGGGGCAGCCAGGAAAGGGGAGAGTAGGAGAGACAGAGAGGAGCAGCCAGTAAAGAGGAGAGTAGGAGAGACAGAGAGGAGCAGCCAGTAAAGGAGAGAGTGGGAGAGAGAGAGAGGAGCAGCCAGGAAAGGGGAGAGTAGGAGAGACAGAGAGGAGCAGCCAGTAAAGAGGAGAGTAGGAGAGACAGAGAGGAGCAGCCAGTAAAGGAGAGAGTGGGAGAGAGAGAGAGGGGCAGCCTGGAAAGAGGAGAGTAGGAGAGACAGAGAGGGGCAGCCAGTAAAGGAGAGAGAAGGAGAGAGAGAGAGGAGCAGCCAGTAAAGGAGAGAGAAGGAGAGACAGAGAGGAGCAGCCAGTAAAGGAGAGAGAAGGAGAGAGAGAGAGGAGCAGCCAGTAAAGGAGAGAGAAGGAGAGACAGAGAGGAGCAGCCAGTAAAGGAGAGAGTAGGAGAGACAGAGAGGAGCAGCCAGTAAAGGGGCAGGTGAATAAAAACAAAATACTGCACAGCTGGAAATCTGAAATAAACACAGAAAATGTTGGGAAATCTCAGCAGGCCTGGCAGGATCTGTGGAATGAGAAACAGAGTTAACATTCTGGGAGCTGAAGAGAGGTAGAAATGTGATGGGTTTTATACTGTTTTAGAGGGGGTGGAGCAGGTGAAGCAAAATAAAAGTTCAGGGACAGGTGGGAGCTCAGGAGAGATTTGACAAAGATGTCATGGATGCAAGACAAAGGGCGTGTTAATGGTAGTGTTAAAGACTAAAGAAGGTGCTGTTAGTGGCTTAAAGGTAAGATAGCAGAATATGCTAATAGCAAAACAAGGATAGGTGAAGCCTGGGAACTTTACAGTGGGTAAACAGGGATAGATTGTTTCCACTAGTGGGTGAATGGGGGTGACGGGGAAAGAAACTTGGGTTCAGGGCAGCCCTATGTGGCCTCAAGTTGGCATTCAGCCACCTATTTGGATATACAAAAAACCTATGGCCTCTTTCTGCTTTTACCCGTATGGCCTCCTTGTGCAGTTACTGCATCATTGTTTAGCTTGTTAGAAAACATTTCAACCAGCTTAAGTTCTTTGTTCTTCTCTCTTGTTGAGCCCCACATGTTTTGCAGTACTTGCCCACTGTATGGGTATCCCAGAAACTATTAGCAAAGCCTGATAGGCTTGAGCCTTTGTTCAGAGGATAATTTGAGTCCGTTGGACATGGATTCAAGTCCCATTCTATAGACATGAGCACAAAATCTAGACTGACACTTCTCTGCAGTACTGAGAGTGTGTAGCATTGTTGAAGATGTCAGTTTTGGATAAGGCATTAAACTGAGGCCCTGTTGCCCTCTTAGGTTGCCATAAAGGATTCCATGGCACTATCTGGAGGAAAAAAAGCAGAAGCGTTCCCTGGTGCCCTGGCTAACATTTATCTGTCATCAATAAACCAGATTATCTAGACACTATCGTTATCTGGACAGTACCTAATTGGCTGTAAATTGTTTTGCGATGTGCTGAGGTTGTGAAAGGCGCTATATAAATACAGACCTCTCTGTAAGTACGATTAACTGACCCGGCAGCAAGTTAGTGATTGGGAATAGCATGACAACACAGAGGGGAAAAATCACCACACAGCAACACTCAGTTTTCTTGAGGTTTCAAGGCGGGAGTTATCAATGCTGACCAGGGCATCATCTCCACACATTATTCCATTATTTCTCTCCGCTGATGCTGTTTGTCTAAATAGAGCATTCAGATGGGTCACTTCTTGTCTCAATATGATAGGAACATGAAGTCATTGAGAATCCCCATTTCAGAGACCAATCCTGTATCCTGTCACGTAACCTGGGACAGCAGCTGTAACCCTGCCCCTTTCCATCCCCTGTGCAGTCTGTCCTCTCCCACACGCCTGTGTGTGCCCTCACAGTCTGTCCTCTCCCACACGCCTGTATCTGCCCTCACAGTCTGTCCTCTCCCACACGCCTGTGTGTGCCCTCACGGTCTGTCCTCTCCCACACGCCTGTATCTGCCCTCACAGTCTGTCCTCTCCCACACGCCTGTGTGTGCCCTCACAGTCTGTCCTCTCCCACACGCCTGTGTGTGCCCTCACGGTCTGTCTTCTCCCACACGCCTGTGTGTGCCCTCACAGTCTGTCCTCTCCCACACGCCTGTGTGTGCCCTCACAGTCTGTCCTCTCCCACACGCCTGTGTGTGCCCTCAGTCTGTCCTCTCCCACACGCCTGTGTGTGCCCTTACGGTCTGTCCTCTCCCACACGCCTGTGTGTGCCCTCACAGTCTGTCCTCTCCCACACGCCTGTGTGTGCCCTCACAGTCTGTCCTCTCCCACACGCCTGTGTGTGCCCTCAGTCTGTCCTCTCCCACACGCCTGTGTGTGCCCTTACGGTCTGTCCTCTCCCACACGCCTGTGTGTGCCCTCACAGTCTGTCCTCTCCCACACGCCTGTGTGTGCCCTCACAGTCTGTCCTCTCCCACAGGCCTGTGTGTGCCCTCAGTCTGTCCTCTCCCACACGCCTGTGTGTGCCCTTATGGTCTGTCCTCTCCCACACGCCTGTGTGTGCCCTTATGGTCTGTCCTCTCCCACACGCCTGTGTGTGCCCTCACAGTCTGTCCTCTCCCACACGCCTGTGTGTGCCCTCACGGTCTGTCCTCTCCCACACGCCTGTGTGTGCCCTCACAGCCTGTCTTCTCCCACACGCCTGTGTGTGCCCTCACAGTCTGTCTTCTCCCACACGCCTGTGTGTGCCCTCACGGTCTGTCTTCTCCCACACGCCTGTGTGTGCCCTCACGGTCTGTCTTCTCCCACACGCCTGTGTGTGCCCTCACGGTCTGTCTTCTCCCACACGCCTGTGTGTGCCCTCACGGTCTGTCCTCCCTCACACGCCTGTGTGTGCCCTTACGGTCTGTCCTCTCCCACACGCCTGTGTGTGCCCTCACGGTCTGTCTTCTCCCACACGCCTGTGTGTGCCCGTACGGTCTGTCCTCCCTCACACGCCTGTGTGTGCCCTCATGGTCTGTCTTCTCCCACACGCCTGTGTGTGCCCTCACAGCCTGTCCTCCCCCACATGCCTGTGTGTGCCCTCATGGTCTGTCTTCTCCCACACGCCTGTGTGTGCCCTCACAGCCTGTCCTCCCCCACATGCCTGTGTGCCCTCAGCCTGCCCTCTCCCACATGCCTGTGTGCCCTCAGCCTGCACTCTCCCACACAACTGTGTGCCCTCAGTCTGCCCTCTCCCACATGATTGTGTGCCCTCAGTCTGTCCTCTCCCATATGTCTGTGTGCCCTCACAGATGCCCGTGTCTTGGCATTAAGTACACACTGACAGACTGCTGATTCCCACAGTCCCACCTAGTTACACAATATTTATGCACATAGAGACAACAGAAAATTAGGAAATGACCTAATGCTCAAACAATTGCTGGCTACAAACTGACAGAAAATATTTTCAGTTACGTGGAGAGGCTGGAACTGTTCTACTTCAATCAGAGAAGGTTAAGCAGTGATTTAATAGAGATTCTCGGACACAAGTTGTTATTCTCAAGAACTGCTCATAATGTTGAAATCCTACCTCAGCCGATGTTATTGGGTGATTACATGGGGTAACAGGGTTATCATACACACTTTTGACTTGTCCATGACTCTTGCCGAAATGGTTTGCCAAAGCAGAGTAAAGTTTGAAGCAGGAGAGGAAGTCAGGCAGGGCTGTGTATGGAGGCAGCTAGAGCAGTCTGATTGGAAGTAAATAGATTCATAAAGCTGTAATACAATGAAGGAGTTCAAATGATGCCATAAACCATGAGAGCTTTGCTGTAATTCTTTGCTAGTCATCTGCACCATGGGATTGGATTACCATCTACAAAATTTAGATATCATATCTGGATTTCTTCACGTCTTTGTTAAGAATATAAGAACATAAGGAATAGGAACAGGTCATTCGAGCCTGCTCCGTCATTCAATAGATGATAGATAATGACTTCATCAGCTACACCTTCCCACACTATCGCCATGTCCCTCACTCCCCTAGTGTCTAAAAATCTATGATCTCAGTCTTGAGTTTAACAATGGAGCATTCACAGCTCTCTGGGGTAGAGAATTCCATAGGACAGGATTTTCCAGTCAAAAACAGAATTACCTGGAAAAACTCAGTAGGTCTGGCAGCATCGGCGGAGAAGAAAAGAGTTGATGTTTCGAGTCCTCATGACCCTTCAGCAGAACTGAATAAAGTTAGGAGAGGGGTGAAATATAAGTTGGTTTAAGGGGCGGGGGGGGTGGGGGAGAGAAGTTGGGGGGGATGCGGTTGTAGGGACTAGCAAGCAGTGATAGGAGCAGATAATCAAAAGATGTCACAATCAAAAAGAACAAAGAGGTGTTGAAGGTGGTGATATTATCTAAGAGAATGTGCTAATTAAGAATGGATGGCAGGACACTCAAGGTACAGCTCTAGTGAGGGTGGGGTGGAGAGACTGACAGGGCATCAAAGGTATAGATTTAAAAATAATGGAAATAGGTGGGAAAAGAAAAATCTATATAAATTATTGGAAAAAACAAAAGGGAGGGGGAAGAAACGGGGTGGGGTTGGGGATGGGGGAGGGGGGAGTTTAAGATCTAAAGTTGTTGAACTCAATATTCAGTCCGGAAGGCTGTAAAGTGCCTAGTCGGAAGATGAGGTGCTGTTCCTCCAGTTTGCGTTGGGCTTCACTGGAACAATGCAGCAAGCCAAGGACAGACATGTGGGCAAGAGAGCAGGGTGGAGTGTTAAAATGGCAAGCGACAGGGAGGTTTGGGTCTTTCTTGCGGACAGACCGCAGGTGTTCTGCAAAGCGGTCGCCCAGTTTGCGTTTGGTCTCTCCAATGTAGAGGAGACCGCATTGGGAGCAACGAATGCAGTAGACTAAGTTAGGGGAAATGCAAGTGAAATGCTGCTTCATTTGAAAGGAGTGTTTGGGCCCTTGGACGGTGAGGAGAGAGGAAGTGAAGGGGCAGGTGTTGCATCTTCTGCGTGGGCATGAGATGGTGCCATAGGTGGGGGTTGAGGAGTAGGGGGTGATGGAGGAGTGGACCAGGGTGTCCCGGAGGGAACGATCCCTATGGAATGCCGCCAGGGGGGGTGAAGGGAAGCATCCGCAGTAGAATTTGGATTTTCCAGTTGTCGGGCCGGTGCAGCCGGGAAACGGTCCACCGCCAGCAATCGGCCCCTGACCGTGATTTCACGCTGGCTGGCCAATTAACGGCTCAGCGCTACCGGGGTGGGGGCGGGAGCAGTGTGAGCGCAAAAGTCTGCGCGTGTGCGGAGAGCGCGCACTGAATGCTCCCTGAGGGTACAGAGCTGCTTCAGGGAGCTGAAGAATTGTGGATTCCAAAATAAAGACTTTAAAAATGATAGAAATATGTCCCTGCATGTGTCTCAGTCACATGAACAGGGACATATTAAAAATGATGTTCAAAAATTGTTATTTTTAAAAAATTACTGTTGGAAACTTCATCCCACCTGTGGAGGAGGTTTCCTAAAAAGTACAAAGGCCGCCTGGTCGATTCGACCACCCGCCAACCGTAAGGTTGGACAGGCAGTGAAAAATAGATAGAACTTAATTGATTAAGGCCCTTAATAGGTCTCTTAATTGGTCTGTTAATTGTTGGCTGCTGACTCTCGCACGTGCCCACTGACTGGAATATTGCACGAGTGCGCATTGATGTCAAGACGCTCACCCGATGTCACCGCCTGCTATTTTACACCCGATTGGGTTGGGCACACGCCCGCCTGTGGGATGTAAAATTCTGCCCAGATCCACAATCCTCTAAAGGGAGAAATTTCTCCGCATCTCAGTCCTAAATGGCTGACCCCTTATTCTGAGAGTGTGACCCCATATTCTAAACTCACCAGCCATCTCTCAGCCACTATCTCAGCATCTACCCTAACAAGCCCCTTAAGAGTTTTATCTGTTTCAATAAGATCACATCTCATTCTTTTAAACTCTAAGGAATATAGACTTAGTCTACTCAATCTGTCCTAAAAGGACAATCCTTTCATCCCAGGAATCAGTCTAGTGAACCTTCATTGCACTCCCTCTGGAGCACATACATGTTTCCTTGACATAATGTACTCAGTACTCCAGAGATTAGATTTTCCACAAGGAGTGGGGAGACAGGAGCTGGCCTATTTCTGTGTCAGAAACCCGCCTCCTTTGGGAAGCTGACTGAAGTTCAGATTTTTTGGAGGGATGAACCCTTAATTAATAGGAAGCCAGGTTTTCTGTCCAATTAGAGCCAGTGGGGGTGGAAATGAAGGCAGGTCAAATGCAGTGTGGAACTCATTTAGACACCACATGGCAGCTATCATTGAGGTGGTCCTGAGGGAGAGATCTGTGGATCGTGCCAAAGCCTTTCACTGCAGCAGAGAGAAGTGAGTTTCATGGGAACTGGAGGCCTGCAACCCGGGGCAGGCAAACCCTCGCTTCATCAGTGCCTACCTGGATTTAATGCTGAAGGTCATGAGGGAGTGGAGGGAGGTCCTCTTCCTGGAAGGTGGCAAGAGGATGCCAGCTTATCATGCAGCAGGGGCACCTCTCTGTTCACCATCATCTCCCTCTAAGTCTTTCTCCTCCTCTCCTATCTCCTGCTCCCTCCCTGATGAGCTGTTTCCTTCCAGGCCCTTACTGTCCTCAAGAACAACACCCCTCTGGAGGGCCATATTATGGAGAGTGCAGCAGACCACCACAATGACAGAGACACTTGCAGGATGGTATTAGAGGGTACCACCTAACCAGTCCAGCCACTGGACCCAGTGCCCTCTGAGCCTGTGATGCCACATCTGTTGTGAATCTGATGTGGTTTCCAACCTTGACAAAAAGAACATCTATCACCAGGTCTGCAATGATGAGGGCACAGGTTTGTGACCATCTGCCCTTTTTATTATTTATTCTTTCATGGATTGTGGGCTTCACTGGCAAGGCCAGCAT
This sequence comes from Cetorhinus maximus, assembly GCF_964194155.1. Lineage (NCBI taxonomy): Eukaryota > Metazoa > Chordata > Chondrichthyes > Lamniformes > Cetorhinidae > Cetorhinus > Cetorhinus maximus. The sequence continues at coordinate 75,211,673 of NC_135896.1, forward strand.
TTGTCGCCCATCCCTAATTGCCCTTGAAGTGAACATTTCAGAGGACAGTTAAGAGTCAACCACATTCTGGGGGTCTGGAGTCACATGTAGGCCAGACCAGTTAAGGACAACAGATCGGGTCAAAACGGGTTTTTACGACAATCAATGATAGTTTCATAGTCACCATTACTAAGACAAGCTGTATATTCCAGATTTATTAATTGAAATTAAGTTCCACTAGCTGCCTCGGTGGGATTTGAACTCATGTCCCCAGCACATTAGCCTGGGCCTCTGAATTATGAGTCCATTGACATTTCCACACCACCATTGCACCACCACCACCACCAACAGCCCCCCCGCCCCCAAAGAGATACAATCTTTTTTGACACTAGTTCTCAGTCATCTCCAGATATCTTTGCCCCTACCTCTAGATCCTGTGCTCAGGATTGTGTCTCCTCCTTCTTAGTGCCCTTTGTCCCTCTCCTCTGGAGTTCTGATGCCCAAGGCTCTGCCCCTCCTGTGCCAGCTGCTGCTCCTCATCTTCAGTGGCCTTGACTTCTTATAGTGGAGCACCCATTTCCAGCTGCGCCTTCCTGGTGCTCAACTGGAGTCCAAGGAGCCTTGGTCACTGCTCTGATGCCCACCTGTGGAGGGTGACGACCCCTTGAACTGGCAAAGTTCTTTGCGCTAACTCCTCCCCTGACCTGCAGTGGACTGTTGCAACTTTTACTTCGGAGGGGTAAACACATTTAGCTGTGATCAGCGTTTTGACTTACCTTCAGCAACTTTTCTGGCCTCCTTAATTTGCTCCTGACTTGAGCTATGTCTGTCTTCAGCTAGTTCCTAAATGTTGGCTGCTTCCACCAAATTCAAAACATCCCAGAAAGATGAGCCTTTAACAAGCCCCTTAACTAGCTTAACTGGCCTCAGCAGGAGTGCGGGTGAGTGTGTAGGCCTGCACACACTGCCACCCCCGCAAAGATTTGTCATGTCAGTTATGGAAACAAGTCATCAGCACACATGATGTTGCTGCCATTTTTTTTCAGCTGCCCGTCTCCCTTCCAGCCGAAATCGAGCCACAAAAATCTGGCCCCAAGTATGGCCTCACTAATTACCTTTTATAATTGCAATGATCTTCTTCGCTCTGTACTCCAATCCATTTGTAATAAAGGTTAATGTGCGGTTTGCTTTCCTAATCGCTTGCAGTAACTGCATGTAACTGCTTTCTTGGACTTATATGCAAGGACACCCAGGTCCCTCTGAACACTGAGATAAAAACAAAAACCTAAAAGCTACTGCAGATGCTGGAAATCCAAAACAAAAACAGAATTACCTGGAAAAACTCAGCAGGTCTGGCAGCATCAGTGGAGAAGCAATCAGTTAACGTTTCGAGTCTTCATGACCCTTCGGCAGAACTGAAGCATAGTTAAGAGAGGGGTGAAATATAAGCTGGTTTAAGGTGGGGGGGGCGGGGGGGGAGAGAGAAGTTGAGGGTGTGGTGATTGTGGAGATAAGCAAGCAGTGATAGGAGCAGATAATCAAAAGATGTCGCAGACAAAAGAATCAAAGAGGTGTTGAAGGTGGTGATATTGTCTAAGAAAAGTGCTAATTAAGAATGGAAGACAGGACACTCAAAGTACAGCTCTAGTGGGGGTGGGGTGGAAAGACTAACAAAGTTTTAGTTTTAGATTTAAAAATAATGGAAATAGGTGGGAAAAGAAGAATCTATATAAATTATTGAAAAAAAGGGAGGGGGGAGAAACGGGGTGGGGATGGCGGGAGGGGGAGTTTAAGATCTAAAGTTGTTGAATTCAATATTCAGCCCGGAAGGCTGTAAAGTGCCTAGTCGGAAGTTGAGGTGCTGTTCCTCCAGTTTGCGTTGGGCTTCACTGGAACAATGCAGCAAGCCAAGGACAGACATGTGGGCAAGAGAACAGGGTGGAGTGTTAAAATGGCAAGCGACAGGGAGGTTTGGGTCTTTCTTGCGGACAGACCGCAGGTGTTCTGCAAAGCAGTCGCCCAGTTTGCGTTTGGTCTCTCCAATGTAGAGGAGACTGCATTGGGAGCAACGAATGCAGTAGACTAAGTTAGGGGAAATGCAAGTGAAATGCTGCTTCACTTGAAAGGAGTGTTTGGGCCCTTGGACGGTAAGGAGAGAGGAAGTGAAGGGGCAGGTGTTGCATCTTCTGCGTGGGCATGGGGAGGTGCCATAGGTGGGGGTTGAGGAGTAGGGGGTGATGGAGGAGTAGACCAGGGTGTCCCGGAGGGAACGATCCCTACGGAATGCCGTCAGGGGGGGTGAAGGGAAGATGTGTTTGGTGGTGGCATCATGCTGGAGTTGGCGGAAATGGCGGAGGATGATCCTTTGAATGCGGAGGCTGGTGGGGTGATAAGTGAGGACAAGGGGGACCCTATCATGTTTCTGGGAAGGAGGAGAAGGCGTGAGGGAGGATGCGCGGCATATGGGCCGGACACGGTTGAGGGCCCTGTCAACGACCGTGGGTGGAAAACCTCGGTTAAGGAAGAAGGAGGACATGTCAGAGGAGCTGTTTTTGAAGGTAGCGTCATCAGAACAGATGCGACGGAACACTAACATTTTCCAGCCTCCTACCATTTAAAAAATATTCTGCTTTTCTATTTCTCCTACTGAAGTGGATAACTTTGCATTTCTGCAAATTATATACCATCTGCCATTTACTTGCCCACTCACTTAACCTGTCTAAATCTTTTTGCATCTTCTTTGTGTGCTCCTCACAGCTTACTTTTCCAGTAAACTTTATATCTTCAGCAAACTTTGATCCAGGTTCTGATTAATGCCGTGAATCCGGATCCTGATTAATGCAATGAATCCAGATCCTGGTTAACACAATGAATTCAGATCCTGATTAACACACATGGAACTGGATCTTGTTTAATGCACGTAGATCTGGGTCCTGATTAATGGCCATAATTCCAGATCCTGATCAACACACGTGAACCCAGCCTAACCACCAAGTGATACTCTGGTGACGATTAAATAGATAAGGATGGAACCAGGTGAGAGCAGTTATCAAGTGGATGATAATGGAGAGGCGTTGGAGGAGGATGGTGTGGTCAACCGTGTTAAAGGCTGCATAAAGGTTGAGAAAGAATAGGGGGGAATGTTTACCTTTGTCAGTCACATAGTCATTTGTGACTTTGATAAGAGCTGTTTCGGTACTGTGACATGGGTGGAAACCTGATTGGAGGGATTCAAACATGGAGTCCCAGAGGGAAAAACAGTTTGGACCAGTACTCTTATTTCCCAGTTTTACTGGTGTTCCATTTCTAGGTATACAAGACCAGTTCGGACCAGTATTCTTATTTCCCAGTTTTTACTGTTTTATTCCTTCTGGGGTTCTGGGAAAGGATAGTGAATCTTTGGAATTGTTACCTCAGAGGATTGTAGATGTACCAGTGTTGAATATATTTAACCCTGAGATAGACAGACTTTTGGTCTGTCAGAGGATAGAAGGATATGGGGAGCAGGCGGCAAAGCAGAGTTGAGGCCAAGGATCAATCAAGATCGTATTGAATGGTGGTGCAGACTTGTTGGCCGTGTGATCCACTTTGGCTCCTATATCTTAAGTTGTTATGAAAGGTGGGCAAGGCTTTGGGAGGTGACAACTTACACTAGATATAAATATATCTAGTGTCTTTAATGTAATAAAAAATCCCAAAGTGTTTCACAGGACAACATGTTCAAGGACTTTGGTGAAGAAAGCGGGTTAGAGATGAAATACAGGTCAAGTATCCTTTATCTGTAAATCCAAAAACCAAACACATCCAAAAACTGCACTTTTTTTGAACCTCATTGATCTTTAATGCTGGAAATCTCTGACCCAAGCTGACATGACTTGAGCTGACATGAACCTCATCGACTGAATCTGACCTTTACTGCGGGAAGGCTAGTTGTTGGCCTGCACTGTTTACCTTGTGATTTTTGTTTGCACTGTTTACCTTGCGATCCCTCTCCTACAAGCAAACTTGCAGATGGTGCCACAGGTGGGAACTTATTATGGGTACCTTGTAATCATTATTCAGTGGTACATCTTACTTTTCTAGCATTTTTTGTACTTTAGGCTATAGCTAGCCTAGGCTTTGGCCATTGTAATGTAAGTAGGCCTAGGTCTATGTGCGGCATCCAAAAACCGAAATTATCTGAAATCTGAAACACAATCGGCCTCGAAGACTTCGGATAAAGGATACTCGACCTGTAGTAGTTCACAAAGGCAGAGGGATAAGGGTGGGATTTTGAGGAGAGCAGTGATGAAGCAGAATTGAGGGGAAGGGGACAGTGCTTGAAGAGAGGGAGCACAGGACCAGTGGTCAGCTGTTTAGGGCTGAGATGAGGAGAAATTTCTTCATGCATTTTGAAAAGTTGCCAAAGATTTCCTCTTGTGTGCCATGAGTCGACAATTGTCAACCCATTTCTGAACAACGTGTTTATGATGTCACTGCAGATAAGCCCATCGGAAGAATCACTGGCAGCTTGCCAAGGATTGTTCAGCTTGCTGAGATATTGTGAGAGAGGTGATTATAAGATCTTCAGGGTCTGGGACTCATGTTAGCAGCAAGAACCGGAGGTGGAATAAAAACAGAAACTGATGAAAGTACTCGCAGGCCTGGCAGCATCGGTAAAGAGAGAAACAGAGTTAACGTTTTCAGATTGTGACCGTTCACCAGAACTGGAGGTGGGATCTGTCTGAGATATTGAGTTATGAATTGGAGTGGTTGCAATCAGCCTCTTAAGTTTATTCTTCCTACCAGCAGCCAAAACAGAAAGAATAGTTCAGTTAAGAAGCACCAAAATGGGGCAATTGTCCTGCCTTGGAGTGGGGGCAAGGCAAAAGTGGGATAGCAAACCTAAAGCAGGCGGCACTTACTGATGACAACTGTTTTCATTTGAGCTAATACAGTTGAATTTATAGGGCTGGATTTTATGGCCTTCCACAATCACCCATCCCTCCTCCCTCCCCCCCTATGGCCGGGCGTATGTTTGGCAGTGGGGGCATGTAAAATATGGTTGATGGTTGGGTAGCCCACCACCTTCTCGCCCATCCTGATCCAGTCCCCATAATAAGTGGGGGGCGGGGGGTAGGTGTAAGGCACCCACTAGCCCACCCACTCTTCGGCCTATTGAGGCCCATAAGTGGCCAATTAATACCACTTAAGGACCTCAATCCACTTCCATTGCCATAACATACTGGGCTGTGGAAGGCAGGCGAGAGTGGAAAAGCCGTTTTCTCACCTGAATTAGTGAAAGGGCAGGAAGGGAGGGGAGTTAGATCCTTTGGAGGGGGGGTGCCCTATGCACATTGGGGGCACGGCCCCTAAGATCATACCCCACTTTGTGCCTCTCCATCTGGTCTCCAAAACCCACCCTTCACTCCTTGCAACACCCTCCCTATCGTCTGATCCATCCCTGCCCAAAAGCCCAGGACTTACCTGGGTCTGGTGTTCATCTTCCATCTTCATGGAACTGTTTGCAGTCCCAGCAGCACCAACTACTGAGGACTGCTGGGACTGCAAGAGCTGCTGGCCAATCAGATTAGCCAGCAGCTCTCGAGTGCAGGACTTCCTTCCAATGAGGGGCAGAAGTCCCACTCTCTGCTTGTTAAGGCCACCCGCAGCATAATACCACTGCACAGCAGCATTTTTTAACAAAAACAGAAAATTCTGGAAAAACTCAGCAGTTCTGGCAGTATCTGTGGAAAGAGAAACAAAGTTAACGTTTCGAGTCCGTATGACCCTTCAGAGCATTTTTTAAAGTTGGTAGGTTTGTGATTGACTTTTCTAACAAGAGGGTGAGCAGTACATCCCCAACCTCGTAAAATTATAATTAATTGTAGGTGTTAATCTCATCAGTCTACATCCTGTGGTGTGGGAAGCAGGGTTTTAGTTTGATTTATATACTAGGCACTCCCTATTGTGATTTTGTGATGGAGATTTGAGAAGCCATTTCCAACTTTAATTGTGGCTGCAGAGAATGTGCATATCACTGTACTTTGTGTTGGGGGATCATACACCCAGGTGCAGCAACTACGCTTGGAGATACAGTGGCACATCACACCCATGCCAAACATACAGTGTCACTGGAGTGGTCAATCTTGTACCATTGCCAGAACAAGGCAACTGTCCAGTGTGAAATAAACCAGAAAGGAAAGGTGGTTTAAAAAAAAACAATTGGTGCGATTACATCTGGTACATTTTTCCAAATTGGGAGATCAGAGGCCTTGACTAATACTCCTGTGAAACAGTTAATACTAGAGAGTGGGAGCTTCTCACCATCTTTCAGATGGGACTGAGGCCCCATCTGGCCCCTCAAGTAAACACCTGGCTCAATTTGAAGAAGAGCAGGGAAATCCTCCCCGGTGCCTTGACCAATATTTATCCCTCAATCAATATCACTAAAAGAGATGATTTGGTCATTATCACTTTGTTGTTTGTGGGAGCTTGCTGTGTACAAATTGGCTGCTGCCTTTCCTACATTACAAAGGTGATTACGCTGCATAAAGTGCTTCATCGACTGTAAAGCACTTTGGGACATCCTGAGGTCAAAGGCGGCACTATAGAAATGCAAGTCTTTCTTTTAATTCAAATATCTGACCATTGAACCTGAATTCTAATCACCAGCAGAAATGACATTTGCACTTGAAGGCAGGTCATCCAGGAGTGGGAGTGTGGAAGGGGTGGAGATGTGGCCTTATCTTGTTCATGTGTGCCCTCTGGCAGCTTAACCAAATATGGTTTATGGCCAACTGTGGAGGCAGCTTGTGACTGGCTCCTTCAACAATCCTGTTCTCCAGATGGGGACAAGATGAAAGGGAAATGAGCAGAAAATAAGGCGCATATGACAGGAAAACATACGTATTGGAATAATATTAAAGTTCCTCTGCAGAGGTTAACATAAAATAGTAGCAATTAACTGTTGCCAAACTGTCCACTGGTTGAGGGAGAGTGGGATTGCAGAACAAGTCATTGTTTGTTAGACATATTTTCTCTCTGAAAACATGTGCACTTGGAGGCTAATGCCTGATGTGAACTGCCAAGAATTTGTACTGTAATAAATTCACCCACTCCAACCAGAAGTAGCAAGACAGTTTCCTAGCAGCTTCTTCCTACTCTGAGCCTATAATAATTTACAACTGTTTGTCAACAGTGCACTTCTTGCATTGGGTATCTTGTTCATTAAACCAAAGCATGCTCTGACATTTTGATGTGGTTGTGTTCACTGAACTAATCCTGACAGGGAGACAAAGGAGGTAATTATTGCATGGTGGGCTGGGGGAGTTGGTTCTTTGTACTGGTGTCCTTTGTTGTATTTTCTCTTTGCCATTTGTACTCAGCTCTGTGCAGGCTGCCGAAAGCGGGCACCATAGGGTACTGCATCCCCTGTGCTCTCAACCCATGTGACATACAATAGCTGTCAGGTGAAATAGCTGTTGCGCCGAGGGTCTGATTGTAGCAGGTTCAGCCCATCACAAACGTTGTATGATAACCCAAGATTGCGATCATTGGCCTAGAGTCGGCTCGTTTGCTGGAGGGAACTGGCACAGGGATCGATCCCTACAGAGGGATGGGTCGGTACAAGGCTCATCTGTTAATGGACCTCTAGCCTCAGGCTGGAGAGCTGCAGGCGAGCAATACAACTCCCCAGATACAGAGACTCGACATTGTATCATCAGCAGCGGCTCCCTGCTGGGAAGGTGGTGCAATTGGGAAAGGGATGTGCACTCGGGAGAGGGATGGGGCAATTGGGAGAGGCAGGGTGAATTGGGAGAGGGTGGTGACTGAGAGAGGGAGGGTCATTGACAGAGGGAGGGGACAATCTGGGAGAGGGAGGGGGGTGATCTGGGAGAGGGAGGGGGCGATATAGGAGAGGGAGGGGGCGATATAGGAGAGGGAGGGGGCGATATAGGAGAGGGAGGGGGCGATATAGGAGAGGGAGGGGGCGATATAGGAGAGGGAGGGGGCGATATAGGAGAGGGAGGGGGCGATCTGGGAGAGGGAGGGGGCGATCTGGGAGAGGGAGGGGGCGATCTGGGAGAGGGAGGGGGCGATATAGGAGAGGGAGGGGGCGATATAGGAGAGGGAGGGGGCGATATAGGAGAGGGAGGGGGCGATATAGGAGAGGGAGGGGACAATCTGGGAGAGGGAGGGGGGTGATCTGGGAGAGGGAGGGGGCGATATAGGAGAGGGAGGGGGCGATATAGGAGAGGGAGGGGGCGATATAGGAGAGGGAGGGGGCGATATAGGAGAGGGAGGGGGCGATATAGGAGAGGGAGGGGGCGATCTGGGAGAGGGAGGGGGCGATCTGGGAGAGGGAGGGGGTGATCTGGGAGAGAGAGGGAGTGATTGGAGAGAGGAAGGGACATTTTGGGAGAGGAGGGGCAATTTGGGGGAGGGACGGGGTGATTGAGAGAAGGAAGATCAATTTGGGAGAGGGAGAGGTCGATTGGGAGAGGGAGGCTCCATTGGGAGAGGGAGGGGGCAATTGGAAGAGGGAGGGTCCATTAGGAGAAGGAGGGGGTGATTGGGAGAGGGAGGAGAAATTGCGGGAGGGAGGGGAGACTGGAAGAGGAGGGGTCAATCGGGGGAGGGAGGGGACAATTATGAGAGGGAGGAGGTGATTTGGTCTGGGAAGGGGCAATTTGGAGTGGGAGTGGGTGATTGGGAGCAGGAGGAGTTGAGAAAGGAGCCTGAGTGGATGGTGACTGCAGTAGACCATGGTAATTTTAAAAAATTCATTCACAGGATGTGGGCATCGCTGGCTAGGCCAGCATTTATTGCCCATCCCTAATTACCCTTGAGAAGGTGGCATTGAGCTGCCTTCTTGAACCGCTGCAGTCCATGTGGTGTAGGTAAACCCACAGTGCTGTTAGGGAGGAAGTTCCAGGATTTTGACCCAGCAACAGAGAAGGAACGGTGATATATTTCCAAGTCAGGATTGGGAGTGACTTGGAGGGGAACTTCCAGGTGGTGGTGTTCCTATGCATCTGCCCCCTTGTCCTAGATGGTAGCAGTATTAGATTTGGAAGGTGCTGCCTAAGGAGGCTTGATGAGTTCCTGCAGTGCATCTTATAGATGGTACACACTGCTGCCATTGTGCGTCGGTGGTGGAGGGAGTGAACGTTTGTGGATGGAGTGCCAATGAAGTGGGCTGCTTTGCCCTGGATGGTGTTGAGCTTCTTGAGTGCTGTTGGAGCTGCACTCATCCAGGCAAGTGGAGAGTATTCCATCGCACTCCTGACTTGTGTCTTGTAGATGGTGGACAGGCTTTGGGGAGTCAGGAGGTGAGTTACTCGCCGCAGGATTCCTAGCCTCTGACCTGCTCTTGTAGCCACAGTATTTATATGGCTAGTCCAGTTCAATTTTTGGTCAATGTTAACCCCCAGGAATTTGATAATGGGGAATTCAATGATGATTATGCAATTGAATGTCAAAGGGTGATGGTTAGATTCTCTCTTGTTGGAGATGGTCATTGCCTGTCTCTTGTGTGGTGCGAATGTTACTTGCCACTTGTCAGCCCAAGCCTGGATATTGTCTTGCTGCATTTGGACATAAATTGCTTCAGTATCTAAGGAGTTGCGAATGGTGCTGAACATTGTGCAATCATTAACAAACATCCCAACTTCTGACCTTATGATGGAAGGAAGGTCATTGATGAAGCAACTGAAAATGGCTGGGCCTAGGACACTACCCTGAGGAACTCCTGCAGTGATGACCTGGAACTGAGATGACTGACCTCCAACAACCACAACCATCTTCCTTTGTGCTAGGTATGACTCCAACTAGTGGAGAGTTTTCCTCCTGATTCCCATTGACTCCAGTTTATCTAGGGCTCCTTGATGGTACACTCTGCCTTGATGTCAAGGGCAGTCACTCTCACCTTGCCTCTGGAGTTCATCTCTTTTGTCCTTGTTTAAACCAAGGCTGTAATGAGGTCATGAGCTGAATGACCCTGGCAGAACCCAAACTGAGTGTCAGTGAGCAGGTTATTGCTGAGCAAGTGCTTCTTGATAGCACTGTTGATGACCCTTTCCGTTGCTTTACTAATGATTGGAGTAGACTGACCGTAATTGGCTGGGTTGGATTTGTTCTGCTTTTTTTTTTGTGGATGGGTCATATCTGGGCAATTTGCCACATTTCCGCGTAGATGCCAGTGCTGTAGCTGTACTGGAGCAACTTGGCTAGGAGCAAGGCTCCCCTTGCCACATTCAGGGAAATATTTTTTAATGGCTTACGGTTTGTGTTAGAGTTTGTGATATAGTTGATAATGACTGCAAGTCCCATGGGCCTGTGCCAACTGCACTCAGGACAAACCAATCCAATTTTGCAAATGGCCTGAAGCAGTTCGACAGCTTCGATATTTCCAGATGCGCCCAAGACACTCACGTTCACCAATATATCTTAACCATGCAGCAGAGACCCAGGCTGAGGAGATGATGGTTAATTCCAATTATTCATGGAGTATTTATGGGAAAGAGTGGTACAGGCCTGGGGAACTCTGTTTGGAAGCTTATTGTTTGGGCTTCTGCATTTATTTGGTGGATGGAGACAGCTGCCAATCTTGGCATAAACATGGAGGCCTGGCTCTCGCACCCTGGTCTCACAGCTGACAGCTGGCACATATCTCAGCAACACTCAGAGCAGACTTTCTTTATCCCCTGCACTCAAATTGATGCGTTTCTCACGGGCAGCTCCGTGATATCACTTCAGACAATGGTTACCGTGGAAACTGCAGCAATAACGAGGTCAAAGCAGCAGGCTGCATTTAACTAATTGGGAAGAAATGATTACATTTCAAAATCAGTGATCAGCAAGTGACCTACTAAGGCTGCAGAGGTGATGTAGGGAGACAGTTGCCTGGAGAGACCAGAGAAGTTGGGGTTGTTCTCCTTACAGAAGAGAAGGTTAGGTGTTAATAAATAATATATAAACGTCTTAATAAAGGTGTTCAAAATCATACATGGTTTTGATGGAGTAAATAAGCAGAAATAATTACCCCTGACAGGAGGGTTTATAGCCAGAGAACACAGATTTAAGATGAATGGCAAAAGGAGGAGGAGCTGAGGAGACATCTTCAGAAGGCTGATTATAGGTGTCCGGGGATGGAGGGGAGAAAGAGGAGGCTGTGATTTGGAGAACGAGGAAGGAAGGAGAGGTTGCAGTTTGGGGCTTGGAGAGACTGAAGTCTTCTTTGAGGGGGTAACAGGAGTGCCCTCTCACTGCCCCACAAACGACCCTGAGAGCTGGCAGCTCCCACCTCCCTTTTACTGTTAGGTTTCCCGAGCCCAGGGGAACACGTGCAGCAACAGTCCATTTTAAATCAGTTTTGCAATTGCACAGTAAGATCCCAATTTAAATATGTTTAAGTTGGGATACTCAGGCACCCTGATGTCCACTACCATAAACATGGTGGCAGGCACATTAACAGTGGGTTCAGGTTGGGGTTACTTGGGTTTCACATTTTAACCAGAAACCCCCATATCCCGCCCCCACCCCGACACTCTCCTGCCCCCACCCCCACCCCCACCCCCACTGCTGCTCCAGGTCTGGGCTCTAGTATGAAGGTTTATGTTTCTATGAAATCAGTTTCTGGTACTTTCCTCCTTTTTCCTGATTTCTGCCAACAGGGAGGTTTTAAATTTGCAGATCCACACTCCCTCTGGACCCCCAACCTTCCATGTCCAGTCCTGGACATGGAGTTCCAATGTAGGCGGGATCGCAGCCAAACTGAACCCTCCCTTCAGCTGACATTAGCACACAATGCTGTCTTTGTGCTTTACTGGTTGTGGATCAAGAGAGGAAACCCAGGCTGAATTCCCCAGTACCCTCCCCCGCTCCCTTGTTTAGGGGCTTATTACTGTTGCTCTGACTGGTGTTTGAGGTCTCTTCACTTAGCACAGAGCCAGGATTTGATTTGCAGCACTGCTACCTGTTAAAAGCTGTGCATTTATTGCTAATTACACACAGGTTAGGCTGGACCTCCAGTACGTTCAGTGCTGAAGGAGTGGGACATTGTTGAATGCTGTGTTAAATCTATCTATAGCTGGTAGTTGTTCTGGAATGTAAAGATCCCATGGCACTATTTAAAGAAGAGGCAAGAACAGCTAATATTTTTCCTTCAACCAATATATAAAAAAACAAGAGCAAAGTACTGCAGATACTAGAAATCTGAAAAGAAAACAAGAAATGGAAATACACAGCAGGTAAGGCAGCATTTGTGGAGAGAAAGAGCTTTTAAAAAAGAGGATTAGTTGGCAGTTTGTGAAATGCTGATTTGCCTGAAAATGATTCAGACTTTGTGCACATAATAAGTTTCTGGAGTGGGGTTCAAACCCACAACCTTCTGACTCAGAGACAAGAGAGCTACCAACAGGGCAGAAGAATGCTGGGCAAGTCAATGTGTGGGGCTTGGCACCTGACAATGTAATGGCACTCACCTATCATGCCCTCTAATGTCCTGTATCCTCCTGTTCCACTGTCTCCAGGTTAAAGGGGTCACAGCGCTGCTCCTCCCTTCCTTAGCCCCTTCCATTCATGCCTGCTTGGTTGAAGGAGTTGTCCTCATCTTTTTTTAAATTATTTTATGGGATGTGGGCATCACTGGCAAGGCTGGCATTTGTTGCTCATCCCTAATTGCCCCTGAACTGAGTGGATTGCTAGGTCATTCCAGAGAGCAGTTAAGAGTCAATCACATTGCTGCCGGTCTGAAGTCACATGTAGGCCAGACCAGGTAAGGATGGTAGATTTCCTTCCCTAAAGGACATTCGTGAACCAGATGGGTTATTACAACAATTGATAGTTTGATGGTCACCATTGCTGAGACTAGCTTTATATTCCAGATTTATTACAGTAAAGTCCCGCCTCTTTTGAGGGTTATGTTGCTTGAAATCTCAAGCAAGGAACATGCTTTTGAATGGGACCCAATTAGACTGGTTCTAGCCATGTGAGGGCAGCATTGGTTTGGGCAGTTACACTACAGCAAATTGTTCTCACCATAGTATATCTACTCGCATGCACTTCTAACAGGGTTACTGTATAATGGTGTGGAGCAGGAAAGCTGATTTCTAAGGCTAATTGAATAAACTCTCAAAAATGTCAGTAAGTGTACTCCATGAGCAGAATTTTCCCCCCATCAGAGGGGGAGTTTAAGAGCGGGCGCGTGGAGGCCGATCGGGGGCGCGCTGCCAATTAAGGCCTGCCCAGCGTGATGTTCGCACGGAAGCGCTATGCGCTCCCTGTGCGGGTGGGGGGTGGATTCCCTGAGCTGAGAGTGCGCTGTTTCGCGCATGCGCACGAAAGAGCGCACTCATCTCCCTGAGGCTAAGTGCTGCCTCAGGGAGATCGGCTGCACAATAAAAAAATGTGAAAAGTAGAAGAAAAAAATTTCCCTGACATGTCCCCTCATGTGACTGTCACATGAGTTGGGACATGTCCATCACTTTTAAATACAGTTTAATTAAATTTTTAAAAACCTACACGAAACCTCATCCCGCCGGTGGATGAGGTTTCATGCTTTTTCTAATGCCCGCCAGTGCTCCTGGCCTGCCCACCAACCTTAAGGTTGGATGGGCAGGTCCATTAATTACTTTAATGACTCTGTCAGTGGCTTCACTTGGCCATAGACTGGTTGGTGGGCGCACAGCTGATTCTGCTGAGCCCCCACCTACCTGAAAATTGAAATGGAGCGCGGTGACGTCAGGAGTTCCGCCCGACGTCATCCCGCGTCATTTTACGCATTGGCGAGCGGGCCCTGCCCCCACCCCCCCCCCCTGCTCACCGACTGGGAAATCCTGGCCCATGAATAACTGACCCAACAATTACTTGCTGTATTCTCCATTTTAACATAGCATTCCAATCCATCAGAGTTCCTTACTGATGTTTCAATACTCTGGAGGTCTAACGGTATTAAATTTGCCAGAGTATACCTGCCTCGGCTTTCAAAAATCTTTTGCAAAATTAATTAATGATGAAAGTGATATCTTAAGGCATATTAACTGACCCCACACTCGAACTGTGCTCAAAGGGTGTACTTCTCAAAGAATCAGTGCAGATTTCAAACGTGGATAAGTGAACATTGCTCACGTGATGGCCAATGCAGTGTACAAGGTGCGGGCAAGTGAAAACACAAACAAGGAAGTCGCAAAAGGCAGGACTTTACTGTAATTGAATTTAAATTTCCACCAGCTACCATGGCAGGATTGGAACCCCCAGAGTTTCAGCCTGGGTCTCTGGATTACGAGACCAGTGACATTACCACTACGCAACCATCTCTCCCCTGGGAGAGATCACTGCAGCACTTTAGCTAGATCTCCAAGTAAGAGTTGAAAGACCGGGGAGCAGCCTTCCCAGGTCTCCTGTCCATTCCTGTGGTTGCTGCAGCCTCAAAAATCTAAGCCCTGACATGTTTCACTGAAACATGCCATGTTCCTACAATTAGAAATCCTTCCTCTGCCAAAATGAACGTGTCATCCTGCCGGACGTCCCTAATTGGCCAGAGAGCCTGGGGGAGGGCTCTTAATTGGTCTGCTCTGGGAAAGAGCAACTGCTCAGTCCGCGAATCAGGAAGTCTGATATTGCACAAGACATTAAACAGGTAAGATCCCACCCATAGGGTCATCGAATGACCCAGCACAGCAGGAGGTCATTCAGCTCACCCTGTCTGTACCGGCTCTTTGAAAGAGTTATCCAATTAGACCCACTCCACTGCTCTTTCCCCATCACCCTGAAGTTATTTTCCTTATAAATATTCCAGTTCCCTTTTGAAAGTTGCTATGAATCTGCTCCCACCCACCTTTCAGGTCGTACTTTCCAAATCATAACAATTGAACACAAAATAAATGTCTCATCTCTCCTCTCATTCGTTTATATTAAATCTGTGCATTCTTACTGTCGCTGGCAACAATTTCTCCTTATTTACTCTATCCAAATTCTTGTTAATTTTGAACATCTCCAATAAACTTCCCCCTTAACCTGCTTTGCTCTAAGTAAGTCGACCCCAGCTTCTTTAAATCTCTCTACACAGCTGAAGACTCTAATCCCAGGTACCATTCCAGTAAATCTCCTCTGCAGCCCTCAAAGGGCTCGACATCCTTCCTAAAGTATAGAATAAACACAAGATTCCAGTTGAGGCCTAACCAGTATTTTCTAAAGGTTTAGTGAAACTTCCTTGCTTTTCTACTCTATGCCTCTACTTATAAAATCAAGGATCCCATTTGCTTTTTTAATATCCTTCTCACTGTTTTATTATCCGTGATTGAGATGTGCATGTCACTGGCAAGACCAGCATTTATTGCCTATCCCTAATTGACCTTAAGAAAGTGATGGTAACCACTGCAGTCTGTGTAGTGGAGGTCAGGGGTGTAGCGGGAAATTTTGAGGTTCAGGATCTCTAAGAAAAAGTGTTGGCTGTATCATTTCTAAATCTACTATTACGCTGTCTTCCTATGTATTAATCATTTCAATCCCCAAACATCACCAAAACTATGGAGAGAATTTTCCCCATGTTGGGCAGGCCGGTCAGGAGCGGGCACGCACAGGCGTGGAGCCAATCGCTGCCCGCGATCGGCTCTGCGCTACCATTTTATGTGGGCGGGTCAATTAAGGCCCGCCCAGCCTGACTCACGGCCGGTAGTGCTCAGCGCTCCTGTGTGGGCGGGGGGAAGAGGGAGAGTCGGAGCCTGCGCTGTTTCGCACATATGCGCGAAAGAACGCAGAGGCACGGAGCTGCCTCAGGGAGATTAAGAATTTTAATAAAGAAAGATAAAAATTATTTACACATGTCTCCTCATCTGACAGTGTCACATGAGCTGGGACATGTTTATGAATTGAGCAAAAATGTATTTATTTATTTAATAAAACCTTCAGGAAACCAAATCCCACCCGTGGATGAGGTCTCCTGAAAAACGCGAAGGCCGCTTGGGCTCATCACCTGCCCGACAACCTTAAGGTTGGACGGGCAGCATTGATAATTACTTTAATTGGCTTTTTATTGGCCTTAACAGGCCTTTGACAGTTCGGCGGGTGCACAGCTGCCTCCAGCGTCATTTTACGTGTTGCCGTGCCAGGCCTGCCGATGTGGAAATTCTGGCCTATGCTTTTTAAGTGAAAAATATTAGGGCTGGTAGGCATTTTATTTCAAACCATGTGCTATTTTGAATCACTAATCTTCAACATAGCTGAAATTTCATTATGCAACAGTTTAGTTATTTAATTCAAGACTATTTAAAACATGAATTACAGGAAGCTTTACTTACAGGGTATTGAACAAAGTTGGGTACATACGAACATACAAATTAGGAGCAGGAGTAGGCCACTCGGCCCCTCGAGCCTGCTCCGCCATTCAATAAGATCATGGCTGATCTGAATGTAAACTCAGCCCCACATTCCTGCCTACCCCCGATAACCTTTCACCCTCTTGTTAGTCAAGAATCTATCTAGCTCTGCCTTAAAAATATACAAAGACTCTGCCTCCACTGCTTTTTGAGGAAGAGAGTTCCAAAGACTCTCAATCCTCTGAGAGAAAAAAATTTTCTTCATCTCTGACTTAAATGATTGACCCATTATTTTTAAACAGTGACCCCTAGTTCTAGATTCTCCCACAGGAGGAAACATCCTCTCCACATCCACTCTGTCAAGACCCCTCAGGATCTTAAAGGTTTCAATTAAGTCATGTCTTACTCCTCTAAATTCCAGTGGAAATAAGCCAAGCTTGTCCAGCCTTTCCTCATAAGACAACTCGCCTATTCCTGGTATTAGTCTAACAAACCTTCTCTGAACTGCTTCTAAGGCATTTACATCTTTCTTTAAATAAGAAGACCAGTACTGTACACAATACTCAAGGTGTGGTGTCACCAATGTCCCATACAACTAAAGCATAACCTCCCTACTTTTGTATTCAATTCCCCTCACAATAAATGATAACATTCTATTAGCTTTCCTAATTACCTGCTGTACCTGTATGCTAACCTTTTGTGATTCATGCACTAGGACACCCAGATCCCTCTGAATTTCAGAGCTCAGTGCTGTCTGTGTGAGCAGAAGGGGGAGTGCAAGCGGGGCGAGCGTGAACTTCATACATGTGCACTTCATAATCTCCCTGGGGCGCAGAGATGAACAGATTTTTAAAAATTTTTTTAAATAAAGATTTTATAAATGTTATAAAACATGTCCCCTCATGTGCATGGGACGTGTTACTAATGGAAAAATAGAGCTTTTATCTGCTTTTGGAAACCTCATCCTGCCCGTGAATGAGGTTTCCAAAAAAGTGCAAAGGCCGCTTGGCCTTTTGCCTGCCCACCAACCGTAAGGTTGGACGGGCAGCGAGGAGTTTCTTTTAATTAACTTTTTAAGGCCTTAATATGCCTTTTAATTGTCGGCGGGCACACTGCCAACTCCGGCATGTGCCCGCCGACCGAAATATCGTGTGTGCGTGATGATGTCAGGATGCTCGCCCAACGTCATCACGCGCCATTTTACCCTTGGTCGGGTCGGGAGCGTGCCCACCCGCTCAGCTAAAAATTTTACCCTATGTTGACTCTGCCTGATTGCCTTGAATTTTTCTAATTGCCCTGCTATAACATCTTTAGTAATAGCTTCTAACATTTTCCCTATGACAGATGTTAAGCTAACTGGCCTATAGTTTCCTGCTTTCTGTCTCCTTCCCTTTTTGAATAAAGGAGTTATAATTGCTATTTTCCAACCTAATGGGACTTTCCCCAAATCTAGGGAATTTTGGAAAATTAAAACCAGTGCATCAACTATCTCACTAGCCACTTCTTTCAAGGCCTTAGGGTGAAACTCATCTGGACCTGGGGATTTGTCAGCCTGCAGCCCCAATGATTTGCTCAATACCACTTTCCTGGTGATTGTAATTTTCCAAAATTCCTCCCTCCTTTCCATTTCCTGATTTACAGCTATTTCCGGGATGTTACTCGTGCCCTCTATAGTGAAGACCAAAGCACAACACCTGTTTAATTCATCCGCCATCCCCCTACTTTCCATTATCAATTCCCCAGATGCACTCTCTATAGGACCAATGCTCACTTTGTTAACTCTTTTCTTATTTAAATATCTATAGAAACTCTTACTATCCCTCTTTATATTACTAGCTAGCTTTCTCTAATACTCTCATTTTTCCCTCCTTATTATTCTTTTTGTCTTTCTTTGCTATTCTTTATGTTGTTTTCAATTTTCTGACTTGCCAGCCGTCTTTGCACAATTATATGCCTTTTCTTTAAGTTTGATACTGTCTTTAACTTTTTAGTTAACCACGGATGGTGGGCCCTCTCGGGATTTTTCTTTTTCATTGGAATGTATCTATTCTGTGTATTTTGAAATATCCCTTTAAATGTCTGCCACTGAACTTCTATTGACATATCCCTTAACCTCATTTGCCAGTTCACTTTAGCTAGCTGTGCTTTCATGCCTTCATAATTGCCCTCATTTAAGTTTAAAATACTAGTCTTGGATGAACTCGTTTCTCCCTCAAAATGAATGTAAAATTCAACTGTGTTATGGTCGCTGCTACCTAGGGGTGCCTTCACTAGGAGGTTATCAATTAATCCTATCTCATTGATCAATACCAGGTCTAGTATAGCCTACTCTCTGGTTGGCTCCAGAATGTGCTGTTCTAAGAAACTATCCCAAAAAACATTCAATAAACTCTTCTGTAGCTCTACTTTTGCCCATCTGATTTTTCCAGTCTTTATGTAGATTAAAATTGCCCATGATTATTGCTGCACCTTTCTGGTAAGCTCCCATGATCTCTTCCTTCACACTCTGTCCTACTGTGTAGTTACAATTAGGGAGTCTGTACACCAGCCCCAGACTTCTTACCTTTATCATTCCTCATCTCAACCCAAACCGCTTCTACATCCTGGTTTCCTGAATTTAGGTAGAGTTAAGTTACAGATCAGCCACAATTTAATTGAATGGCAGAACAAGTTCAAGGGGCTGGATGGCCTCCTCTTGTTCTTATGTTCCTACCTAGATGTCAATGAATGGGGCTTGGCACAAGCATTCATGCATCAAGTTCTTACTACAGTCAATTCGAACTAGTCCAGATCTCAAGGAATTATTAGTCAGCTAAATTAATGGCTCGCATAATACCTCTCTGATTTTCTACAGCATTCCAGGTTAAATGTCACCAGGTCCAGCAACCTGATCAATCTTCAGTGCTTCAAACCAAGCTAAGGCCATTTATGCATTTACATTGAAGGAGTCAATGTCTAAAACATTTGTGTCTATCACTGTATCATCTTCAATAGTGAAAATTAGTACAAAATATCTATTTAGCATTTCAGCCATATCCTACTCCTCAATCCTAACCACAGTGCTAAATCT